>NW_006263303.1:8274756-8369222 GCF_000493195.1 Citrus x clementina | reverse complement strand
GAGATTATCTTGGGGAATTATAGGTGAAAGGGGAACACAAAAAATCTGACTGAATTCTCAAGAACAGAACTACTTAGTGCAGACAATCCAACTAATCCAAGACAGGTGATATCACCACGTGGCAACTTGAAAGCGAACTCAGGTGCATAATTCGGTGTATTGAGCTTTGGCATGGGAAAGTATCTTTGTTACACCAATCAAAATCCAAATGAGGGGAAGTTCAAAAATTAAAAAATTAAAAAATTAAAAAATCAAAATGATGGGCCATTTGGTTAAATTAGAATAGAACACTCACCTGAACCGGTGCGCCTGTCCAGGTTGGTACCACTAAATATTCTATTGTAAATATATTCGTAGAATCCTAATCATGATATATTAATAATAATAATAAAAAAGAAAAACTTTCACCTAAAATGAGAGCGGTAATTGTACTATAAATATTTCAAGAAATCAAAATAAATACATATAAATGTGTTAGGCTCTTTATATGTTTACATGGATATAATGGGAAGCTTTAAAAAAGTTTTTTTTTTAAAAATTAAATATATTTACTATACTTCTCGTTTTATTGTTCAACTTATTATTAAAATGTAATACTTTTTCAGTCTATTTTAACTCACTCGACTTATTATTTGACTTTGTCATAAAAATCGAAAATTATCAACTTAATTAAATTAATTTTTGTCTTGGACATGTTGGTCTTTGTCAAATTTCTTAAATATATTCATGTAACATAGTTGGTAGTACATTGTTTGTATTTTCAAAGATTATATGTACTTAGATAATTAATCTCTACTAACGGATAGGCCGATGGGGTCTGATTATTACTAAGGCAGTAAGGCTGGTGTAAGGGTGAGATCACAGATCAGCTTCTTCAGTGAACTACATAAACTCCATTAGCTTGCTTTACAACCACCAAATGTGAACAGCCTTTCATATTCTAATTTTAATAAAAAATTTAAAAAATGAAGAATTTCAAAACGCAGCGTTTTTGTAGTCGGAGGAAGATTGTAAGACATCCCGTCCATGTAACTTACTAAACGCGCAACGAGCCAATCAAGTGGGTGCCACGTGTAAAGTCAACGTCGTGAAGAAAAGGCAAAGCAGCATCCCCTCTCCGTCTCAAACACAACACGCTTAAGATAATCGCAGACCGAACCACGCTCTCTCCCTCTCATATAATTCACAGATCTCTACCGATTGTATCTTTTAATAAAGTCAGAATCCCAATTCTCTTTTTTTTTTTCCCTCATTTTTATAATTACGGAGGTACGTTTACAGATCTTAATTACATAAGAAAAAATTAATTTTACACGTCTATTTTATATATTTCTTTTTCAATTATCTACGATCGTTCATCGAACGAAATTGATGCTATTACGATTGGACGTCGTCGTTTTGGGGGGATCGGTTTGCGTAATCATTGAATTAGGGTTTGAATGAGCTAATCGTATTTGTTTTAATTGTGACAGGTAAAATCGAGGGTTTTTGATTAATCGCGGAGAATCAAACATGTTTACTCGGCTTTTTGGAAAACCTAAACAGGAAACCAATGCCTTAACCACGCTCGATAAGCTAAATGAAGTATGAAGACGTATAATGTTTGATTTAATTTCTTCTTTATTTATTAGTTTCCTTTTGTTGTTAATTCTGTTTCTGGTTTAATTATTTCTTCCACTTGTTGGATTGTATTTGATTTGGCTGTGAAATGGAATAAGGGGAATTTGATGGCGTAAAAGATTATAAAAAAGGAAAAAAAATTGAAATTTCTATTTTCTGATTGTGTGGTGCTATGGAACTTTTCAAATAGTTACTTTACATTATTATCTAAAGGTATTGTTATATTATGAACAAAGGAAATAAATTTGAAATTTGTATTTTCTGATGGTGTGTGTTATGAAAATTTTCAAATAGTTACTTTACATTATTATCTAAAGATATTGTTATATTATGAACAGGTTTCTGAAGCAAAGCATTGGTTAAAGAATGAAATTTTGATGGATAATTGTTTTTTTGTTACTAAATACATAATATTAGGTTTGTTCTGATTTTTGGAATTTCATTGAAAAATATGTCTTTGTTTGTTTAATGACTTTTCTACCTTGGATTGAGGGAAGGTAATGAGTTTGATATACAATTCCTTGTTTCTTGTTGCATGTATTGGTGTAATTTCTTGTTTCATTGTTATGTTTGGTATAAGTGTTTGTTTATCTCCAAAGAACTGATATCTTGATGATATTTAAGACCCTTTTGAATTATTGGAGGCTAGTGATGATTCTTGGTCTGGATTATCTTTTTTTAAAATTAGCCCCGGAATTCATACATCTTATGTGCTTTTATATATTGTCACTTGTTCAATTATGTATTCACTGAGATGTACAAGATTGTGCTTGTTGTTGCTGTTGTTGTGTCTCTGTCTTTTGTCAATTTTCTTAATCCTAGTTCTATATTTGATGTGTTGTGTAGACTCTTGAAATGCTAGAGAAAAAGGAGAAAGTACTCCTGAAAAAGGCTTCTGTAGAGGTTGAAAAGGCCAAGGACTACTCCAAAGCAAAGAACAAAAGAGGTATGGTTGTCAATTGCTATTTAAATTTTAGGGCATCGAACACTTTTTCATCATAGCTATTAGTCTGAGCAATTAATTATGCATTCTCTGTGAGGAATATTTAATTCATTTTCTTTCTAAATTCGATTAGTTTTTAACTTGATGCCTCAACAGGATGGCTCAGTTTGTTTGGTCCTTGTAGTGGATGTAAGAGTTCAAGGGATCAATTACTCCTCACACCAACCATGGAGGGGGGATAATATTTAGTTTGTCTTGCTGCATGGGGAGGGTGGGGGTTAGGGTGATTGAAGTGCCAAAATTAAAATGAGGTTTTTGTTTTTGTTGTTTTGGTTTTTGGGGGGGGGGGGGGGGGGAAGGGAAGGGAAGGGAGGGGAGGTCATGTGGTGCATGTTGGATGTATTGACACAAAAGCTGCTTGAAATTCATTTATTTATTTTTTTACTGTTTGTTTGTCAAATCAGTTTTGTCTTCTCAATGCTATCATTTTCAATCTTCTTGATACTCTTAAAATGTTATAGTACTATCTATGGCCTTGGCCATAATTCTTATCTTATTTATGTTATAAGTTTATAATGTCTTTTTGTCTCGTATCATTTTTTTATCTCCAGTTTCAGTGTTTTACTGTTTAGTAGTTTACCTATTTCACTCGTGCAGCGGCCATACAATGTTTGAAGAGGAAGAGGCTATACGAACAGCAAATAGAGCAGCTTGGGAATTTCCAATTGCGCATTCATGATCAGGTGAGAATGGATCTTTATAACCACCACGAACATTTTTGCTGCAGTTTTTTATTCTAAAATTATTGGCATGGATATGTTGCAGATGATAATGCTAGAAGGTGCTAAAGCCACAACTGAGACTGTAGATGCATTGAGGACGGGAGCATCGACAATGAAGGCTATGCAGAAAGCAACGTATGTATTTGTTTATTTTGAATTGTTGTGATACTGACATCTTCATTTACAAATTGTTTTTATTGGATTTTATTGTCTTAATTTTCATGCTACTAGAATCAGTTATAAAAGTACCATGCTTTCTACTTTTGTTGTTCTCTACATATATTCTTTCCGCAACCTTTTTCTATCATGGTAATCTTTGGAATATAATTATGTGTGACGTCTGATTTGCTTTTACCATGTTAGAAGCAATTTTTATGGTTTACTTTGTTTGAAACATAAAGTATTACGTGTATCAAAGGGCATAAATATTTGCTTTATTCTGAATTTCGTGATCAAGTTTGCCCTTAAGCGATGTTTGATTTGGAGGCCTATTAGTTTGTTTCCTCTGCTAGAGAATTTTGGTTTTTTGGATCTGCAATGAACTTGTCTTCAATCTTGATTGTAAAATTAATCATAACACAGCACACATCTTCACAGTTTTTAGTTAAAAAGCACAGCTAATATATGTGAAAATGGTTGTTTGTTCAGGAACATAGATGATGTGGATAAGACCATGGATGAGATCAATGAGCAGACCGAGAACATGAAGCAGATTCAAGAAGCATTATCAACTCCTATTGGTGCTGCTGCTGATTTCGATGAGGTGAATATTCCCTTGACAATCCACCTATGACTTTCTTTCGCATTACAACTTACATTAAGCTTAGATAAACGTTGTAAAAAATTCTGATCATTGTTGGCATTGCAGGATGAATTGGAAGCAGAACTTGAAGAACTGGAAGGTGCTGAGTTGGAAGAGCAGCTTCTACAGCCAGCTACAACAGCTCCTGCTGCTCCGGTTCAGGTCCCTGCTGGCAGGCAACAAGCCCGTCCTGTTCCCCAAAAGCAGCGAACAGCTGAGGAAGATGAGCTTGCTGCTTTACAAGCTGAGATGGCTCTTTAAGCAGGTTCTTATTTTATTTCCAGCTCCCATTTTATTCGGTGCTTGCATAAGATAGTAGCAGTAAAACTTTAGTCATTTGGTATCAGCTTTTTAAAAATGAAATAATAGTTGAACCTTTTTTTTAATAGACAGGCTGCTGCATGCAGCATTTAATTGACTTATTGTTTCAACTAATGCAGGTTTTACCGCCATAATGAAGATATTATTTAAATAGCTGGCCGTATAATGTGGAGATTTATGCCTACTTGGATTACCTTCAAGATTTCTGTGTGCATTCAATGAACAGACTGTATATAAAGTTTGCGTAAACTAGTCCTGTTTGAAATATGTATCCTGTATTCTGTCTTATAGACCTTTTAATTGAGTTCATCATCTTTGATGTGTTTTTTCCTTCTCCTGTGAAAATTTTATGTTCGTTGAGCTCTTGGTAGCAACTTCACATCTCATGAAGAAGTACTGCCAGGTTATGGTGTGAAACTCTTTAGGCATACTAATAAATGAACAAATTGTGAATCTGTCTTTTTACATGGTCGAATTACTACCAAGTTATAGTCATGGATGCATTCATTGAGAATCCTGGCTCTGTGATTACTAAAAATTAGGTTGAGCAAACCGTGACTCCATTGAAAGGAATGTGTGATATTAATATTAGATGTGCTGCGTTTTTTATCTTGCAGCTTGCTGCTTGGAAAAAAAATGAAACTAATCTTTGAGCTGAGGCATGAGGGAATACCGTAGTGTTATTTGTATTGTGACTAGTGAGTTGCTTCTTGCATCAATTCATCGAAAAGAGGCTAATGCTAAAGTTGTTTGTTGTTTTGACTCAGCAGAGAAGAAAACACAGGATGACAATTGGATAACAGATACTTGTCATGAGAAATATTTTGAAGTCATCTGGTTATGAAGTTGGTGACGATAGTGTCTTGTTACGATCTAAAATATAGTTTATGGGAATGGATCCTCTTAAGGCTGTGCTCAAGTGCTCAAGCTGTTATTCATTATATTTTGAGAAAAATAAAAAACAATGGTGGTTGGACTTTAAAATTAAAAATTAAAAAGACAGATAGATAATGGGTGTACAAAAATGTAGACAGAAATGGAAGAAAACAAAATTCCTTGATGAATGAAAGAATGGTGGTTGAACTATTAAATCATCTGCAGAAGAAGCAGCAAGAAACCAAAAATAAAAAGGCGCATAACATCAACAAGAAGCATTGATCATTTGGTTTACACCTCTTCATGACGCTTGCTGTCTCTGCGACTGCTGAAGAAGTGTCAGTGGATAATATAGGTAAGAACCAAAGCAACCAGCATTAGAACGCAAGCAATTCCCTGATCAATTGCTACCCCTGCAATCCGAACCAAATTTCAGTATCAGATTCATCAATGTCCATGTTACAACCTCACTTTGTAAGTAGCACTATTGATAACTGAGGGAGGGAGAGGGAGAGAGAGAGAGAGAGAACAAACCATCACTTGTAGGGGCAGGTGCAGGGGAAGGGCTTTGAGCACTGGTGAATGGTGTGAAGAAAAGAAGTGCAGCAATGGCCATACCAATGAACCGCATTAATCTACACATCTCCATTGTAGTAATTTTTGAGCTCGAGTATCGGCCCTGCTTGTTTTCTCTTATAAAGGAGGAAAGCCAATAAGCTCAGGCTGGACTCCAGAGTGCAAGACTGGAGAGAATCTTTATAAAAGAATAATAATATATATATATATATATATTTTATAAAAAAGAAGTGACCAATCTGGCCTACAACGCTGTATCATTGCCAGGGTTCTAATGCACTTCTTGGGCCGTTGATTGTGCCAGGTGTACGACAAAAAATGGCTGCACGTTCACACTTCAGGAACTGTTGAGTTGTGGATGGCAGTCGGAGCCCAATGAATGAGTTGTGGATGGCAGTCGGAGCCCAATGAATGAGGGAACATCTTCTGTTTTCACATTGAATAAAATGATTGGATTGCACAATGCTTTGAGGTGGATTAGAATTTTGATTATTCAAAAAGTTTATTCAGTAATGGGTTTTCAAATTTTTGAATGAGGATTTGGCTGTCGGTGTTGGTCGGTGAAATCAGATGGAGATTTAGGGACCATGACTTGCTACCACGGTTTTGCTGCATATTCAACGCATCTAATCTGTCTGTTATATAAATAACTTTACAAACATTGATATTTGACATAAAAATATTGAGATATTATGCGAAAAGTTCACATTGTTCTTCTTTAAACGCTCAATTCTAGATTTGCTATAAATCCTCTACTGATTCAGCTACTTGCTTGCATCACAATAATATGGATATACTGCAAATACAGTATACTCTGCTTTGTGTTCGATCCACTGCATCAAAGACATTGACAAGCCATAATGAAATAACTAAATAAGGATAGAAACAGTAAGAAAATCCAACATTGTGATGCTTGCCAGGCGAGGACAAGGTCAACTCTTACAGATGCTTGATCCCTACCTTATGCTAAAAAGCAGTTTCGGATAAAACTGAGAACAATAGATTCTAAGAAAAAGCAATTGATAATGCTAGGGCAAAGTAAAGGCTATTAATGACCCTAGACGGAGCACTTACTAATATGTACACGTTTGATCAAGATATCTGTGCTGTACTAGAAAGAAAAATGACATTGCATATTCATAGAGGTAACAACGAATGTCCAACAGAACAACTGTGTTACGTATCCAAGGAAAGATAAGCCATACTACGGACAGCCTTCTACTGTCTGATCACCAACTGAGCTCAGTGGAACTGGTGATAACTCTAAATAGTCAAAATCTTCTGGTATACCAACCTGCATTTAGAATTAAAGAGTAGGATTTTAGAACGATATGTGGAACCTATGAATCAAGGAGATGATTCTTTACACATGCACATGCTTGCACCTGATTTTAGCAAATACAGAACTTGATTTAGCTGTGCAGCTATGCCTAACTGTAAAGGGTATTCTGGAATTCTTATGACACACAGTGCATAGATGCACAGTTCAGAGGATGTCCATAGGATTAGTAGTTATACTCCAGTGCACCCATGATTAAAAAAAAAAAAAAGAAGAAAAAAGAAAAGAGAGTGAACAAGCACAAGGAGGATGCTTGGGCATATGCACATAAAGGAAAAATTAGGAAACATACATCCTTGTACATTTGTTCAAGCTCCTCTTTAGCCTGAGGGAAATTGTTTGAACACCACTGTTGCAGTGTGAAGATGTTGTCTGCAGATTTCCTTATGATGGTTAGAATCACAAGAAGGAGATTAGAGTTCAACTGAGAACAAAGTGAGGGGAGAGATAGTGAAAATATGTTAAAAAGGTAAAACCTGTCCATCTGTTTGCTGCTGCATGAGCAACTTCAATTGCATTTTCTGCAAATACAAATTTGGATTACTCAGTTGTGAAAACTAAAAAAATTTCCATAGAAATCAAATGGATGGATTAAAAGCATCACAGAACTCATTGCTTCAAAGGCAGCAGGATCGTTGTCTGCATATTGTCCCATCTCATCCTGAAAAATTATTATGCATGAAGTACTACAAGCTTGAGCAAAAATTTTATTTTGCCTAATGCATGAACAAAAGCTGAGTATAATCCAACCTTCAACTCGATATGTTTCAGTTCAACAGCTTTCAGCTCCTCTAAGGCCTCCTCTCGTTCATCCTGGTGCAAACTCAAAGATTAGACATCAAAGAAGTAAAGTAGTTTATGCATACAAAGTACACTTTAAATTACCATGAAAATGGAAGCTTAATATACTTACAGATTCTTCCCGTCCCTTCTTTAATGCATTACATTGTTCAACAAGTTCTGTGTGCCGCTTTTTACTACTTTGCAGATCAGATTCAAGTTTTCGGTACACATTCCGCAACTATTACACGATTATATCAAATTCGAAATGAATTTATGTCAAATGACTGGATACAATTATACACAGACCAAAAATCAACTACCTATGATAAATTCATGCTAAAGAAAAAGGATTTTTGAGCACCACCTGATTTCCAGCACAGCTAGGTAGGCTCCAAAAGTATACCTAAATTTACAAATAATTAAGCACAATTATATGGCTCAGTGTATTAGTTATGCGAAAACTGCTAAAGTTGCTTAAACAATTCATCCCTTCTACTGAAAAAAGAAACCAAAAAAAAAAAAAAATCATCTGCATTAAAAGACTTCCACACTTCACATGCTCATAACTACAAATACTCACAGAAGTTCCAATCTTGTCCTTTAAGACAAGATCATCATCCACTAAACTTTGGACGACATCTTTAACAGACTGGGTAATTACACCTTTCTTGGGGCCCAACTTCTCAAGCTCCTTAAGCTGAAATAGACAAAACATATGTAATAAATCAAATGTATTAACAGAAAAAGTGATTGACAGGGAATAAAGATTTCAGAGAGATATGAGGCTGTGGTAATTTAATGTACTACCTAAGCCAGTTTTTTAAAGTGGCAATGTTTAAAATTGCAACAAGTTGTGTTTGAACTTGCATTTGTTTTTAGGTTTGTGGTGGTTGTGTTTGCTCTGCTGGAGGAACTAGTGAATTTAACATAGTATACATCTTTGATTAGATATGATTTCATATGCTGGTGGGGTTCTTGTAGGTTGCAGTTAATAGTTTGAACTTTGAGGTTTTTTATCAACAAAATATGTACAGAAACAAGGAAACACAGTGACTGTTAAATATATTAAATAAAGAATCTACCAAAACTGTTAAAGAACGTACACTAATAAAAAATAATATGACAAAAAATATAATTATATGATCACATAATATCCAAGTATAATGACAGAAATAAATCATAAGAATACAAGATCATGAAAACATAGGCAAAGGCCATTTTGTTATCCAGTTGCAATAACTTATTCCAAACTACATTTTAGATATCCAAAATGCCAGAAATGAGTTCGATCACCGCCAATGCTAAAAAAAGAATCCTGGTACTTGCTAATGGGACCTTAGCTATTTATAGTTGCTTTTCCATAAATAGGAGGCTTTCAACAACGTGGCACAATCATCAGAGTAAACAGGCATAATTGTGCCAATCATATATATATATATATATATATAAAATTCTTTAGTGTAATGAATCCAAGCAATAAAGGGGAATCATAATAAAAGAAAATATGCAAGCAATCATAAATTGCAACCATCCAGTACACTCACAAGGTAGAAGTCTTGTGACTCGTAAAATATTTCAAGAATCTTGCCACGCTTTTCTTCCAATGAAAGACCCCTTTTCTTAGACTGCACCAACAATTTAATAAAGCAAATTAAACCTCCTATTAACAAGACATTTCGGCAAACAATTAGTTAAAGAGTAATTTTATACATAAAATTGAGTGAATCTAGTACAACAAACAGTAATAAACTTGTGAATTTGATACCCAATTTTATTTCCAGTCACAACTAAATAGCTCCAGATTTTTCAGATTTTTTTTATGTAATCTTATTTTACAATATACGGATTTTAATGAAAAACTTAAAATTATATCTAATTTATGTAGCTAATCTTTTCTTCATACACCTAGAAGGCACTTCGCAAACAACTGTAATTAGAAACAATTCCACCATCAATGTGTTTGATTGCTGAGAAAATGAAGTAAACAGAAATAAATTACTCCTAATCAAATTCTAATATTACTTTTCTTCCTGCAAAAGAAATTTGTAATCTCAGATCCAGATTCCTAATTATATTAAATTTTCCTGCATTTCCTCAGTAGCCAAACGAGAATTGAATTTAAGAAGCGGAATTTCGAAGAACGTGAAATGATCGTACAATTTGATAGAGATGATTGTACGCAACAGGTTTACGTAATTAATTTTAATTTCAGAAAAGAGATGATTCAAGTACATATTTAGAGATATTAACTTACCATAGCAAGTGAAACGATTCCTGTCCCAAGCTACGGGCTTTCTCTATCTGTGTATTTTAAATTTAAAATCAGAAACGGAGCTGAGAATCGAGAAGTGAGAGAGAAGATTCCAGATAATGGTACCCTGCCTAAGGCGGGAAATGGATTTTCGCTTGATTACTTTGAAATTACTCAAACGCTGCGTTTGACATATTGCGGTGTATTATATTGTATTTTATTATTTTAATATAGGTGTATTATAATATATTTTATCACATTAATATTATATTATAATAATATTATATAACATTTGATGATACACTGTACTGTTTTAATTTTTTTAGTAATTATTTTAAATTATATATTTAAAAACTAATATTTATTAGTACTTAAAAAAATATTAAATATAAAAGTCTTTAATTTTACAATTTTTACATCATTTTTTTTGTTTAAATGAAAAAAAATCATAATTCTTCATAAAACATATGTAAAACTAAAAAATTTTAAAATTTTCGACAGTATAACATTTATTTTTTCACCAATTCCTAAATATATAGCTTATGAAATAAAGATTGAAGCGAACAATTCAATCGAATAATCTTTAAAAACTATCACAATATAAATAAATAATTAAAACGTACAAGATTCATTCAAAATTAATACATACTACAACAAAGTCATAAAATAATAAAGTGATACAATAGTTGTAACATAATTACCAACAAAGTGGGTTGTGTTATATAATCCAAGTAATTCTCAAGCCAAAATACTAATGTAAAATATCATTGTTTAGTTAGAAATGCAAGCTCTCTAATCAAACTCCAGCTCTCCTTTCATGCTCACGCAAAAGCATCCTAACATATGCCAACTTATGATTATGATAATTTCATAATACCTTGAAAGCCTTATATGTGAAGGTCCCTCAACCATTAAACTTAAGGCATAATAAGCTCATTATTCACAAAAAGTTATCTTTGAAGCAAGCTCTTTAGTAATGTAATTGATATTCACTACTTCCAAATATATTTTGAGACATGTTAGCGATGGCTTGGTGAAATGCTGACACCAACTTGTCAATACCAATAGCAATATATTCATCTGATTTAGACTTCTTCATGTGCGATGATTAGGAACGCAATCGAGTAGTGTATTGAGAATTTGGAGGCATGGCAGTAGACATCGGAGAACTTTCATCATCAATCTCATTGTCCTCGTCATATGGATTTCTTCTTGAAGTGTTACGTTAGCCATATCAATTGGAGTTTCTTCTGACCTTCCAGTTGCACAGTCTTTTATGAATATATTTGCTAGCCTCTCATAACATGGAAATGACTTAATCCTCAAATTGCTTGCATCTTTCTGGGACTATAATCATAAAACAAGATAGCTAAATAAATTCTATTATATTCATAATAAACAATTAAGGATTATGTTTATTGTTGATTTTCGTGTATATTTAAAACAATTAATGGGAGTCCAAAAGTGTACATTTTGATCCTTGAATGCAAAAGCAGATCACAACAAAATTATGTCTTTGTAGAGACAAAGGATAATCTCATGGAATATCCTCATGCCACCATATGCATATGGTCGAAGAATAATTATAATAAAAGAAAATCCCCTCACATCACATTGCAAGAGTCCACTGCTTTTTTTCTCTCTCATTTTCACTATTTGTATTTTATAATAAGTTTGACGTACTTTTCATGTCTCTCACACACTGTTGTATTTTAGATACAATAGGTGTGTTTATATCAAAGCTAATAAAGTGATTAAAGTCAACCAAAAGATTTCGTAACTCTCAAAGTCCAATTAGGCTTATAGCGATCATATGGAACTCTATCTAAACGAAGCTTCTAGATGTTCTTTTTGTTGGGCCGATCCGGCCCATCATGGGGCCAATTCCAACATCTCCCACTCACATGTGATGGGATGATACCATATGTAGAGTAACGAAAGCAATTAAGCCCGAAGCCTTAAATGCAATATCATACAGGGAAATGCAACGTGTGACCCATGAACAATAAGTTGGAGCTTAAATAATAAGAAATCTCAATTGTAATATATACAAGAGATTAGATATATTTTCATCATGTATCGTAGATTTTATTTTCATTAATTTGGTCCAAGAATACTTAATCCCTTAATAAAAGATATGCTTGATTCTACGAGCTCTACGTATCTACAATTATAACTATCCCTATACAGATTATACAATTAGTCGATTGGTGAATAAGCAATTTAGATGTAGGAAAATAAATCTTCCCATCCTACTCATATTTGGAAGATTTTAGACTAACTAATTTCTTAGACACATTTTATAAGCCGCATAATGTCATAGCCATGGATAACATGCTAAAGTAGCAAACATTAATCTTTCACCTCAAAATATTGTTGACTGAGGATACCAACCGAGGTCTCATTCTACCTCAAAAGAATTTACACAATAAGGAGCTAGGAATTCGTTCATTTTTTTCCCACTCATTTTCCTTATTGGTCACAAGAAGCATGCATGGTATAAATCACACATTACAATGAATTTTCCTTTAGTAAAGAGCAAATGTCTAACTATTCATTGTACAAATCATAGTTCAGTCGCTATGAAAGCACTAACTTGAGTTTTAATAAGCTCATCTTCACAAAGCAGTAAACTTATACCTAGCTTAAATCATATTTCCATGATAGTGGAATATATCATAGTCGGTCCAATAACTTACTTAATGTGACCTCATCTTGACCTAGTCAAGGCGACACATTCTTTAGAATTACATGAGCTCCACTATAGTAGACCATATATCTAATTGTGTTGTAATTCTATGTGTCTCATCCCAACTTGCTACTACAGCAACTGAGACGACCTCTTGCGTAAAAAAACTAGTCTTAAATTGACAATATATTTTTTTTACAATATTGTATATGTAGTTATGCTAGCTCCACTCTTTAAGTATTGGACAAGTACTTTATTATTAACAATATGGTATTATAAGAAATATCCAATGATGACATTCTTAATCTATAACAACAAGTCTGCAAATCCCTAATAGATCAAGCTTGTGACAATTAAACATCTCTAGTCACATCTTTTTAATGATTTATACCATGTTTTATGTAGATACATATTGTAAAGTTAAAATATCTTGTTGTATCATTATGGCTTTACGTGTTTTGTATTTTGTAGTACAAAAATATCCTCTATACGTGAAATCCTTTTGTTTGGTTTATTATTTTCCATCATAGTCTCTAAGTACTTATGACAATCTTGAGATATTACAAATAACCAAACAAAAGAATTTTCACATAGCCACTGAAACATGCCTATAAATATAGCTCTCACCATGGACAAAGCTATACATGTTTATTATTGTAATATCCCATGTAATACCACTAATGTTATACAAAGATGTACTATCTTAAGGTTAATTTTCACTTGTCTAAATCACTACTTCTATTGGCACTCAAGCGCAAATATATTCTTAGATACAAAAAGTAGTTCACAGTGCTATAGAGGTATGCTAAAAACCTTTTTAAGCAACTCATTGCTTTCTTCAGGGTTGGATTGGTACTTCTTACTAATCTCATAGTATATATCAAGTGTTGTTCATTCCAATGTACGTGAGACTTTTATTGGCATTAAGACGAAAAACATTAGCCTTTTTTTTTTTTGGTTAGAAGTCTGATAGGCACAGCAAGGCTAAGCATTTGTCATTCTCTATAAGAGTATCCAATTGGCTTTAGGTTGCCATTTTTAATCTTTTTAAGAATATTTCTAATATAAATATAACTCTTGTGATAGAGTTAGAAAATTCTTAAAGGATTCTATTTAGATTCAAGCTCCTAAAACATAGGCAACTTTTCCCATATTTCATTAGATGATCAATACCAATGATTTTGGACAAAATCTTCTTTATTTCTAGTCATCTAAAAATATTGTCCACATGCATAAATGCAATGACTATCTTAAATCACCTAAGACTTGTAATGAAATACAACTTAATGAAATTTAAGATTCCATTATTAAGAGAATGTTATAGATACATGTACAGACCTTTTAGAGCAAGCAAGCTATGTGCTTAAGGCCTTTAGCAAAAGCCTTTTGAGCATGCAGTCTATGTGCTTAAAACCTTTAGCAAAAATCTTTTGAGCATGCAAACCATGTGCTTAAAGACTTTGGCAACAACCTTGTACTTGTTCCATATGTATATTTCTTTTTCTAATTTTCCATTGAGATGCATTTATTACATCTATTTGATGTGACAACAAATGCATGTCTAGTGTTATCCATAAATAATTGCCTTAAAGAAACCTTTTATTCATGAGTTTCTTTCTAGTTAAACCCGTTGGGTATAACTTTAAACAATCAATCAAAACTTATGATTGTACTTGTGCCTTTTGCCTTATGCATGCACAACTCTATTATTTGCAATTGTTTGTTTGGCCATGGACTAACCATGTCCCAAATATAGCTATCATTTAATGGCTTTGTTTGTTAATTGTTGCTTTTATCCGTAGTTCATTAGCATTTAGAGTGAGAGTTTTATGCAAATATTATTTGTTCATTATTGCATTATGAAATAATTATGAAGAAATTATTTTCAATCTTTGAAAGACGATATAAGATTCCTTTTCAATTATTTCATTGAATATAGTTATTTGGGAGAGCCACCTTATTAGGTGCGTAAGCAACTCATCATTTAAGAAATTAATCAAGTATTTAAGCTGCAGTCAAATAGAGTATATTGAAACTGCATATTGGAGAAGTTCATGCACTACTCTAAGTAATGCGTAATTTTAGGAATAATCAGTTATCTATCTATATATTTCTCATGTACAATTCCCAAAATTGCTTAGAAAGATATACATATTTTGATTTATCTTAATTTGATCTCTAACATTTCCAAGAATAATCTAAAGTAACCTAGTACAATTGATTTATAGATAGATATATGAGTGTAATTACTATAGGCTTCATTTCTTGGCCTTTACATTCATTTTACTACAAGTGTCAAAATGGACTACTCCCAATGAGCATTTGGCTCTGGTTTCTTTACCAAGTGGTTTTCCAAGTTGTTCTTCTATGACTTTTACATGTGCACTTTATTATTACGGTGAGTAAGCCCAATGTGCTTTCTCTAGACAACTTAGCCATATGTCTTAGTCTAATATGCCAAATTTTGGCATGTATATCATCACAATAAGATGATGCATAGTGAAAAACTTTTCTTAAAAGTATTAGTTGCTTTTAAGCACTTATCTTCTTAAATTAGAATCCATTATACGGAGTTTGCTAGATGCATTAGCCATATGTAGGCGCTCATCTTCTATAGTTGGACTTAGTAATATGGAATTAATTAGAAGCATTAGCTACCTCTAGGCGTTTATCTTTTAAATTCAAGCAACACATATTTGGTTAGAGGTTTTAGCAACTTGTTAGCACTAATCTACAAATTCCTAAGGTTACGTATTATATAAACTCCCATATTGTTCTAACTATTGGGGTTGGACATTGTTGCTTAGACCTAACATTGTTAATTACAATGTGTCTAACATATTTGAGCTCTCATAGATGAGCAACTTAATACTGGGACTAATTAATAAGGGCAAAATACATGTTACTCAGCAACAAGATGCGAGTATGTGAGGCTTTTGTAAAGCCCCTTTAAAATGCCCGTTATCTTCTAAAGCGAAGTGGTATGCTCAAGCTCAAAATTAGTGTTTGTTCATAGTCTGATGATTTAATTTGCACACAACTCATTGCAAAACACAAACTAAAATTAAATAAAGAGACAATTAATGCTAGCATACTATTCATTCAATTCATATATTTAATATATTTTACTGCAACCATAAACTGAATTAATGAAAGTTTAATATAAGGATTGGAATAAAAAAATCCATGAGGCTTCCAATCATCATCCTTTCCAAGTATTAAGTTAACATAATTCTATTCTATTGCACATAATATTTAGTTCACTTATTATTTATTCCCAGAGTTTTAAATATAAGGGAATTGAAGGAGCCTTCAGTCCTAAATGCATTTGTTCACGTGAATAATGCATTAGGAAAATTCCTAGAAAAGAGGTGGGACTAGATGGTCCCACTTAAATACCTTATTTACTTAGACTCTTATAATCTTTTGACATAATTTTTGCTAGACATGCATACACTCACATTACTACGTTAGGTTTTAATAATCTCAATACATTATAAAATCTCATTGTGTTTTCATTAAAATAATTACATGTGACATTCGAATGCAATTCACAAATCAATTCATCATGATTATCACATAGATTAATGAGAATAATCATGTTTATTTTCAAACAAATAGCACATGTCATCTCATCAAATGTTAGATAATTCATCAATATGCATTATAAGGAGAGTACATTTAGTAACGTGTTGAAATAGCTCCCACAGAAGTGGAACACTGTCAAGCACATCTCAAAATCTTTAAAAAATATTTTTCCTAAATTTTATGTCTCTTTGAAATTATTTATTTTATTTAAAACATCTTAAAAATATTTTACTTAAAATTAAATAATTAATGTAAATAATTTTTTTTATAAATAATAAAATAAAAGAGGATAAAATTTTGAGTCAGTCGCCGCAAATGGCCTTAAAACTAAAGTTGAGAAGGCAACGAGTGTATCTCACTCTTCGGAGACAAGGGTGGGTCAAATGCCACCAATCAATGGCGCATTGACTAAGCTGGCGAGTGGCTCTAACATTTCAAATAGCTCGCGTAGTGTGAGCCAACTAGTTCTGTAGTTCCAGTCCTTCTACATGCGCACTCTTAGAGAGTGTAATGCACGTGCTTTGTTTCATCTATTTTCTAGCGACAATCCAACTACCTTTCAACTCAAAACTTTGTGTTGATTTTGCATCTGGAATCAGGTTTTTGATACACTGTAAGGATGTTATTCATGCACTGATATCGAGAGTGATGTTGCAGACATGCCACTGTTCATCATCTCCTACATTATCAAAATTTCCAAATTCAAACGAGAAATTTGATTGGCTCAATCTCTCTCCATATAACTTAGAATTATGCATATGTATATATCATTGGAAAGCTCTCTAAATTATCTTTCAAATGATCTTAAAAAACGTAGAGAACTAATCAATGTACCAAGAGTTATGAGTAAAATAAACATACATGTTCATGGATTAGGGTTCTTGTTTTCTCATAACATAGACCATATAAATTAACATAAAATTTCAGATTTAATCCACATATATTCATGTTATTTTAAACAAAAAATCGAGGCTTAACAATGAGTTTTCTTCCATATCCTTATCTCAAATTCAATATGTGGATACGCCTTTAAATTGCTCCTTGGTAATAGTTTTTCTGATTCATTTTTAGTATACTTGTAACTTTCAAATTTAAAGGTACCATTATCAGTTTGACCACCATTTGCAACTATTGCATCTAAAATGTTCAATATAGCTTATTCTTCAGCTTTTTCCATGATATTTTTGAGCCTGTGTTATTTTTAGCAGCATATTTTGAACATCTACTCTCCATTCCTACAAAATAGATATTAGAACGGTTTTGACAGAAGTCAAATTCACATCAATAACGCTCGATAAATTTTTAATAACATTAAATATAAACAAAAGGTTATAGCCTTAGACGTTGTTGAGTGCTGGAAAAAATATATTTATAAAGGGTAAAATTGTCATTTTACAATCCAAGTCTCACTAAAATTTTTACTTTTATATGTTTAAGTCCTTTAAACTTTGATTGTATGTGTTTTGTTATAATCTGAGTGTTTTATGTATTTTAAGGGTATTTCAGTCATTTCATAATTAACAAGAAATCAGATAGCAAAATAGATAGTATTTTTAAGCTCAAAATAGCTAAAATCTTACGAAGGGCATAAAGGATAAAATTATAATTTTAGATTTTGGTGAGGCCTAGCTAACTTGGCATTAATCAGTTGACGCGGCATTGCCCAATGAAATGACATGGACAGATAATGTGGCAGCATCTTATTGGACCGAATCACAACCTTGATTTTGTTGCTCCAGCCAATCAGATCTTGCCACGTGGCATAATTTTGAGCGTTCGAATTGTTTTCATCCGATAGATCCTTAATTACCTATTGCATCTATAAATTGGTGGCTCCCTCCCTAATTTGATTGTTCTAAATCTAAATTTGAGCTCCATTTTGTCAAAATCTTACTGTACCTTGTATGTTTCTACATACCTTTATAAAATTACCATTTTCACCCTAGTTCAAGATTGTGTTGAAGGCGAAGTCTTAACATGATCTATGAGTTTAATTTAGTAAGTTTATTCACTCTCTGATTGATTAGATTGTTTTGACTTATGGTTGGCAAACAGTAATAATTTTGTCTAGATTTTGCACGGTATAAAGTCTTTCTACTATAATATCATTACCGTTTGGCACAATGAGCACTTTACATTATAATTATTAGAGTAATAAAAAGAATTCCCTTCTAGTATTTGTGGGTCCTCTCAACTTAGTGTTGACAAAGACAACTTTTAAGTTATTTAGTGGACGATCTTGCCACATTGTCGATAGTAGGATTGTTATCACCTGGCACAACATGTATTTGACACCATATTTAGCAGAAGATTATTTTCCCCGGCATTACAAGTGCTTGATACTATATTTATCAAAATGAGTACTATGAAAAGTGGAAATATCCCATTATAAATTAATTGGAATAAAAAGAAATATTAAGCCCAGAGTGAAATATTGAGTATGAATTCAGAGACTTAAACGCTTCATTTGCATTGTTTTACCTTTAATTCATTCTTATCATTTTATTTTAAATCTTAAGATAAATAAATTACATCCAACTAACTCACATTTAAACTCTGAAAATTAACATTACACACGATTAAATCTTCCTCGTTGTAGGATTGACACTAATCACCATTAATCTATACTGCAATAGATTCGTGCGCTTGCGAGTACAATAAAATTTGTATAACAAGTTTTTGGAGCCGTTGCCGAGGAGGTAAGTCATTTTAATTGTAGAATTAATTTTCTTTGTAAATATTATGTAAAAAAAGCTTTGTATATAGATTTTGAGTGTGTTTTCATAGTAAGTGTGTAACAACATAAGAAAGTCAATATCATAACTTCTTATTTCTTTTTATTTTATTAGTTTTATTTTTATTTTACGTGTTCCTTGTATGCATGGTCGAAGGCCACAATCACATGATCTAGAACATATAGTTCTTGAACTAGAAAAGACACTTTGCATACAGAGGCACATTGCATCAAAGGTTAAATTTGAAGATAAAATTGAAGTGGATGTGGAACAACAACCACAAGCACCACAAGAGAGAGCATTTAAGGACTACTTCAGTCTATTAGCTAATTTGAGCACATCATGTATAAGATACCCAAATGTAGCTATTAAAAGTTTTGGGTTAAAAGCTAGTGTGCTAAATTGTCTCTAATCATTCTATGGCCTAAAAAATGAAGACTCGTACAATAAGTTAGATTCTTTCCCTGCAAATAGCATTGGTTTTATGTTTTATAAAATATTTATTTAAATACTTAGTGACCATTTATTCCCATTATGTGAAACTATTAGCAAGCAACGTATTGAACAAAAAATGAGCAATTTTTCAAAGCATCGAAGACATTCAGCGGGCTACTCTTGAAGTCTCCGCATCATGGGTACGATAAATGGCACCAATATCAATCTTTCTTGGAGAGACTATTGACACATATGCAATAATGGCTAACGACGATAAGTGGAGGTGAATTAATGTCCAAAAGGACATAAGAAAATTAGGGTTTCTTCTAGCAACAAGCTTATAATTCCCAATAGTGAAGCCGATCATTAAAAAATGTGAGAAAAATAAAAGGAGTAAATAAAGTTCATATTGGCGAATCAGGAATGGACATCAAGGAAGTCAAAATAATAGTCGAAGGACTTTCTCACTAAATAGCATCATTGATTGCTACTGAATTAATAGAGCCACATGCTTACAATTAATTTGACCATGATTCATACCCAAATCAAGCTAATGCAATTAATATGATAGAAAAATGTCGAACTACAACGCTTACTCCAATACTTATAATCTTGGATAGAGAGACCATCCTAACTTTTCATCATCTCATGAATTCCAATGGAACAAAATTATAGCTCCAGCTCTACCAACACTAGTAAAATAGTTCACCAAGCTCGTTAAATCTCTTAGTCGCCATTTAAACAGTACAATTAGAATTAAAGTTACTCACAAATGAAACCTTAGGAAAAAGGCACTCCAAAATTTTAAAAATTTAACTCACTTTGCATTGGAACAAAAAAATTGCACCATTGATGAGCTGTGGAATGAGATGAGAGCTGGCATAAATTCATAAGCCTAATCAATTTTGAACCTAAAAAAAAATGGTGGGTCAACTTGCCTTTTTAGTTCAAACTTTGGTGATGACTGTTGAGAAAGACAAATTTCTAAGTTAGTCAGTGCTTAATCCTAAGGGAGTACACGAGGTTAATACTAGTTCATCCCAGCTGTATGAAGAGATCAAAGACGTCATAACCTTACGAAAAGGTAAAGAAGTCAACAATAAAGTGGAGATGTCGATAAAAAAATCAACAACTCAAATTCTACCTTTAGACTTTGAAGAATCATCACCAAAGGAAAAAGAAGAAAGTAGTCCACGAGAATATGTACTTAAAGCCCCATTCCCTCAGATGTTGGTTAAAACAAAGAAGAGAAATTCTACAAGTGAGGTTATGGAGATCTTTAAAGAGGTACGTGTTAACATCCATTTCCTTAGCGCTATTAAACAAGTGTCCTCTTATGCCAAATTTCTTAAAAATTTTTGCATTAAAAAGAAAAATATTTATGTTCAAAAGAATGCATTTTTAATAAAGAACATTAGTTTTATAGTCCAATAGAAAATTCCTCCAAAATATAAAGACCCAAGCTCCCCCATTATCTTATGTAGTATTGGGAACTACATAATTAAGAGTTCTTTATTGGACGTAGGAGTTAGTGTAAACCTTTTGCTCTACTCAGTATTTGTGAAACTTGGATTGAGAAAATTTTATGCAATTTTAGTTTTCTTGCAACTTGCAGATCAATCCATTAAAATATCTCGCGGTATTATGGAAGACGTACTTGTTCAGGTAGGCAGATTTTATTTTCCTATTGATTTTATTGTAATTGACACTCAACCAGTGTAGGATTCGAAAAAACGTATTCCCATTATTTTAGGTCTACCTTTATTGGTAATTGTCGATACACAATTTCAATACAAGGCTGAAAATATATAGTTGCCTTTTGGCAATATGATTATGGAGCTGAAAATATGTAGTTGCCTTTACAAATATGTTTAACTCACTTTGGTTTGAATTTTGATATTGATGGAATGGTTGATGAGGGAAAGAAACTCAGCCCATCATTAAAATCACCACCAAAGCTCGAATTTAGATCGTTATCCGACACTTTGAAGCATGTATTCTTAGGAGATGAAAACACTTTGCTAGTAATATTTTTATCTTTTATTAGCAAAAAGGCATTAGGATGGACCATAGCTAACATAAAAGGTATAAATTTAATAGATTGCATGTATTATATTCATCTTAATGAAAATGCTAAACCTACAACGTCGGTTAAATCATAACTTGAAAAAAGTTATTAGAGCTGAAGTTTTTAAAACTATCAGATGCAAGTATCATTTATCTCATTTATGATAGTTTATGGGTCAGTATTGTGCAAGTTATCCCAAAAAAGTCATGAACATCAACAATGAATTAAAGCTCATTAGAATGACTACAGGGCAACATGTATGCATTGATTATATGAAATTGAATTCTATCACACGAAAAGCTCATTTTCCTTTACCATTTATCAACTAAATGCTTACTAGATTAACAGATCATGAATTTTAATATTTTCTAGATGACTACTCAGGACATAACTAAATTTTCATAGCACCGAAAGACCAAGTAAAACCACTTTCACTTGCCCTTTTGGTCTTTTTGCATATATGAGAATGTCATTTGGATTATGCAATGCACCTATCATATTTCAACGATACATGTTTAGTATTTTATCTTATATGATTAAATGTCTCCTTGAAGTCTTTATGGATGACTTTTGTTTTGGTGATTTATTTTATCAATGTTTGCATCATCTAATGCCAGTTTTGCAGAGATGTATAAAGAAGAATTTGGTTTTGAACTAGAAAAAATGTCATTTTATAGTAAAATAAGGTATTGTTTTGGATTACATCATTTCAAACAAAGGTATTGAGGTCGACAAAGCCAAAGTAGATCTCATTTTCATTTTTCCTCCATTTAAAACAATCAAAGAAGTAATATCTTTTCTTGAGCATGCTTGTTTTTATAGATGTTTTATTATAGATTTTACCAAGATTTCTAGGCCCTTATTTACTTGCTAAAGATGTACTTTTCATCTTTGATGACTTGCGTCTTGAAGCATTTAAAAAATTAAAGCAGCCGTTGACCTCATTACCCATCATTCAACCTCTAAATTGGGAGTTACCTTTGAGTTAATATGTGATGCATCTGATTATGCAATAGAAGCAGTATTGGGACAAAAAGTTTATTGTATAATTGAATTACTCAACTACTCAAAAAGAAATGCAAGCAGTAGTGTTTGCATTAGAAAAGTTTAGATCTTATCTCGTGGGATGTTAAATAATTATATTCATAGATCATGCTGCTCTTAAATATCTTCTTACAAAGAAAAATGCAAAGGCCAAACTAATTTAATAAGTGTTATTTTCTATTAACCCACTTTATTTCGAGATGCTTACACTTTTTTTTTTGTAATATTTGTCAATGTATAGAAAACATTACATGGAGGAACATGATGCCATTAAACTCTATTATGGTAATTGAGATTTTTATGTGTGGGGAATCAATTTCATCCTCTTTTGTTTGACCATCAATACATATTGGTTGTTGTTAACTATGTATCCAAATGGGTAGAAGAATCTCATGCAGAACCAATAATCACAAAGTGGTGATAAGATTTTTTAAGAGCAACATTGTTTCACAATTTGGATTTCTTTGGACGATAATCATTGATGGTAGTACTCATTTTTATAATAAATCATTCAAAGTTCTTTTTAAAAAGTACTGTATTACACATAAAATGGCTACCCAATATCATCCACAAACCAGTGGCTAAGTCAAGATCTCCAATCGAGAAATAAAGCACATATTAGAAAAGACAGTGAGACCAAACAAAAAAGACTGGTCATTGAGACTTGCTAATGCATTACAGGCATATTGAACGGCTTTTAAGACTCTTATTGAGATGCCACCATATAGGTTAGTGCATGGGAAAACTTGTCACCTACCTGTGGAACTTGAGCATCGTGCATATTGGGATATTAAGAAATTGAATTTTGACATGCAACAGGCTAGTACAGAAAGAAGACTATAGCTATCAAAACTTAAGGAAATTTATAATGATGCATATAGAAATGCCAAGATTTATAACTAGTGAATAAAAGTCTTTCATGACAAGCAAATTATGAGAAAACGTTTTTATTCAATTTTTGCTTGCATCTATTCCCAGGTAAATTATGCTCTCAATGGTCTGATCCATTTATTGTTCACATTATTTTTTGACATGGGGCCATTGAAATTAAAGATATAAAAAATGGTGTAACTTTTAAAGTTAATGGTTGAATATCACAACCATATCTAAAGTACCAACCATATAAAGAAGACATCGAAATAAATTTGAGTGACCCACCAAATTTAGACTAAGACTTTTCTTTCATTTATTTTTGGTGACTTAACTCTTTGTCATTTTCTTTTACTATTCCTTTGCTAATTGAAATTATTTCTTTCCTACTAAAGTGTTTTTGTTTAATAATTGTATTCTCTCTTCATTTTTACTATACGTCATGAGTACTTCAATGAGATAGATCCTCGTCAACCACCTTAATGAACTTCTATGTGTGAAGCCTTGCTTAAACGACCTGCTCCAATTTTGTAAATCATATCCTGTTTGGGATCTATGACCACCAACGTCAGTATCTATTTTGAATAATTAGAAAGACAACTCATGGAAATAAAAGGTGGTATCTATGATAGCCAATTAGAACTTGAGATATACTCAATAAAGGAACGATGGTGAGTTAACATCCTACTTTTTACATTGTGTGCTTTTATTTTGTCTTTTTTTTGTCTTCACGTGTGTTTTGTTTTTACTAGAGTGATTCGTTTATTTGATGCATTGTCATTTGTTACTCTAGTTCAGTGGCAGATAACAATACTCCTTTATTATTAAACTCGGTTCTATCAATTTTCAACAATAACTAATATTCTCCAGCTTAGGTATGGATAAGAATACAACTCATGAAAAGCTTCACAAACAATTTCCTTCACCCCCTCAAAATGCTTTCCTTACAATCCATAAAGCTCAGTCTGAACGCTTACAATTACTTATGAAAAATAACATCATGTTGACATCTGTTGGTTAATTGAAGCCAAAGTTAACAGGGGAATTACCTCTCAAATTTGTTGTCTATATGCCTCGTTGCAAGAAAGAAAACTATTCAAAGTTAGATGGTTCCAAGTTTCTTATCATAAGTGTGCTCGAACAAATTGTAACAGACATCCTTGTAAATCTTTGGGAATAGTATCCGATAACAGGGAAGAAACGATTCAATTCATTGAGGATGACTTGAATAAAGAGTCATTTGATGACATCTTTTTGACTTTTGAAATTCTTCCTACTGGATACATACAATGTACAATTTCCTAGTTATGGCCATTATTTTAAAAAGAACACGCACGATATAGTCTCGGGAATTTGACTATAAATGACTTTATTTGCCGGTTTATAAGAAAATTGGATGGAAGCCTATCCTGGACCCATAAAGGGCGTTTAAGCCATTTGTGGATGTAAAATCAGAGAAGGATGTGAGTCATAGTTGCAACTACCAGTACATTTCCTTTTGTTTTACTATTCTTTTATCATTTCCATTATTACTTTTAATAGTGTGATTTTATCTTTACTTATTGTTTGTTTTCTTTGTTGTTTACTTTTAACTCTTGGGCCATGAACTTCCCACCTCATTTGACAAACATACCACCTTATTTATAGTTGTGTATCATTATGTCTGTCACCAAAATCTTTAAATATGAACTTATTTTGTTAAACACTCGTAAATTATTTTTTAGAATTGTCTCAATGGCAGCAACTTTGAATAGACAATTCAAGAATGTTTATGTGCTTTTTAGCTTTCGTTATGGAAAATACAAAGAGTTTGTTCAAGCATTTATAGATCTTGGTTGAGTACTAGCAGAAAGAAAAGTACAACTGGTATATAGAAGACGTGACTGAGGGTTGTCAAGACTTGTCTAGTAAATTACTTACACTAGAGGAAGCCAAGAGCTCGATATCATCCTAAAAGCCCAAAAACCTCTGGGATGTCTACCTAGCTCACTAATTGGAAAAGAGCTAGTCGTCTCAAGTATATAAAAAATAATATATGAGATACTAAACTATGCAGACGCTTTCATTTTCTTGCTAAGAGATCTTACAACGTTAGAGGCACTGATTACATTCACATTTTGGGCCCATTTAAACATTCATAAAAAACTCATCGGTTTGTTAAATTTTAACAACTTTTATGATAGCTCGATAACATTTCTTAACCATGCAATTAAAAATCATTTCATTTCATTCACAACAAAATAGCTCTTATTTGTACTCTTACTGCTTGCGAGTTACTTGATCTTTTACAGGCTTATATACCGGAGCTACATCCCAGGACCTTTGCGTTAGATTGGTCAACTAATAATGGTAGCAGTAATAGTTGTAAGAAGTTCCAATTAGATTTAACCCTCCATTTGTAAATATTTTCTTATGTTGCATTATTCAAATGATATCCTCTAAATTCTACTTCTTTCCTTTCATTTATTAAAGATAATGTCTCATTCTGGTTAAGGGGAGGGAATAATTGACAGTTGTGAAATAACTGATGGTTGTCTTACTTTTACTAACCTTTTAAAAATTTTTGAGTTGAAGACGGCCAATTATGAAGTTTAGTTACTCTAGAAATGTAGATTCCTAGTCTTGGAGTTTAGTTAATAAAAATAAATATAAAAATAAAATTTAAGACATTTTGTGTGTTCTTTTGACATCAAATGACATGATAACTTCTAAATTTTAGAATTTGTATTATCTTTGGCTTTGAGTTATATTACACCTTGTTTGCCACTTTGCATTTAACGTTGGCGGCAAGTGTGAATTGAGAAATTTGATGAGTAAATTTGATTGAGTTATTTTAAGGAATATACATGCATAATAAGTTTCAAGTGAGTTTTTGAGCATATTATTTTTCTTAGAGAGCAATCTTTTTTCATAGCTTAGTAGTTTATTATTTTATACATGATCTCTATCTTTTTTCTTTTAAATCAACCAATATAAAAAAAAGTAATATTGTGTGTTGCTTCATCTAAAAGTCCATTGAACTTTAGATATAAAAGAATATTTAGAGCTCTAAAAATGACAGAAAGGTTATCATTGTGAAATATCCATAGTCACCCCTTTTGAACTTATTAAAAAAGAAACTTTTATTTGTTAACTTATTATTCTATCCTACTCTAATTTAGAGTAGTACTCTATATTTCATGTTTTCTATCACCTATTTATGTTTGAGAAAAAATGAAGATTTTTTCTTTTTCAGAGAAGTAGTGCACTATCTCTCTCTCTCTCTCTCTCTCTCTCTCTCTCTATATATATATATAATGATAATTAAAAAAAGAGAAAAAGGAAAGAAAGAAAGAAAGAAATAAAAGCATCTTGCAATTTATAAAAAGATCTTTATTTTTCCTCAAACAAGTATTTTGTTTTTCCTTTTTTTTTTGTTAGCCATTTCCCTAGCCTATGTTGGGTCCTAGTAAAAGTCTTTCTTGATTTTGGAGAAATATAGTCTGAAGTAGAAACTATTAATATGGACTAAAAAGATGTGGTGATACATTAAAAAAATACAAATAATATTAGTTTGACTAGTAATTCGTTTGACTTGGGATCATATTCTTCTATGAGCTATGAACATTATTCCTTCATCTTAGTGAGAGTGTATGACACCGTTCATATATTATTTTCTCTCAATCTACACTTCCTTGGAGTGACTGTCTTTATTGAGTTTATTGAAAGTGGCTTGATTAATGTAACTTTGTCAATTAATCATTTTGCATGAGTTTACATGATTGATTTGAGTGAATGGTTGATGTGGTAGTGACTTTTCAAAGTCGGATATAATGCTTATACTTTTATTTGATTGTCGTCATTAATCTAATTAAAGAAGCAACACAATTGGCCAATAAAAAAAAAGATTTCAATTTGGGTTTTGCTGGATATTATCACTTAATTTGATAGAGACTAGAAATAAGTTGTTTAGGGGGTGTTGAGTGTTGGAGAATTCATATTTATAAAGGGTAAAATTGTTATTTTTTGCTTCAAGACTCACTAACATTTATACTTTTATGTATTTAAGTCTTTTAAATTTTGATTGTGTGTGTTTTGTTATAATTTGAGTATTTTATGTATTTTAAGGGTATTTAAGTCATTTTATAATTAACAAAAAATTGAACCAGATAACATTTTTTAGCTCAAAATAGCTAAAAACCTTAGGAAAGATGTTGCACTTTTTCTTACATTATTGGTGTCAATGTGCAAGTATACACAATAAGGAATATAATGATAAGTATTCGATATTGTCTCCACGTGGATCAATGTTATTAGATTTGTTACAACAATCTCAACAATGCAGTTTTTCTTTAATTGAAACTAAAACAAATAATAAAACTGATAACTTAATTAATTAAAATAAAATGTAATAAATAAACATGCAATAAAGTAAATTCTAACGTCCCATAAAAGGATAAAGCCAATATGAATGAAGTAATTGAGTAATTAAACTTTCTTATTGGTTTTGACTATTTTTTCCAATTTTAGGTTTAGTTGCTACAATATCTACTACAACACTGGGTAGAGTCTTTATATATCCTCAACTGCCGCATGTTGGATGTCTTATATCTATATGCAACCTAGCATTGACCAATTATTATGTCAACATAAGATATAACATTACACGCTTAGGTTTTAATTACCCTACAAGGTGAATTCATATGTCTAGTTTATCACTAATTTTAGATTAAGCATGACCCTTTTGGAATCAAGTAAAACTCAACTCAGGAAACACAATATAAAACTAAGTATTGCTTTGATATGTTCCATTAAGATAAGCCATTTTGTGGCTCTTTCTTAGTTAGTATCGTTAAATGGGTGTTCAGTCGAAATAATGAATATAAATAAATATTATCAAAATAAAATGTTATACCAAATATGCAGCAACACATATAATCAGTTAATGAACCATTAAAATTGTTTATCACTCAAGAACAAGTAAATTTAGTTCATGGTTTTCAAAAGAAAAATAAACAACAGAGGTTCAACCATCAAATACATTCCCATGATTAAAGAGTAAGCGAGAAAACAAGAAAAAAATAAGAAGGATTTGTCTCCTGATTGATCTTGCAATTTTCTCCTTAAGTGCAGCCCTAAATCTTGCTCTTGAATTCTGTTTTGCTCTTGTTTCCTTTCGGTTTTTGTTCTTTGTTTTAGGGCTCCACTCTTTCTTCTGTTTTTGTTCTTGTTCCGTCTGAATTCAGTTTTGTCTGGTTTTAGGGCTCCTTATTTTGCTTGTGTGCTCTTTTTATAGATGAAAATTATGTGGTTTTAGGGCTCATTCTTCCTTTGCTTGTGTGCTCCTTTATAGATAAAAATTAGGGCAACTGGGAATCTAGTGCGTGTATCTTTTAGATTTTGAAACTCCATATCGCAATCTGTTAAGTGTCTTGCACGAAATCTTCTCTATCAATACTCCAGGATTACTACAACAATGGCTACAACATCTGTACTGTTCTGGACTTGTTTCACTTCTTCAGTAGCCAAGTTCTTTCTTTATTTTTGCAAATCCATTGCAACATCATCCCTTCCTTGAAATTCGAGCTTTCAATTACCTACAATTATGCATATATTTAAGCACACAATTCTTCAAAATCAAACAAAACTTATTAAAATTAAACTAAAATGGATGTTAATGCAAACTATCATTAAAATGCAATAAAAACACATCATTTGCTTTCTAAGTAATCTTGATTTAAGCATAAAAGTGCCATGGTAACTCTTATTTCATAGAGTTATCAAAAGTTATAATGGGCAAAATTATAATTTTAGGATTTGGGTAGGGCCTAGCTAATGTGGCATTGACCAACTGACGTAGCATTGATCGATAAAATGGTAGCATCCTATTGGACAGAAAAATCTTGACGTAACATTGACCAATATTGTGGCAACATATTATTGGACCGACTTATAGTCCTAATAATGTGTTCCAACAAATCAGATCTTGCCACATGGTACATGCCTAAGTGTTCGAATTATTTTCATTCGATGGTCATGATTTACCCGTTGTATCTATAAATAAGGGGCTCCCCCTAATTCGATAGCTCTAAATCTAGTTTTGAGCTCTATTTTGTATAAATCTTGTTGTATCTTGTATTTTTTCTATATATTTTTATAATATTATCATTTTACCCCTTATTCAAAATGAGTAGCTAATTTAATTTTAAACTTGAGTTGAAGGTGAAGCCTCAATATGATCCATGGGTCTAATTTAGTAAGTTTATTCACTCTCTCTTTGATTTAATTGGATTGTTTTACTCATTGTTGGCTAGTAATAATAATCTTGTCTAGATTTTATACAGTATACCAGCTCCTCAGTATAAGATCATTATTATTTAGCGCGATGAGCACTTCATTATAATGATTAAAATAAAAAGAAAGAAATTCATTGTAGTACTTGTAGGCCTTCTTGACTCAATGTTGATAAAAGATACATATAAGTTCTTTAATAGATAGTCTTGCCACATTGTCGACAACAGGAATGTTATCACTTTAAATATGGTGCACTTGACACCATATTTAACAGAAGATTATTTTCCCCTAGAACAATAAGTGTTTGATATCACATTTAGCATAATGAGGACTATCAGGAGTGGAAATACCCACACAGAAATTAATTAGAATTAAAAAGGAATACTAAGCCCATGGTGAAATGTTAAGTGTAAATTTAGAGACTGAAGCATTTCATTTGCATTGTTTCATCTTTAATTCATTCTCACCATTTTATTTTAAATCTTAAGATAATAAATCACATCCAACCCACTCACATACAAACTTAGTAAATTAACTCTGCACATGATTAATCTATACTACAATAGATTTGTGTGCTTGTGAGTACAATAAAATTTACGCAACAGACGCTTTCCTAATGTTATTTATATATTAACAAAAGTACCACCTTAGATGCTTTTTAATGACATCTATATATCAACAAAAGTACAGCTTTAGATGCTTTCTTATTCATATCTATATATTAAAAAAAGTACAACATTATATACTTTCGTAATGAAATTTATATATTCATGAAAGTACAACCTTAGATAAGTCCTAATTTCCAAGTCAATTATTATATATAATAGTAGTTAATTCATTCCTCTAGCTCATCTATTGGTCGGAAGCTTTAAGACTATTCATGTTATTATTGTCTTCTACTTCATTATTAGATATGTCAACTAATTCATGCTCCATTAGATCCACAAAAATTTCTCTCCTAATCAAATTGTATAATAAACAACATGCAGTAATAATGTGACACTAGGTTTTAAATGGATAAAATAATGGACTTCGAAGAAGGGCCCATCGTATTTTGAGCAATCCAAAACACTGATTAATTACATTTCTTGCAAATGAATGTTTCGTGTTAAAGAATTCTTCTTTATTGTGAAGAGCACACCTATCTCTCCATTCTGACAAGTGATATCTCGATCCTCAATAATGTGCAAAGAAACTTTCAATATTTGTATATCTGACATCGACAGATAATAATAACATATTTATTTCATATAAGCATTAGTATAATTTTATTTTTGAATATGTAATTTGATTAAATTAATTTTCTGGAATGAGTAATAGATGCAGGAACTTTTAACCAGTCGGTTTATCTAATGCATGTTGAAGTTTTATTGAGTCACAGGCAGAGCCTCCCATCATGGCATCACGAAGATGAATTTTCATATCTTGTGAACATACCCCTAAAATATTTATAGCAATCCCATCATTTCTTGTTCAATATTAGTGCTTATCATTTTCTAGCACATGAACTCTAATATAAGTTCCATCCAATATCCCCAAATAATTCTACATACATAAAGCAAACAAAAATTTAATTAACATTAAATTATTAGTAGCTATAATCAAATATAAGTAATTGACAATGTACCTTAAACCACTTTCATTTGTCATCAATGCAATTCTCTAGTATAGGTTCTAGTGCCCTTAATAAAACATCATGTAGCCATAACACTCCATTTAACACTGAGATGGAGTATTTGCTAAAAGTCTCACTAGATCTAAAAAGAACCTACAGTTAATTTTGTGCAATTCTTAACATGATGAGACAAAGTGTGTAGGAACATGCAAACTTGCTCTTCAACAGTCAATAAACCATAAGCCTTTAGTTCCCCATTCGATTGAAGTTGCTCGTATAATAGGCCAAATGTCATTCTATCATTCCTAGTTGATTTATATATTGTATGTCACTATTGCTTATAATGTTATCTAAGTATTGTAATCGAGTAGCATGGAATTAGAATGTACAACTACAAATCATTGTTCTTTCATTATGCCTTTAGATCAACACCATTAACAAAAAATACATCACAATGAACATGAAGCTCAATTTCGCTTGCCACTTGATGAAAGAAAATTTTCTTCTCATGCCCACATCTAACACAACTAGTAAAAAAAAAAAAAAATTAACTAGTAGGTCATATGATAAATTTCTATAAAGCTAAATTTCCGTAAGGATTATGTTTCAATACTTGATGTAAACAGAATCACAAAGAGAAAATAGAAGCATGCATTCAAATCTTTGCTTATTTTAATCTACGTTTGGATAATTTACCACATTAAATATAGAGGATCCGCTAGTTATAAGTTTGTGGAAAAAGATGGCCTTAGCATTATTGAAAGTTGGAATTTAGACTTCGTAGGGGTTAGATGAAACTTAAAATTATAAAATCAATGTTTCTAGATTGATATAATTTAATTGTATTTCTTCATATAAAAGTGATTACAAGTCAATTTATAGAAGAATGACATTAATTTATTAAATATTTTAAAATGTATATGCAAAGTCCATATCCAACTTCCTTCTCATTTCCTGTATAATGAATTGTGCCACATTCCAAGTTGACCCTTGATCTAAAATTTTAATTTTAAATAACAATTGCTTAGCTATTTTTCTTACCAACCAAATTCACCTTTTTATGGCAATTTTCAAAATCATGTCCATGTGAGACACAAAATCAGAGCTCACTAGTCCTAGTTAATGACTTTAACAAGTCATGTGACAAGAGGGAAAAAAAATCATTTTTTTTCCATCTTTGTACATATCCATTGAAACTTGTAACATGCAGAACATAATAAGAAGAAAAAATTTTCTAGGCATAAAACTAAAGACATCACAAACACAACACAGTAAATCATATTCCAATTGAACTCGATTGAGAATTCAATTCAAGTCATATAAATGTTTATTATACGAATACATTTACAACCCACAGTTAAAAAACTTTTAAGCATCACCACCACATCCTCACTCTAAGACATTTTCTCCTCACATTAATTACATTGTATATGTTCGTAAGGTGAATTGTGTTTTCAATCAACAAAACTCATTTTAATGGTTATGATAATGATGATGATGATGATGATGATGATGATTATAATATTAATAATAATAATTCATCATCGTCATCGTCATCATCATTATTATAAAGACATTCATCCACATCCAGGTTCAAGATGGTGAAAGGGCTAGTGATTTCCATATTGACATGGAGTAAAAACCAAGCCATTAAGAAAATGACATATAAATCATATTTCTAGGTAGGTGATATGGTATTTTATCAGCATGAAACTTTATATAATGAATGAGAAGCTTTTACTTTTTTATGTTTCCATTAAAAGATCATTTTCAAATTTATTGCAGTGAAAAATTAACTGAACCAAAAATACCACTTCTTCAAAGTGAAAGCATTGGCAAACAAGAAACTAAAGTGTGTATTCATCCAATAATTTTCCAAGCAAATTGTAGGGACTAGAAACATTATTCTCCTCTTTAAGACCGAACAATGTACCTAGCATGCATATGGAAACAACATTTTATAGGCTAGAGTTGCACATATATGCTTTGACTGTGGATATATTTACTTCTTACATAAACCTTTCTATAAATAGGCAACTGCCTCTTTGGTGTATAAATTCTAATGCTATTGGTGTCAATGTGCAAGTGCACACAACAAGTAATATAATAATGAATATTCAAGATTGTCTCAACAGAGATTGATGTTATCGGATTTGCTACAGGAATTCTGACAATGCAGTTTAGATTAATTAAAATAAAATAATTAAAAAAAAACTAATAAACTAACTAAATTAAAAATGCAATAAAGGAAATCTTAAATTAAACACGAAGATGCAATCAATAAGAAATGAGTAGTTGAGTGATTAAACTCATTTAATGGTTTTAACTATTTTTATAATTAAAAACCTGTTGCTATAACATTTATTACAATAGTGGACTGTTAGCATATATGTATCCGTAATGTTGATTTTGATGATAACAAATAAGATTAAGAATGATTAAGTTTTTAAAAGCTCAAATTATTTTAAATAAATCATTATTTTCATAATATAAAGGCTTTATACTTAATGGAAAAATGATTTTATGAAATTATTTGTTTTCAATTAATGGTCTAAATTGAAAAAGTTTTGAAACTCTGGAAATGAACTTATTTGTAAAGTTTTATGAAGATTTGGGCCATAGTATTATTACAGAAAATTTTGGGATAAAACTATAATTTTAGAAAATAATTTCACTGTAGTAATCACTGTAGCAAACAGCTAACCGTTTACTGAAAACGGATAACCGATAATTTCCAGAAAGCATGTTCTGCGAAGTATTGTCTAAATGATAATTTTGGAACATAACGGTGAACTGATTATTTCCAAATTGCTAATCTTGAACCGTTTATTAAAGAACGGTTAAGCCAAATTTGTTTTGCAGGATTCTGAAAATTAACGGCAATCCGATAATGCCAAACAATTAACCGATTATTTGAAATTTAGCCTAACGGTCACTTGGACCAGTCAAAATGGTTAACCGATAACAGTTAACCGCGATCCGTTTTCTTGTAGAAAGTCAATAACGGCTAGTTTTCAGCTCCAACTATAAATAAGCTCATTCAAATTCAAACAAAGGTGCATCACAACATTATCATTGAGCTTGTAATTGAGGATACAACATTAATTGAGCTTTGTATTCATTGTTGATTCATTTATTCACACATTGAGCATAGATTTGTAATCATATATTTTATGTGAGAGAAAAATACATTTGTAATCTTTGTTTTAAGTGATTGTAAGTGTTGGGATACACTTGGGTTAAGATGGGGACAATTTCTTGGTGTAAAGGTTGATTGATACATTTGAAGTCAATTGTAAGTGTTTTTGAAGCCTTGAGAGGCTTGGATAGTGATATTCTCAAGCTGGGTGAGCTTGGAGGCATGAGCGTAGGTGAGGACAGTGGCGAAGCTAGCATCATTTGTTTGGGTGGGCTAGATTTAAACAAAAAAATGAAATTTACTTCTCAAAAAATTTGTTTTATATAAATGAAATTAAGCACACTACATAAGTAAAAATTTAACCATAAAACTATAAAAATACAATGTAAATAAGAAAAACACTATTGACGAAGCTGTGTCTTGCGGTTCTTCAAAAAAGAAAATTCATCTACTATCGCATCTGAGTCAATATTGTCTGCAATTTCTCTTTCAATGTAAATAACCATACAATCTGAAAGAAACTCATTCTCCATCTTGTTTCGATGTGTTGTCTTAATCAGTTTCATGGCAGAAAATGCTCTCTCTGTTGTTGCTGTTGAAACAGGAAGGGTTAACACTAAATGAATTAATCTATCCAACAAGAAATAAATCTGTGACTTTCTAGTCTCAACCAATCTTCGACACAATTCAGAAAGGGAAGTAATATTCTGAAACTCTTGAAGAGAGTGTATATCTATCTCAAAGCACTCTAATTGTCTTCTCAAAGCCTGTAACTCAATCTTAGTGAAATCTTCAGGATAAAATCTTTCAGCAAGGCTGCAAATATCTTCAATTTTAAATGATTTAAATGCATCAATAGGATTTAAAGCTGAACTAAGAGTGAGGAGTTCCAAAGTCTGTTCAGTGAATCTATTATTCAACTCCATCAATTGAAAATCTATCACAGTATTAAATATATCATAATGATAATAATGCTCAACTGTAATATAATCATTCTGCTGACAAGAACGTCCTCTCCCTTTCATATGGCGAGCTTTCATATCAGGCATATCTATCTCATTCTTTTCACAAAATAGAACTACATTCTCAATAAAAGTTTCCCAACCATTGTCTCGCAGCCTTTGAAGAAGTTTTTTCGTAGTTGAGACTAAGTGCACAGCATTTAGAATATCTTGAGATTTAACTTGTAATGCTTGACAAAGTAAATCACTCATCCCCAAAACTTTATTTAATAAATGCAAAATGAACACAAATTTAAAAGATATCATTGATTCACACGCACCTTTAGCCTCTCCACGTATGTTATTATTAGGCCCACACTCTACCAACTTCCCAAGAACTTTACGAACAACACTAAACAAATCAAGCAACCTACTGACAGAACGGAAATGAGAGCTCCACCGAGTGGCTCCAGGCCGTTGCAAAGTATGAATTTGATTGGCCCCTGTACCAGTTTGAACTTCTCCTGAAGCTATCAAATCTATTATTTCTGCTTCCCAAACAGATTTTAACTCAGAAAGTCGTTTAACAGATGAAGTCAGAACATTTACAATTGAACCCAATGCTGAAAAGAAAAGCCATACATCTGGCACATCATTAGATGCTGCAACTAAAGCAAGTTGTAGTTGATGTACAAAACAGTGTATATAATATGCATATGGGCAATCTTTCAAAAATAATGCTTGCAATCCATTCCATGCACCTCGCATGTTACTAGCACCATCATACCCTTGCCCTCGGATATTTTCAACTAAAAGATCATATCGTGCAAGAACATTACATATTTCTTTTTTCAATGTTACTGCTGTAGTTTCCATGACATTGACAACTTCAAAAAAACATTCTCGAATATACCCATCACAATCAATATACCTTAAAATAATAGCCATTTGCTCTTTATCAGATTCATCAAGTGCTTCGTCTACTAAAATACAAAACTTACCATCTCCAAGTTCCCTGCGTATCTTGTTTCGCACTTTGTTTGCAAGAATATTTAAAAGCTCTTTTTGAATGTCAGACGATGTATACTTAGCATATGATGGAGCATTTTCCAAGACAACTTGAGCAATTTCTTTACTACACTTCGCTGAATGCTTTATCAACTCTATGAAATTTCCCCGATTTCTTGAATTAACTGATTCATCATGACCTCTAAAAGCACATGCTTGCTTTGCTAACCATTTAACAGCAATAATTGAAGTCTTCAATCGTAACCTATTCTCCAAAAGTTGTTGTGAAGTTTGGGCATTAATTAATCTATCAATGTGTTGAATTGGATTCCTCAAACAACCCCAACTCTGCATATTCTTATTATGATGAGAAGATGGACCCCCTTCATGGTGTAAAAAAGGACATTTTTTTCCATTGTTGACTCTCTTCCAACTAGAAAACCCTTCAATAACAAATTTTGGGTTGTTTGATGGAATTTCATCAAAAAGAAAGCATGGAAAACAAAATGCACTATCTTTTACCTCAGAGTACTCAAGCCATGGAAATTTTTTAAACCAATGATACTGAAACCTACGTTCTTGCATGCCATCATTAGTTAGTGGATAGTCTTGTAGTTTAGGCTGATAAGGTCCCATTTTGATGTGCTCCCTTCGAATATCATCACGTTGATTTACTGAATATGTCCCTATTTGATGCCGTAATCCAGGATCACGCTCCAGATAAGTATTTCTAGTTTCTTCAACTTCAACCCTTTGAAACTTGGAAGCATGTTGCTCACTGGAATCTTGAGCATTAACTTGACATGGAGATAAAAACTTGGTGGATGATTGATTTTCACCTACTCTCTTAAAAAAAGAAAGTAGAGTTTTTCTTGGTTTATTTATCATTGAATCTGTAATAAAATACATTAAAAATTTAGTATTTATTTTATAAAAAATTGACAAAACCGTAAGTTAAAAGCTAATTAAAAAAAGTCAGCATTCAAATTAATTATTTTACTATTTTGATCACTCATTCTTTCATGCCATCATTATTTTATAATCCCAAGAAGATGAATCAGCACCTTTTACAAGTTCCACTTTATATGCTATCATCATTATTTGTCATATTCTATTATTTTATAATTTTAGAAAGATGAATCACAGTTCTCAGTTCATAAAATCGACAACTTCTCTTCCACAATTCCACTTTGTGTGCCAACCATCATTATCATAAAATCATATTCTATTCTGTAAAATAAAGTTTAAAAGGCAAAGTGCTTTGTACCAGCGGTCGCATCAAGAGACTGGGCATTCGGCGTTGGCTCGGCGGTGAGAGATTCAGCCTGCGGGTGCGAGTCTTGCGACAATGGCTCGGCGTCACTCATGAGGCAGTGGTTGGGCGTCAATTCGAGCGCAGGAGACTGGGTATTCAGCAGCAGTAAGAGACTTGAGCAATTGAATTTTGGTGAATTTCAAATTCGTATTTGGTTAGATACTAGTGAGTTTTATGAATTGTGATTTGAGGAAAATAAGGATTCCTATAATTATTAGGTTTTTTTTTTAATAAATATTAATAAATATAAATTTATAAATTATAATTTTTTTTTCAAAAAGCTTACCCGGGCTGCAGCTCGGGTTAGCCTTCCCTGAGCTTCGCCTCTGGGTAGGGATTGCCGAACCATGTAAAAATCATTGTGTTTGCTCTCTCTTCCCTTACTCCTTTATTATTGTGCTTTATTAAATTTATTATTTTTTATTCCATTAAGACATTAGATTAAATTGTTGTGTGGTTTGCTTAGCTTAAATTTCAAAATCTCAATTCACCCCCCTCTTGGGTTGCCTAGTTAGTATTTCATGGACAGAATCTCTAATGCATTGTCAGTTGCCGCCGGTTGGATAACTTATATCTATATGCAACCTAACAATGATCAGTTGTTATGCTAACGTTAGATATAACATTATGCATTCTAAGTTCCAATTACCCTACAAGGTGAATCCCTATATTTAGTTCTTCACTAATCTTAGATTAAGCAAGGCCTTATTCAAATCAAGATTAACTCAACTTGGAAAACCCAATCTAAAACCAAATATTGTTTGAATTTGTTCCACTAAGTCAGACCTTTTTTAGGCTCCTTTTTAGCTAGTGTCCACTAAATGGGCGATCAACCGAAATAGGGAATTTTAAAAAATATTATTAAGAAAAATTACTGCAACAAACACAGAGTAATACGCATATGTCAGTCAAACATCCATTAAGATCATTTATCACTTAACCACAATTAAATTTAGTTCATGATTTGCAAAACAAAAATAAATAAAAGAGTTTTAGTCATCAAATACATCCCCATGAATAAATAGAAAATAAGAAAAGAACAAAAAGGACTAATTTTCAATGGATCTCTGTGTTTTCTCCTCTGGTACAGCCCTCATTCTCTCTCTTGAATTATGTTTTTCTTTTGTTTCTTTACGGTTTTTCTCCTTGGGTGACGGCTCTCCTCTTTTTCTTGCATGTGTGCTCCTTTTATAGCTTAGAATTAGAGCAATCAGAAGTCTAGGGCGCATATCTTCCATTTTAAGAAACTCCAGATTGCAATCTTCTAAGTATCTCACACGAAATCTTCTTTGTCAATGCTCCAAGATTGCTACGGCAATGGTGCTTCAACAACTGTACTATTCCAAACTTGTCTCAATTCTTCTGTGACCAAGTTATTTCCTTATTTTTGCAAGCATATTGAAGCAGCATTCCTTCCTTGAAATTTGGGCTTCCGATCACCTATAATTATGCATATGATCTAAGCACACAAATTACTTTAAATCAAACAAAATTTATTAAAAATAAACTAAAATAGATGTTCATGCAAAATATAACTAAAATGCAATAAAAACATGTTATTTACTCTCTAAGTAATCTTGATTTAAGTCTAAAAGTATCATGATAACTCTCATTTTATAGAGTTATCACTCTTCTTTATCAGGTTGCGTTAATTTAAATTGAAACTAGTCAGAACTTAGTCCTAACATAGAACTAATGCCAAATTGAAAGAATTTAAGGAAAGAACTAGCAATATTCACCATGCATCATTATGACAAAAAAGAGCTTTAACAATGAAAATAATTGTTGCTAAAACATACAATTTTCATCGCTAAAGGCTTTATCAACAAAAAAAAAAATGTTGTCACAATAACAGCGTTACAATAGGTCTTTGCAACAAACTTTCAAATTTCATTGCTAAATTTCTCTTTTTCAGCAACGAATATAATCATCGCCAAAAGAATAAATAATATTTCGCCACTAAAAACACATTTTAGCAATGAAATATTTCATTGCTAAAAGTATTTTTAGTGACGAATAGTATTTCATCACTAAAAGGTGTTCTCCTTCTTTTATCGACAAATAATATTTCGTTGCTAAAAGGTATTCTGTGCAATAGTATTTTGTCGCCAAAAAGTGTCATTTTCTATCATTTAATTATTGTTATGAATATTTAAATATTATTATTTTTAACACTAAATTACAATGATAACTAACACCATTATGATAAAACAGAATTAATTAATTTAAAAAGAACTATTATTATTGGTGAAAAATACAAAAATAATTATAAATTTAATATCTATTATTTTGAAAAAAATTACAAATGAATATAAATTTCTTGATTTACTTCATCTTGATGTAATGATCTTCATTATTTCCTACAAATAACCACAAACAATAATTAGTTTACTTCTAAGCATAATAGTAATATAAGTTGTAATAAATAAAATAAGTAAAAATTAAAAAAAACAAAAGAGAGAGATAGGAAGTAGAGATTACCATGATAAAAATAAAATGGAAAAGAAATAGAAATTGAATCAAAGAATGAGAATTATGCATTAGAGATGAGAGAATTAAAGAATAAAATTAAGAGAATGCGAGAATAAAAGAAAGAAATAAAGTAACTGATGTATAAATAGAAAACTAGAGTTTTTAGCAACAAAGTTTAAAATTTTGTTGCTAAATTTAATTTTAGCGGAAAAATAATCCACCAATTTTTTTAAAAATTTTCACATTGTTTAGAGACGAAATAAGTTCGTCGTAGAAATATACATTTGTCGATGAAATTTAAATTTCGTTGCTAAATACACACATTTTTGTTAGCCTATAGGGTTATAAATGTTGATTTTGATGATAACAAACCACGTGTTTTGAATAAATAAAGATTTATACATTGTGCTTTTATAACAAGAAAATGATTTTTATGAAATTAAATTGTTCTTCAAGATATGGACTAAAATAAAAGAGTTTTGCCATCTTTGATTTTAATAAATATTGTTTTGAATTTTGAACTTGGACCTATTTGAAAATATTTAAATATTTTAGGTCATTCTATAATTTCACATATTTTGGGCCATATCATAATTTCATAAAGTTTTGGGATTAACAAAGTATTATTTACAAATTCTGCAATTAGACCTATTTGAAAATTTTCATAACATTTTGGGCCATAATACAATTATATAAAGTTTTGAGATAAAATTATAATTTTAAAAAATAGTTCACTGTAGCAAGCGGCTAACCGGATTTGATAAGCGATAAACCAGATTTTGGGCAGTAGCTTATTGGAATGAAAGCGGCTACCCGGATTTCAAAAGCGGCATATCAGCTGTTCCAAAATTCAAATATTTGCTATAACGGTAACATAAAAGCGGCTAACCAGATTTCGAAAGCGGCAAGTCAGTTATCATCAGAAAACACATAACGACTAGTTTTTGGGCTCAAACTATATAAATTCAAATCAAATTCATTTTCAACCTCTCTTGCAAGCAAAAACAAAAAGCACACAACTTATATTGAGCTCTCATTTCGTAAATTATTATACATTGAATCATCTTTGTTCTTTAATTTGTATATCTACTCTTTAAGAGAGTTTTTGTTGAAATTTTCATTTCCTCATCAAATTTGTGAGTGTTTAAGTGTGTGAGACACTTGAGTGAATAGATTGAGAGATAATCTCTTTGTTGTAAAGGTTCATTGACACTTTGGAAGTCAATTGTAAGCATTTGAAGTCTTGAAATGCTTGGATAGTGAAATCCTCAGGTTTGGGTTGCTTGGAGGCGTGGACGTAGGCAGGGATTACCAAACCACGTAAAAATCATTGTGTTTGTTTTCTCTTCCCTTATTCATTTATTATTGTGCCTTCATTGAATTTATTTTTTTTGAATTTATTAAGGCATTAGATTGGATTGTTGTGTGGTTTGGTTAGGATAAGTTTTAAAATAGCAATTCACCCCCCTCTTGGGTTGCATAATTTGTATTTCATTTGGTATCAGAGCGAGCTGCTCTTGTTTAGACTTAACCATCTACAGTTAAAGACTAATGGCAACTTAAAATGATTGCACATTTAGGAAAGGACAGTCCACCACTAGACCACCATATTTTAATGGAAACGATTACCTGTATTGGAAAATTAGGATGAGAATTTACTTGTAAGCTTTAAATTATGAGATTTGGGAAATCGTTAATGATGGTTCTTTCATGCCAACTACTAAAAATGAAGAAGGGGAAGAAATTTCAAAACCTTCTAGTCATTAGAGTGAATTAGAAAAGAAAAAATTGTCTTTAAACTCCAAAGCACTGAATGCTCTATTTTGTGCTTTACATACAAAAGAATTTCATAGTCTCTAGTTGTGAAAGTGCTTATGAAATTTGGAAGAAACTTGAAGTTGTGTATGAAAGAACAAATCAAATTAAGGAGTCTAAAATCAGTAGATACACTCATCAATATGAATTGTTCCAAATGGAACAAAACGAAAGTGTGTATTCTATGTATACACGATTTATAGACGTAGTGAACACCCTAGGAGCCATAAGAAAAACTTTTTCGAATAGCGAGAAAGTCAAGAAAATTATTAGGTCACTTTGAAAAGAATGGAGACCTAAGAGGACTGCCATTGAGGAAGCCAAAGATTTAAATACATTACATATTGATGATTTAATTGGTTCTCTTATTTCTTATGAGGAGGACTTGGCAACCGAAAAAGATAATGAAGAGAAAAAAAGAAGTATTGCTCTCAAAGTCTCAAAATATGAGAGTGATGAGCAAAGTGAGCTGAATGATGTGGAGTTGGCTAGAAGATTCAGAAAATTCTACAAGAAGACTAATGAGCGGGGAAGGTTCAGAAGTTACAAAAAATGAGAAGAAAGTGTCAATTACTTGCTATGAATGCAAGACGCCCGAACACATACGATCGGAATGCCCTCTCTTCAACAAACTCAAGAAGAAAACTATGGTGGCCACGTAGGATGATAGCGATGATGAAGAGCAACAAGAGATGACAAATTTAGCTCTCATGGCCTTTGGGGAAGAATCATTTGATGAACTTGATGAGGTAAGTGATTTTCCTACCTATGATGAATTACTTTATGCTTTTAAAGAATTGCATGATGAGTAGATGAAGATTGGTAACAAAAATGTTTGTCTTAAAAAGAAAATGGTAGAGCTCAAAAATGAAAACGAATCTTTAAGTGCAAAAATTACATGCCTATAATTAGAAAATGAAATATTGCATGATAGAGTTGCTTTATCAAATGAGAAACCTAGCACTTCACACGAGCATCTAGAATCACACATAATGAGATTGTTTTAAAATTTACAAATAAGTAAAAGATATTGGATAACTTGCTTAATTCACAAAAATGTGTGTTTGACAAAGGAGGCATTGACTATAAGCCTAATTGAAACAAACGTTTTATAAGAACTACTTTGTGAAGAATACCTCTATTAACAATCAAGTTGTATGTCACCATTGTAATCAAAACGAATAGATAAAACCTAGATGTCCAGTTAAGAGAAATACATATTATGGGGCAAAATGTATTTGGGTGCCAAAAGGAACTATTACTAACATTCAATGACCCAAAAAGATTTAGGTACCTAAGACTTGAGATTTTCTCTGTAAGGGTTGAAGAAAAAAAGAATAAATAGTACTTGGACAGTGGTTGTTGAAGACACATGACAAAAAATTATTCTTGGTTTTCAGGCTTTACCAAGATCGAAAATGGTGGAGATGTATCCTTTGGAGATAATTTAAAAGGAAAGATCATTAGTTTTGGAAATGTTGGTAATGTATCCTCTACTCTTATTGAAAATGTGTGTTTCGTTGAAAACTTAAAACACAACTTACTTAGCATTAGTCAATTATGTGATAAAGGATATAAAGTTATCTTTGATGAATCAAAATGTGTTATTGAGAATGCATGTGATAGCAAGATTTTGTTTGTAGGAAATAGATGTGTTAATGTCTATGCCATTAATATAAATTGTACATCTACAAATGATAAATGTTTCTCCGCATTGCATGATGATGGTTGGTTGTGGCATAGAAAATTAAGTCATGCAAGCATAGATTTGATCTCAAAAATCTCGAAAAATGATTTGGTTAAAGGTCTTCCAAAAATCAGTTTTCAAAAAGATAAAATTTGTGAAGCTTGCCAAATTGGAAAACAAATCAAAACTTGTTTAAAAAACAAGAACAATGTCTCTACTTCAAAACTACTTCAATTACTTTACATGAATTTGTTTGGACCTTTTAGATATGCTAGTTTAAGTGGCAAATATTATGCTTTCGTAATTGTTAATGATTATTCCAGATACACATGGGTATTGTTCTTAGCTAATAAGGATAATGCCTTTGATGCATTTAGAATTTTTTGCAAAAAGGTTCAAAATAAAAAAGGTTATTCTATTTCTTGTATTCAAAGTGATCATTGTGGAGAATTTAAAAATCATGCATTTGAGATTTTTTGTAATGACTTTGGCATTGAGCATCAATTTTCATCTCCTAGAAGGCAAATCCAAGTTCCTTTGGACTCTAGAGTTATTAATGCCTTATAATTTACCCACTACTATTGAATGTGAATATACTCAATTTGCTGAGAATATGACTGTTAAGAAATGAGGGAAAGTGTTCAAAACCTTACTTGTCCTGGGTAGTGCATGGATGAATGAAGAAGGACGGGTAATTAAGAGAATTGATTTGAAGCCCATAGCAAAAGTTTGGGTCAAATTCTTAAAATCTAGGTTAATGCCCACCACTCACACCATTACAATTTCACATAATCGATTAACCATAGATGTAGGCAAAATCATAGAAAAAGAAATTCGAGACTTTGCAACAAAAAAACAAAAATCATCAATCTTGATATTCCTTTCCTTGATCATGAGTATATGTGAGGCATCAAGGGTGAAGTTTGAAGCAAATGATGAATGGGTAAAGAATGAATGGGCCATCATAGCCAGAAAAGTGGAAAGAATTGCTGGAGAGTCTATAGCTACAGTAACTCTAGAATGCCCTGCTATAACAAGGCCAGAACAGGCTACAAAGGTCGAGAATATGCCTCAAGCGCTTAGCGAGGCAATGCACACATGTGTTCAAGCCCAGATGGAAGAGAATATGAGATTTTGGACCTATTTGCAGCATTTGGAAGCCCAAAAATACCAATATACCCTGTACATAAAAAGTAAAGATGCAGAATTTCTAGACTTATTATTGCAGCAGTTCAATTTTAGAGAGGCAGATGAAGCGACTGTAATAAAAGAAAGTAAAGATGCTACAGCATGAAAATAGAGGGAATGAGAGTATGAGGAAGATCAACAACCAAAGTAAAAAGAAGTAAAAGATGCTGAAGTAGAAACAGAAGACTGAGAATGGGAAGAGGAAGAAGATGAAAAAAAGTGATATACAAAAAAAGAGGAAAGAAATGCAGAACTCCACAGCCAGAAAAGTGGAAAGAATTGCCGGAGAGTCTATAGCTACAGCAACTCTAGAATGCCTTGCTATAGCAGGGCCAGAACATGCTACAAAGGTCGAGAATATGCCTCAAGTGCTTAGCGAGACAGTGCACACGTGTTCAAGCCCAGATGGAAGAGAATATGAGATTTTGGACCTATTTGCAGCATTTGGAAGCCCAAAAATACCAATGTGCCTTGTACATAAAACATAAAGATGTAGAATTTCTAGACTTATTGTTGCAGCAGTTAAATTTTGGAGAGGCAGATGAAGCGGCTGCAATAAAAGAAAGTGAAGATGCTACAGCATGAAAATAGAGGGAATGAGAGTATGAGGAAGATCAACAACCAAAGCAAAAAGAAGTGAAAGATGCTGAAGTAGAAAAAGAAGACTCAGAATCGGAAGAGGAAGAAGATGAAAAAGGGGGAGATACAAAAAAGGAGGAAAGAAAGGCAGAACTCCACTCCACAGCTAGAAAAGTGGAAAGAATTGCTGGAGAGTCTATAGCTGCAGCAACTCCAGAATGCCCTGCTATAGCAAGGCCAGAACAAGCTACAAAGGTCGAGAATATGTCTCAAGCGCTTAGCGAGGTAGTGCACACATGTGTTTAAGCCCAGATGAAAGAGAATGTGAGATTTTGGACCTATTTGCAGCATTTGGAAGCCCAAAAATACCAATGTGCCCTGTACATAAAAAGTAAAGATGCAGAATTTCTAAACTTATTGTTGCAGCAGTTCAATTTTGGAGAGGCAGATGAAGCGGCTGCAATAAAAGAAAGTAAAGATGCTGCAGCAGGAAAAGAGAGGGAATAAGAGTATGAGGAAGATCAACAACCAAAGCAAAAAGAAGTAAAGGATGTTGAAGTAGAAACAAAAGACTTAGAAGGGGAAGATGAAGAAGAGGGAGATACAGAAAAGGAGGAAAGAGAGGCAGAACTTCTAATGGTAACTCTCACTCGCAAAGAAAATAAGAAGATTTTGGAAAAAGAGGAGTCAAAACCAGATTGGGAAGAGGACGTGGATGCAGCTACAGAGCAAGCAATTATTAAAATTACTAGAACAAAAGAAGCAAGAAGTGTCCTGAGAGACCTTATTGCCAGCATCACTATTTAGGAATCTGCTGTAGCAAAATCAATCCCAGCTGCTACACAAAAAACTCCAACTAAATCTTCTGCCATAACTACCAGGGTATCTAGCAAGCTCAAAGGGGCACAAGCCTCTGAAGGTGTTACAGCACCAGAAGAGCCAGAGCATAAGCGAACCAGACCAATGCAGCCTAAAGCTATTGAACCTGCTGGAACCCAACCAATCAGTCCAACTCCGAGTTAAAAAAAGAAACAACCAATTGCCATAACACAAGGTTCACCTAAAGAACGTTTATGAAGCGCAACTAAGAAGTAGTGTACCTTTTTCAGCAACAGCTGCAGCAGAACATCCAACAACAGGGGAGTATTCCTTGCCAGCCAATTTAATTTTTCAATTTCTGAATTTTTTTAATTTTAAATTGTTTATTTTCCATTTCTTTCTTATTAGTGTATGCATGTGTGGTTTGTTTTGTTTTGTGTGCTTCTGAGGACACAACACCTTAACAGTTTGGGGGATTATGTTATGGTGTAATGTGTTTGGAGTGGGTGTTTGTGTTGTGCGTTATGTGTTATGTGTTATGTGAAGCTCTATTATCTAGTATTTGTGTATGGATTGGAAAACCTAATAAAGATAAATTGAGTGTCATTCAGTATAGATGAAGGTTGAAATTTTGTCTCAACACTTCGGCTTTGGTTGAGTTTCATGAGCATACTGTAGCAAAGCTAGGAAAACCAAAAAATGGTAGAAAATATCTTAGGTTTAGGAGAAATTTTTTGTTAAACTATGCTTGTTATTAAATAAATTCTACTCCACTAGCTTAAGTTGCTGAGTCACCAGGGCTGAGTATGCACCCCATATGTAGACTTAAGTCAAAAGGCAACAAGAGCTATGAGCATTGCTGTAGTAACTATAAAAATAAATAAATAAATCCTCTATCTAGGATATTGAGTAGCCAAGTCTGTTCATGAGCCCCATGTTTAGCCTTAAGTTAAAGGTGTCTTTAGATAAGACTATATTATAACATTTTACATGTTATTGCTGCAACAACTTTAATCTGTATATTGGTTGAGTATTTAGGTGTTATCATTACAAGTGATAGATATTTACATAAAAAATTAATGATACATTAAAGAGAATTTGAAGTGATTGAAATTTTTTTTTTTTTTACTGCAGCACAGTTTGAGCATATTTGTGACTTCTGCCCCCAAATGTAAATGCACTTATATTTTACCTCTGAGTTATATATAATGTCTGTGCAATGTTGTAGTACCTCTGGAATTTGATTAAAGTGACGCACACACACTTTGAACAGAATGAGGCCTACGTCTAGAACTGAGCTGCTATGAAAATTTTGCATGATTAAAAGTGTGATCTGAGGGTTGATGAATCCTTACAAACTTGATGACAAAGCTAAGTTATTTGTTGCATGATTGTGTGATTGAAGTGTTAGTGTTGTTATCATTACTTGAGGACAAGTAATGGTTCAAGCTTGGGGGTGTGATAACTCTATGAAATGAGAGTTATCATGATACTTTTAGACTTTAATCAGTAGTACTTAGATAGTAAATTATGTGCTTTTATTACATTTTAGTTATATTTTGTATGAACATCCATTTTAGTTTAATTCTAATAAATTGAGTTGTTTTTGAAATAATTTGTTCTTATATTATATGCTTACTTGTAAATGACCGAAAGCTCAAATTTTAAGTAAGGAATGTTGTTGTAATAGACTTCCAAAGACAATGAAAGAACTTGGCTACAGAAGAATTGAAACAAATAAGAAACAGTGAAGATGCTCTAGTTGTTGTTGTAACACCATTGTTGTAGCACCATTACTGTAGCAATCCTGGAGAAATGACAAAGAAGATTTTGCACGCGTCAACTGAAAGATTATGATCTGGAGTTTCCAAAAATAGAAGATACGCGTCGTAAACTTCCAGTTGCTCTAATTCCAAGTTATAAAAGAAGCACGCATGAGAAAAAAAAAAGTCGTCACTCAAGGAAAAATCACAGAGAAAAACAAAAGAAAAAACATAAAATAAAAGAGATTTAATAGAGGAATCACAGTGAATAAGAAGGAGAGATCGCAAGATCAAGCGAACTTCAACTTTCTATCTTGTTTTCTTATTTTCTATTTATTTATGGGGATGTATTTGATGGTTGAAACTTTTTTATTTATTTTTCTATCGTAAATTATGAACTGAATTTGATTGTAGTTGAGTGATAAACGATCTTAATAAATGTTTGACTGATATATGCGTGTTGTTCTGTATTTGCCATAACATTTTACTTTAATTGTATTTATTTTATTTCTCTATTTCGACTGACTACCTATTTAAGGATACTAGGTAAGAAAGAGCCTAAAAAATGTATAACTTAGTGGATCTAATTAAGACAATACTTGATTTTATATTAGCTTTCCCAACTTGAGTTAATCTCAATTTGAATAGGGTTGTGCTTGATCTTAAATTAGTGATAAACTAGACATAATGATTCACCTTATAGGGCAAATGAAACCTAGATCAATTAATGCTATATTTAATATTAGAGTAACAATTGGTCACTGTTAGGTTGTGTTAGATATAAGATATCCAACAAGCAACAGCTGAGGATGTATGAGGGATTCTGCCAGTGTTGTAGTAGATGTTGTAGCACTGGTACTGTAATTAAAAAATAGTCAATGCCATTAAGTGAGTTTGTTCACTCAACTACTCTAATCCCATTGGTTTTATCCTTGTGTTTGATGTAAGAATTTTCTTTATTTTATTTTATTTATTGCATTTTTACTTTAATTCGTTTATTAGTTTTATTAGTTGCTTTATTTTCATTTAAAACAAAACTGCATTGTTAAGGTTGCTGTAGCAAATCTGATAATATCAATCCTTGTGAAGACGATCCAAATATTCATCAATATATTACTTGTTGTGTACACTTGTAGCTTGACACCCATAGCATTAGAGATTGCACACACCAATAGGCTTGGGCCAGGCTTGGGCTGGGCCTGAGTTTTTTCATAAAATGTAAAATATTTTTTTAATAAAATAAAAAAAATTAAATTAAAGATAATTATCTAATACATAATAAAATAATAGTCCAATACACAAGATATTAGTAACACAACATAATAAATCACAAATACTAATATAAAAAATATATTAATTTAATATTTTTAGTTTTTTATTTAAATTTAATTTATTTTTTATTTATAAATTAAAAAGCTCATGCTTTCCTAGGCTCTTATCTAGGCCCAATATGTGCAGGCTTTGAATTTTTCAATCCTTATCTAGGCTCTTATTTAGGCCCACGGGCCTAGGCCGAGTCGTCCCGGACTTTTTTGACAACCCCATTGTTGTTGTTGTTGTTATAAGTGCATGGAGTGATGGGCTTGAAAAAGCACATCAAACATGTGGATTTAAAAAAATGCGCCAGGTATGTAGACTTGGAAAAAAAAAAAAGAGAAAAAAAGGTTGCCAACTTTTTTTAGGCACGGTATGGCATGACCCATTCACTTTAGAGGGTCGTGCCGCATCGGCTCATGGGCCCTAGAGGGCCTTGATTTGATGGGTCGTGCAATGCATTGGCTACGTTTAGGTACACCTAATCATTCTTCTTATAAAATAACTAAAGATAAAGTAAAATTATTACATGGCCTCAAAGGTTTAACTGAGTGGTTTTCGAGTAACGTCATTTAACCAGCCACCTAAGTTTAAATTTTAAAAAAGTTAGGGATGAAAAATTAATTTGCAATTTTACTAAGTTATATCATCGAGAATTTGCAACAAACCTAAAAATATAATTACCCATGAACTTTCAGGCTGACATATTCTAAAATTAGGTAGCTGCTAATAAGTTGCTGTACATAACTTGGCGCGGCTGCAATTGATTTAAATTTGTCCATATACCTACCTTTTTGGAAAAAAATAATAATAAGAATAACAAAAAGGTCAAAAAGTAAAAATTGAAATTGTCCCGTGAATGAGCAGTTACTAATTGAATTGCATCCGTAAACCGTATGGAATATACAGATGCATACACGTGTTAAAGTGAGAGTTATCTATTATAATAATTATTTACGTCACGAAGAGAGAAATTGATGTGTCATATCTCTGATTTGGATAAGATAAAATAAACAATTAATAATCTTTTTCTTGACTCGATCAACTCCCAGGAGTTAATTCAAACTGAGCGCTCACGACGAAAGACTCCACAATTTGACGTGTAATTTTTTGGACTATAAAAAAGAAAGATTATCTTGTTAATTAATTAATTAATATTACACATAATCGAACGTTCTAATTAATAATTAAGCTGGTTTTGAAGGCCCTTATGTACTGAAATTACATTGAATAATCCAAATTAAATGAAGCTGCTTCGGTGGCAAAAGTGATGTAATAGACATGCAGTTACGTTCAAAGAAGAAGCTTCTAATTTTAGTATTGAGCAGCTTATGCTTAACAATATAAAATCCCATGCATAAAATTTAGCTCATTAAAAGTGATGGCTTTCAAATAAAATCCCGAAATACAAACGTCGTATTCTTTTTTTTTTTTAATGTTTCTGGGCATTACATAAAGTCAACATAAGCCTTCTATTGAAACAAATTTAAAAGATTTGGTCTGGCCACATGCTTCCCAAGTTGACATAAAGGAAAAACAAAATGAAAAACGATGGAATATTGAATGTCATATGTTTAACGAAAGTTCCAGGAAATAAATAGATGACAAGTGGGTTATGAAATATTTAAAAAATAAATAAATTTCGCTCTTACTATTGATATAATGAGGGCTCAAAGTCCTAATTTGCACAAATTGTTGAATGATATAAAGCGAATATAGTCAATTTCAGTAATTTTTTTATTCTTAATCATATTTTTCATTCCATATTAATGATCAAAATTCTTGCTATCGTCAGATTTCCGTAATTAGAGGGAGCAAGTTTTTAGTTCTTTTTGTTTAATATATGCAATAGAATCAAAATTTAATACAATTAAAGCTCACTTAAATGTACAATTAATTAACTGGAACACATCATAATAATAAATTTTCAAAGAGATTCGAACCTTCCACCTAGAATTAAGGGGATGAGGTAACGGACAGCTGAGAGAGCACCTTTAAACAACAGCAGATACAAAATTCTCAACATAATATTAGTTCTAAGAACGGTGATTTTGATCCGGTGATGCAGCAAGCAAGTTTTCCATCAAAACCCTAGCCCTACGCTAAGTATATAGCCTCTTGGACTTCACTTCAGTTTTTGTCCAAACATTTGAACAGAAGGGAACGTCAATTTCCTCAAAAGCAAGTCTTGCATATGCTAGAGACTAGTCATGACTTTTAATTTACAAAGAGTTAGAATAGCCGCCCGACAAATGGTCAACGGACAAATAAGGTAAAATTTGAATTTTACAAATTTGCATACGTCTTTGTCCTTGACTGTGTGAATGAGACCATACTCTGTGACGAAGACTAGCAACATTCATATAGAAAAGCTGCTTTCCGATGATTTTCTGCGAAATTTCATTTGAGTGTAAGCCTCCGCAGCTTTCTATTTGCTTAACTACAATGATTTTGTTCCCGTTTTTGTACATCGATTGATCTATCACTTTCTTTTTCTTTAAATTATATGGCCGATTCGCTGAACAATACCAGCAGCTTAAACTTTTGGTTTTGGAAAATTAAAAGTGCCAGCAGCTATTAGTAGGTGAATGAGTTTATTGTTTGGCTAAATATATAAGGCCCGACACATATGAGTAAGATTCATGCGCTTAAAAATACTCATGAGTTTCTATATGATATTAATAAAAAAGACTGACTTACTCCATGCCTTACAGTGGAATAATCTCTCTCAATTCTTATCCTTTGTTTTGAATATGTGTGAATCGCTTGGACTTCTACACAAGGAATCAACAAGAAAAATATATTACACTTACGGTTCATGTTATGTTAACATTATATGTAACATACAATAATCCTTAAGTTACTACTCAAAATTAAAAAATTACAACATATGAAATAATTAAATTATCATAGGTGATAACTTGTGGTCTACTATTTATTATATTATATGTAATATAGTTCAAGCCCTGTACTTATTATGTATCAATTTGTTCATATTATTTTGTTGCACCTACTTAAGTACGGTCAATTTCATACTTTAACAGTTATTGATAGATGTGAGAAGTTTTCTTCTTCTTTGAAAAATACTAAAAGAGTAAAGTGGTCAGGTATGTTGCCCTTATAATTATAATGGTAGTAGTTTAAACCCCCATAAAAATATTATAAGAATAATTTCTTCTTTAATTATATTATATAATTAAATAGAGACATGTATGAATTATAATAGAGCAATAATCTCACATAATTTATTAAAAAATAAATAAATAAATGAACAAATGAATCAAGCGAGCTGCCAAACCCAAACACAATTTTCATGATAGCTAACCAGTCATCAGATCCAAACTTTATTTTGTCGCCCACATGTTCTACATATTCATGAACACTTTAATCACTTTTTGGGGAGAAAATAAAAGTACTAATAATTATTTAAACAAAAGTGTTTTCTGAAAATGCATTTCAATTACACCTTTCTTTTATTAATTGAATATTACACAACAGTGCAACACAATCCTAAAACAGTGAATTAATTAAGCTTCCCACTGTTGAAAGTTCCCAAAATTAAACACATATTAGACACAAACATTTCAACACAAAGTGCATTAATAATTTAATTCACAATCTAATGGAACAATTAATTGAACAATTTTGTCTAGAACAGTTAATAGGTACTAATATATAAATTAATTTAATATTATCATGAGTTAGCCTTAGTGCTTGAGAAAATTTTAGCCACCTAAACATTGAGCAACTTCATTGCTTGCTTTCTCAAAATCAAACCCATTGAGAAGTTCATACGAATACTCAAAATCAAAATCATCCAACAGGATTCCTTCATCCTCAACATTTCCATTAGCAGACCGCAAGTCGTAATTGTTCTCCAGAGTTGATGAAGAAGATGAAATGGAAAGACTTGAAGCAGCAGCAGCTTCTTGAGTAGTCGATGTCATTTTATTACCATAGTTGCTATTTGCACTCGGGTCAAAAATCATCCCTTGAGGGGCAGGATGATTTTGATGGTAATAACAATTAATGTCACTTACATATGGCAAAAATGCACCAGCAGCAGAATCGGCACTCAAGTAGTAAGATGAATTTCCAAATTCTTCAGGAATTGTTGAAACTGAAACTTGAGTGTTGTCCGACAGCTTTCCTGCCAAAACATTTTTCTTCAACTTGGTGTTCCAATAATTCTTTACATCATTGTCAGTTCTTCCTGGCAGCTGAGAAGCTATAACAGACCACCTAATCAAATAAATTAAAAAATTATAAATTAATACTAATCTATTAGATCGAACTCAAGTAACCATGGAGTCGAAGCGTGTTCACAGCCAACCGAGTCAGGACAAAGGACAATATTCACACATGCGCTACAAACAAGCATAATAAAAATTAAATTCATTATATGAAATGATTTGATAAAGACTTGCCTACTTCCCATGGTACAATAAAGATTGCATATGATGGTATCTTCTTCCTTAGTAAATCCTCCATGCTTAATATCTGGCCTTAGATAATTTAGCCATCTGAGCCGACAACTCTTGCCACATCTATTAAGGCCTAAAACATTTATAGTTGTAAAATAACATGCAAATAATAAAGTTTGAAAAATAAAATATTGATTAAGCATGCAGCAGATCATTCAAAAATGAGTAATTAATTAAAATTAATTACCTGCTTTCTTGGGTAAAGCAATCCAGTTGCCGCCATTTCCAAATTGCTCAAGGTAATTTTTGAGAATCGAGTCTTCTTCAGCAGACCAAGGTCCTCTTTTAACGTTAGCTTTGTCACAACATGGAGCTCTTCCCATCTTCACAGAAATTATTCACAGCTCACTTAGCTTAACTAATTTTGAAGCTATACTTATATATAAGAAAATGTGTTATCTTATCTTATGGCTTTTATTTAAAGATGAATTTATAAGAACATTTCAATAATTGACTTCGTCTTGACTCGCTCTCTCTCTATATATTTTTCAAAAGATGGTTCAGTTTGTACAATCTTTTGAGTTGATAACTTAAATTAAAAAAATAACTTAGAGCGCAGTCAATGTGGATGCTTGAGAAAGTGCGGAGCTTCATGCTTCTGCTGTGTAATAACATATAGCATCAGTTTTTTCTATATATATACATATATATACACACACACACACCATGTACGTATATGAATAGATATTTTATTCGATAATAACAAAATGGGTAATTAATTAAGTATATATTAATTTACCCCGAGTGATGCTTAACGCGTTTTCAACTTGACCACTAGGCCTTACCAATTGTCGCTAGACATCAATAATAATGCACGCTTTGATTTGGTTGTCATAATTGGGACGGGATCGAAATTTCAAATTTGACCATTCACAGTTACTGTATAAGAAGTTTATACCGAATACACGTGTTCATGACTTCATATCTTGCTGACTTTAGTATTGGTTTATATCTAGCAACGCCTTCTTGGAACATACATACACACACACACACACACACACATATATATATATATATATATAAATTAAGGCAACTGGGATGGATCCCTCAATCATATTATAATTATGAGTTTTGATTTGTAAAATCATGCTTTTCAAAATATTTTTATCTTTAAGTGAAATTGTTATGTTTGGATAACAATCAAATGAAATTGGACCTTTACAAAGGCTGGATTCGATGCTACTTAGCAAAGAATCATCAAAAGAGATGAATCGCCCATCTCTTAGGACAGCAAGGATAGAAGTATCCAAGCCTTCTTTGGTTAAGGGTTTTATTCCGACTTGAATAAGACCGATGTGAACATAATTGAAATTCTTTTCTTTTAATTTCTTTAAAGAATGCTCATAAAACAAGTGAATTGTTTCAAATGGATTTGAAAGAGTTATGTCACGATCTTCAGTCTTTATAATATAATCACTCTTTAAAAAATCAAGCTTTTTTGTTTTGTAAATCTTTTCTTTAGAAATTTTTGGAAGTTCCCAACAATCAATTGCTTTATCAAAGTTCTCAATAAAGAATTCTTCTGAACTCACAACATGCTTTGAAGCACTAGTCTTCCCGGAAGAAGAGCTAGAAAAGGATGATGATCTGCAGTGCATAGGGTCCATGAGTAAAAACCTATGGTCTATCTATGGTTTTGTCAGAATGGCTACAGGTATGGTTTTACAGCCCTAAACGGATGACAGGCTTTGGACTAGGAGAAACAGATATGGTTGACTGTTGGAATTGGTTTTCTATCATAGTCAACTGTTTTCCTATAGTATTTAAGTTAGTATTACAGAAATTATTCTGTTGAATAATACTACTTAAATTACTATCAGTATCATTAGGCTTAAGGATTTTGTAAGGTGAAGCTCTAATTTCTATAGGAGGTTCGCCGTGGTCAACGGTTACACTTCGGAGGGGTGGATGCTCAGAATCGACAGTTCTATTACTTTCGGAGAGTTTCCATTCAGTGGTCTTTTTCCTAATAGTAATAGGGTTTGACTCTTTGAAGGGGTAAGAGATGTTGTTATTAGAAGAATATATCTCGAACCAATCAAAAAACAATATATGAACTTGGTGAAGATTCACAAATTCATAATAAGTTCGTTGGATTTCTTTCCTTTGATTTAAAAAGTGTTTGAAAAACCAGAGTCTTTTTTCTTTATTTAAATCAGAATAAAAGTCTTTATGCAGAAAAGCTTTATCCAATTCAAATTCCTTTTTAATGACATTAATTACATTTTCTGTAACGGCAGAAAATGTAGGGGAAGTTGGAGGAGAAGGTTCTTTCTCTTCCTGTCTTTGTTCATGTTGACTACTAGTGTAAATAGGGTGAGGAACACTAGTGGCATAGTCAACAGATCGTATAGAAGTGCTAGGTATATCTGAAGTTGAAAACCTAGGTTGACTTTGAAAAGGAAGATTTATAACGGAAGGGACTCTTGTAAATTTCCTTTCCAATGAAGGAATGCTTGAGCACGATGCTCTATCAGAAAATCTGGATGAGGTGGATCTTCTGAATGACAATTTGACTTTTCCATCGGAATACTGAGTCACATTTTGCAACTCTGTATTAGTCTCAAGTTGTTTTGGAATCGCTGGTGGAGCGGCTCCTTCAAGAATCCATTCTTCTGGAAGATGAACATCTTTCCATTGAATAGGCTTTGGGATGACAGTGTTGGCTCTAGACAAATCAGTCTGCAAGAGAAGAGTCTCATATATATATATATATATGTATGTATGTTCCAAGAAGGCGTTGCTACATATATATATATATAGTAGTTTTCTGGTCAGGAAAGTTCGGGAAAACTTTAAAACCATATGGCTTTAAACGCTTACAGTTTTAAGTCTTTAAAAACATGAGTTTTAAAGGTTTCTCGCACTTTCCCGCACTTTAAAATTCTTGACTGGAACATTTATATATATATATATAGTTTTCCAACCAGAGATCCCTGACTTTAATACAGTGACTTTAATAAAGTCAATAATTAGTAAAAGACAAAAAAAAATTAGATTTTAATATACTACATGACAAAAGACAGTGAATTAAAATCTGTGTTTAATTTATCTTTTAGTAATTAAAGTAAGAGATTTCTGATTGGGAAACTACTATGTGTGTGTGTGTGTGTGTGTGTACATCCCAAATGCGGGGCCTTCATTTTTTTTATGCGGACGTATGTTTAAGCCATTCGATTGAATAGAGTCAGAGATTTTAATGTTATTAAACTGCACGACTTTATAATGCATTAAAAAATAATTCTATTGAGCCACACAGTAGTGAGGACATCATCAATTTGTTAAAGTTATTTTTTTTAATGCACTATAAAGTCTTGCAATTTACTAGCATTAGAATCAATGACTTTATTATACTGCAAAACTTAAAAGCGTGTCAAATGAGAATGTCAGCACTAGAGAGGGATACACACACTCACACACACACATAGATATATGTATGTATGCATATTTATAAAGGTACAAGATCTCAATTTGAGCCATTGGATTTGAATCCAATAAGTTGAGTAAACTATCCTGATATAACAATATTTGTTGGACCTTAAAAAACATAAAAATATTTTAATCAATTGGACATTCATAGCTTCTTACACCCAATTTGATACTAAAGTATTATGAAAAAAAGCCATAATTATGAAATGATTAAAAGTTAATAGTATATGATAAATATAACTTTTAAATTATAATTTTAGAAAAAAATTAATAGTAAAATGTTATAGGTTTATCATCATATAAGCACGAGATAAAATTAATCAACTTAGCTTCCATAGAATAGTAACAATAAAATTTTTGTTAAATGCTTTAGTGATGTAGTATTATCTTCTCTTTTTTTACACAGGCTATAAAATAATTTTGTGACTGAAATTTATCTTGACACTGGTAATATTAACTTTCTAATGGGGAAAAAATACAATTTTTTTATCGTTCGCTTCGCATAACCTCTTCTTCTTCTTCTATTATTGCTCGTATCATGATTTATGGTACCATGGACTTCAGCCAATGTGCCGATGATCTAACGAAGTAGCATTATCTTCTCTTTTTTCATGCGGGCTATAAAATGATTTTGTGATACAAATTTATCTTGACAATGGCAACATTGACTTTCTTGTAGGGTGAAAAAAAAAAAAGTTTTACCATTCGCTTCACATAAGCAATGGCGATCTATATTTCCCATCAATCATCAGTCATCACTTCCTTGTCTTCAAGGTTATAATGTGTAATCTAGTAGAAGATACTTGACGGCACTTCTTAGAATTAAATATGTTACTTAGGAGAAAAGCAATTAAAAAGCCATATTAATAGGGGTTAACGATGACACTTTATCATTCAAGTCAATGTTTTTGGAAAATTTTATTATTGTCTTATTGTTACATTGACTACAAAAAAAAAGATATTGTTGTTTCATTTTACAAACAATGACAAATATAGACACAAGTTTAATTGTTTAAGTTGTCTATATTTTTTTTTCAAAGATAAAATATTTCATAAAGTGGTAAAAAAAAACTTAATTAATTAAAGAACGTTTGATCCATATAATTAATTTAATTGATGTGATTATAAGCAAACCTAATTAGTTGTTATGATGAAAAATTAACAGAATGATTATTTGAATGAAAGAGGAAAATTATTATATCTAGTAGTGAAATGTCAACCATAATATTTCGTGTTTAAAAACTCAATTATAAATTATTTTGAACTGACAAAAGGGTTTGATGAGATAATTAGTGGGAGACTTCATAGTTGCACTTAAAATTAGGACCAAAGTAAAGAGTAGGTATGACGATGAGGAAACATAAAAGATTAATAGATAAGAGAAACTAAGCTTCTGAATAACAAAAGTTTTATTGGAAAATGTTTGAAAGAACAAAAATACAGCTTCAGACTCCTTTTATAATAACCTTAAATATAGCAAATTTACCAAAATAGGCAAATAAAAAATATTATTTTATAATAAAATACTCCTAGTTTAAATAAGGAATCCAAAATGAACGATGCCCAAATAAGATATTTAGAAACAAATATAAAAATCCTTAAAGTATTAGAAAAAATAGAAAAATAATGTAAAATAAAAAAAAACCATGAAAGAAGCAGAATTTTTGGCTCGATCACAGGGCAGAACACCATAAGCAATTCTAGGTTTGGTTTGTCTCGTCACAAGCTTCGAAATTGTATACTCTACACCAAAAACAGACACTTGTAGCCCAAGTTATGACATCTAGTAAGTACCTTGCTCATCCCACGTAACTATCCTAAATCAATCTCCCTTACTTGGAAAAGAAATCATCCTCGAGTTAGGCTCACACAACTCCTAATCATTTGAATGATATTTAAACATATTAGCAAAATTAAAAATGTGAGAGATACTTTAATTTTCTAGCAGCTGAGCACATATGCATTATTATAATCACAAGAAACTAGACCATACTTCCACTTCTCCAATTTTAGACGAATACCAGGAAAACAACTATGTTTTAGATTTGCCATCACCAAGTCACCTTCCTAAAACACTTTCCTACATTGATGTTTGTCTATATCAGCCTTGTACTTAGCATTGGCAGCCTTCATGTGAGCTCGCATCTCGGCATGAATCTACAGAGCCTTTTCTGCCACACTATCCACTGCTTTGCTTCCTCCAAATATGATTGGCATGACGGCTTGATCATAAACATGGTGTGGGGAATAAGTATAGACAATCTCAAAAGGGGTTGCGAATAGATTGATTCACCATACTATTGTAAGCAAACTCGACCCGAGGTAGCGAAATTTCCCAATTTCATTGCTTGTCACCACGAGCACAATGCAAGCGAAATTTCCTAGTTTCATTGCTTGTCACCACGAGCACAATGCAACATACTACCTAAAGTTCAACTGACCACTTCTATTTGATCATCTGTTTAAGGATGAAAAACATTATTAAACTACATTGTCTACTAAATTTATCGACCAGCTCTTTTTTTAGGGAACCCCAACACAAAGTCTAAGGATAGATCTAACCAAATATTCTCCAAAATAGGTAACGGCATGTGTAATTCCGTGTTCTGCGAATATCCCTTGTATTCTTGACAAACCTAGCACCTTTGCCCAGTGTTTCACACATCTATATTCAATGGTGACCAACAATATCACTTCTCACTATTAGAAAAATTGCTTTTTCTGATACAATTTGGTATCGGTAACATTTTTTACTAACATCGAGTTCAGTGTCATTGATCACGGTGCAAGAAATTTATTGACATATATTTTTTGTGTTAACATATATGTTTCCATGATATTGATTTTGATGATAACAAACAAGATTAAGAATGATTAATCTTTTAAGCCCAAATTATTTAATATTCTTTTTAAATAAATCATTATTTTTACATTATAAATGTTTCATATTTAATGGAAAAATGATTTTATGAAATTGGTTGTTTTTCAAAGTTTATGGTTTCATTGAAAGAATTTTGAAAACTTTGAAATAAACAAGTATTGCTTGAAATTTTGGTAAAGGACTTATTTGAAAAGTTTCATAGTATTTTTAGCTATATCATAATTTCAGAAAGTTTTGGGATTAACAAAGAATTATTTAGAAATTCTGAAATTGGACTTATTTGTAACGTTTCATAACGTTTTGGGCCATACTATAGTTTTATAAAGTTTTAGGGTCAAACTGTAAATTTTGGAAAATATTTTACTGTAGCAGTTACTGTAGCAAGCGGCTTACCGGATGCTGATAAACGGCAAGCTGGATACGGGGCAGTAAGCACCAGAACGAAAGCGGCTTACCGGATATGGTTAAACGGCAAGCCGGTTACGACCAAAAATGTGCATAACGGCTAGTAACGGCTAGTTTTTGAGTTCAAACTATATAAACTCAAAACCAATTCATTTTTGGTAACTCAAGCAAGCATAAACAAGTGCACACAACATATATTGAGCTTCCATTTCGTAAATCATCATTTGTTGAATCATCATTGAGCTATAATTTGTATATCCACTCTTAAAGAGATATTCATTGTTGTATTTATCATTTCTCATCAAATTGTGAGAGTACAAGTGTGAGAAACACTTAGAGTGAAGAGATTGGAGAGATAATCTCTTGTTGTAAAGGTTTATTGACACCTCGAAGTCAATTGTAATCGTTGAAGCCTTGGAAAGGCTTGGATAGTGAAATCCTCAAGCGGGTGAGCTTGGAGGCGTGGACGTAGGCGGGGATAGCCGAACCACGTAAAAATCCTTGTGTTTGTTTTCTCTTCCCTTACTCTTTTAATATTGTGTTTATTTGAATTTATTGTTTTCGAATTGATTAAGGCATTAGATTGAATTGTTGTGTGGTTTGCCTAGGATAATTTTTAAAATTCCAATTCACCCCCCCTCTTGGGTTGCACACTTATATTTCATTTTGTGTCAGCAATTTCGTGACACCTTAGTATCAAAGAAATGTTGACTGTTAAACATCACATAAATTTTGATGTTACGCAGTCAAACAATTTGTGATTCTATAATATCAAAATAATTGTTGTGTGGTTTGCCTAGGATAATTTTTAAAATTCCAATTCACCCCCCCTCTTGGGTTGCATACTTATATTTCATTTGGTATCAGAGCGAGGTGCTCTTGTGTAGACTTAACCGTCTAGAGTTAAAGATTAATATCAACCCAAATTAGTTCAACTTTCATGGAAGGCCAATCCACCACTAGACCTCCATTCTTTGATGGTAATGACTATCCTTATTGGAAAACTAGGATGAGAGTGTTTTTACAAGCCTTAGATTATGAACTATGGGAAATAGTTTGTGATAGTTCATTCATTCCTAGGAAGAATGTTTTAAGTGAATTGGATAAGAAAAACATGACTTTAAATTCCAAGGCTATAAATGCTTTATTTTGTGCCTTAGATAAAAATGAATTTCATAGAGTTTCAAATTGTTCTAATGCTTATGAAATTTGGAGAAAACTTGAAATTGTGTATGAGGAGACTACAAACAAGGAGGAATTTCATGAAGTGTCGAATTTGGCACTTATGGCAATTGGAGATGAATCGAATGATGAACTTGATGAGGTAAGTGATCCAACCTATGATGAATTGTATGATGCTTTTAAAGAATTGCATGATAATTGGATAAAAATTGGTAAAAAGAATGCATGTTTTAAAAAGAAAATGGTAGAGCTCACAAATGAAAATGAATCTCTATGTGCAAAGATTACATGCCTAGAATTAGAGAATAAAACATTGCATGATAGAGTTGCATTATCAAATGAGAAATCTAGCACTTCACACAAGCATCTAAAATCACATGTTGGTGAATTGATGAAAGAAAATGAAGTGCTTAAGAAAAAGAGTAATGAGCTCAACGAAATTGTGTTAAAGTTCACAAATGGTCAAAAGAACTTAGAAAAATTACTAAGCACTCAAAAATGTGTGTTTGATAAAGGAGGACTTGGGTATAAGCCTTACTTGAAACAAAAATATTATAAGAATTATTTTGTTAAGGCTACCTCCACAAGTGATCATAAGATTATTTGTCATTATTGTAATGGAAATGGTCATATGAGTTTTAGATGTCCAGTTAAGAGAAATGCGTATTATGGAGCAAAATGTATTTGGGTTCCAAAATAAATTAAATCTAACATTCAAGGACCCAAGAGTACTTGGGTACCAAAGCACAAAACTTGAATTTGTTTTGTAGGTACCACAATCAAGGAATGATGGAGCAGTTCCTTGATGGAAGCTTGTGAGGATAATCATTTGAGCATGATCTAAGAGAAAAAGATGAGGCAAGATGATTTAATTATTTTGGTAATAATTCTTGCCATATTAATTTTGTTGAATGAATCATGATAAATAAAATTGCGAAAGTATGCTTGTATGTTTACATGATGAAATTATCATTGTGTGTAATATTGAGTGATTTATCATGATGGATTTGTTTGATGTTAATGTTTATGAAGTGTTTAAGCATGATAGTTAAGTGGTGTGTTTAATTTATTCACTTTTGAATTTTTATATGTTTAATTATTGTGAAAATCTCTAGTCTGCACAAGTTGTAATGAATTGGTCATAACTCCTTCTAGAGAACTCCAAATCCAGCTCTGTAAAATTTATTGGAAAGCTAACTTAATTATCTTTCCAACGGTATATAGCTTGTACATTACTTCTGGCTCAATCAATACAGTTTTTATTCCGAATTTGACCTTTCTGCATTTTATTTTTGAATGCTTATAAGCACTCCAAATCAAGTCTGCACATGTTGTAATGAATTGGTCATAACTCCTTCTAGAGAACTCCAAATCCAGCTCTGTAAAATTTATTGGAAAGCTAACTTAATTATCTTTCCAACGGTATATAGCTTACATGCTACTTTCTGCCTCAAATCGGACTACCGGTTAGCAAAATCGGAAAGCAGGATTCGCAAGGAACGCTTGCTGGACCAAATCGGATTTCCGGTTCTGTCAATTCGGAATTCCGAATTCGAGCTGCATTTTGGCAAATCGGCAAGCCGATTCTCTCTTGCTATCTTCTGGATCCAACCGGCAAGCCGGTTCGTGTTATCCGGAAAACCGGATTTGCGTGAAACATTTGCTGGAACCAACCGGATTTCCGGTTAAGCTCATTCGGCAATCCGGTTTCGGGTGTTATTTCAACTATTCATCTTCTCCCTCTCTTTCGGCTTTCCGTTTCTCTCTTTCTCACTAAAAGCCGATTACTCCTCACTTGATTTCATTCCAAAATCCATCATTCTCATTCGTTTTCAATCCAAATTGATTCATATAAATTATTCTCATCCATTCTTGTGTCTAAAATCATCTCTAAAATCGTTTTAATTGATTCAAACTTACACTTTTTACTCAATATCTTAAAAAATTCGAATTTGTGCATTTTGAGTATTTCAAATTACCACTTCCATAGTGTGCTCTCCTTATGGATTTTACCATAGTTTTCTATTATATTATGCACCTACATTTTCATATGCATTATTGCTTTCATTGTGGATTGATGATGATTATTATTTGATATTTGGATGCAAATATTTTATTTTGAGCACAAAAGATAATCTTGGCAAATTTGATCCAAAATTTGATGTTGGTATTTCTCTTGGCTATTCAAACACAAGCAAAACTTATGGAGTGTATATCAAAAGAACTTTGATTGTGGAAGAATTTATACATGTTATATTTGATGAGTCTAATTCTTCCTCTATGGAGAAAGTTGTTGTTGATGATAATGTAGATGAAAAGCTACAAGAAGACTATCAAATGATAGCCAAAAGAATGCACCACTTGAAAATCAAAAGGAGCAACATGAAGAAACAAATGCGGAGTAAGATGAAGGTACTTCTCAAACACTCCCTAAAGAGTGGAGGTATATTTCTTCTCACCTTAAGAATTTAATTTTGAAGATCCATCACAAGGTGTAACTACTAGATCATCACTTAAAAATATATGTGAGCATTTGTAATAATGGATTTGATCACTTGTTCTTTAGCTCATAATGATGGCTTTTTAGCTATGTTGATTTTGATGATCTATAATGGCATATGTTGATTTTGATTATCTATATATTGCTATTATATACTTATGCTTTGATGACAAAGAATGTGCTTTGATGATTCCATTGTAGTTGATGAAATTTGATCTTATGGAATCTATGATTGGTGAATGGATACATTTTTTGTATGCTTTCTTGACGTATTGTTAAATATCCATTACTTGCTTTAAATAATATCGAAAGGGGGAGAAATACATGATCCTTGAGATCTTGGCGCATATGAGAGTGTAAATTATATTAAAATGTCACATTAGATCTTTGATGAGTTTAGTTGTCTTGATTTCTAAAATGTGATTAGTAATTATATGTTTTTTGAATTGTTGACATTATGCTCTTATGACTTTTGCATTCCCTTGCTTAGCTTATTACTTGTTCTATTTTGGATAATATACTTTTTGAACATTTTTATTGTCCAAAGGGGGAGACAAAGTAATAAATCATTTTAATGATATAAATTGGGGGAAATAATATGCATTTTGAGCATTCTTTTAATGGTTGATATATGATTATGGAATCCTCGGATTTAATTGTTACAAGTGTTTGAGGAATTCATATTGATTTTGATGATTAATGATTATATGTGCATTGCTTGATGAATGGATGGAGTTGTTGATTTATTATAATTGTTTAAGCTTATATGGAAGTATTTTTAATCATGTTGTGTATTTAAGGATTTGTTCATTTTTAAAGGGGAGACTTTGCCGAAATTTTTTCTCGCACAAAATGGGTAATATCTTTATTGAATTATTTTTAATGATTTTTTTTTCAATTGCATCTATCTATCTTTTCTTTTTTATGATGAAAGGGGAGATAAATATGATATTTTTTTTGGATAAAATCATTTTGGTTAAATTTTTAATTGGCTATATATTTAGGGGGAGCATATAATATGTTTTTGAATAATATGCATTTTGAGTAATTGTTTTGATAATTGATATTTGATTCTTTTGATGATTTTGATGATATGTGATTATGGTGAGGACTTGATGATTTTGAGATATGATGATAATTTGTGAGTAATATCACTAATCTTGTGTTTGAGGTGATGCTTGTTGTTAGGGGGAGATTTTGTTGAAATTTCTATTCGGACAACATTGGTAACAAATTTGCTACTCTTATTCTTTTCCTTTACGTTTTCTTTTTTATGATGAAGGGGGAGAAGAATAAATGTTTTCAAATTTATAAAAATTTGCTATTTTTTTTGCCAATTGAGTTTTTTCTTTTTGATGATGAGGGGGAGAAAAATCCATGTATTTAAATATGTTAATTTAGCTAATTGGCAAATTGTAAAAGAAGATTATATTTAGGGAGAGCAATTTGTGTAATCATTCTTTAAATACATGAAATGTTTGTCATCATCAAAAAGGGGAAGATTGTTAACATATATATTTTCATAATGATGATTTTGATGATAACAAACAAGATTAAGAATGATTAATCTTTTAAGCTCAAATTATTTTTTATATATTTTAAATAAATCATTATTTTCATATTATAAATGTTTTATATTTAATGAAAAAATGATTTTATGAAAAATGATTGTTTAAACACATGAAATGTTTGTCATCATCAAAAAGGGGGAGATTGTTAACATATATGTTTCCATGATATTGATTTTGATGATAACAAACAAGATTAAGAATGATTAATCTTTTAAGCCCAAATTATTTAATATTCTTTTTAAATAAATCATTATTTTTACATTATAAATGTTTCATATTTAATGGAAAAATGATTTTATGAAATTGGTTGTTTTTCAAAGTTTATGGTTTCATTGAAAGAATTTTGAAAACTTTGAAATAAACAAGTATTGCTTGAAATTTTGGTAAAGGACTTATTTGAAAAGTTTCATAGTATTTTTAGCTATATCATAATTTCAGAAAGTTTTGGGATTAACAAAGAATTATTTAGAAATTCTGAAATTGGACTTATTTGTAACGTTTCATAACGTTTTGGGCCATACTATAGTTTTATAAAGTTTTAGGGTCAAACTGTAAATTTTGGAAAATATTTTACTGTAGCAGTTACTGTAGCAAGCGGCTTACCGGATGCTGATAAACGGCAAGCTGGATACGGGGCAGTAAGCACCAGAACGAAAGCGGCTTACCGGATATGGTTAAACGGCAAGCCGGTTACGACCAAAAATGTGCATAACGGCTAGTTTTTGAGTTCAAACTATATAAACTCAAAACCAATTCATTTTTGGTAACTCAAGCAAGCATAAACAAGTGCACACAACATATATTGAGCTTCCATTTCGTAAATTATCATTTGTTGAATCATCATTGAGCTATAATTTGTATATCCACTCTTAAAGAGATATTCATTGTTGTATTTATCATTTCTCATCAAATTGTGAGAGTACAAGTGTAAGAAACACTTAGAGTGAAGAGATTGGAGAGATAATCTCTTGTTGTAAAGGTTTATTGACACCTCGAAGTCAATTGTAATCGTTGAAGCCTTGGAAAGGCTTGGATAGTGAAATCCTCAAGCGGGTGAGCTTGGAGGCGTGGACGTAGGCGGGGATAGCCGAACCACGTAAAAATCCTTGTGTTTGTTTTCTCTTCCCTTACTCTTTTAATATTGTGTTTATTTGAATTTATTGTTTTCGAATTGATTAAGGCATTAGATTGAATTGTTGTGTGGTTTGCCTAGGATAATTTTTAAAATTCCAATTCACCCCCCCTCTTGGGTTGCACACTTATATTTCATTTTGTGTCAGCAATTTCGTGACACCTTAGTATCAAAGAAATGTTGACTGTTAAACATCACATAAATTTTGATGTTACGCAGTCAAACAATTTGTGATTCTATAATATCAAAATAATTGTGATTCTATACATTCATGCAGATAGTGATTCTCTGTTATGAAGCAAGTTTAGATGCTCTGGTATCATTTATGTTCTAATTCAAGAATATTCATATTTACAAATGCTGAATTGATGTAAATAGGTTTTTAGAATATTTTAAAAACTAATAAAATTTTCATTATTACAATCACCAATAGTTAGAAATTATAACCCAATAAACAATAATTTTCAATAATAATTCTAAAATAAATGTTGCAAACAAAACCTAATAATCTCCATTTAACAATTGCCAATAGGCTCCATTCAACATTCAATAACCAAATTGGTTCAACAACCAAATTCATCAACCATAGTTTCAATAGCAAGATAGTAACAAAAACCATAGCTAGTTTCCAAACTAAGAAAATTACAGCTTGCTTATCACAACAACAACTTGAGTAGCAGTTAAACAATATAAGCCAAATGGACTAGAAGAACAAGCAGTAAGAACATTGCTATCTTCAATGGCCTAAGTAGCAGCAAAACAATAAAGGCAAATGCACTAAAAGAAAAACAACAGTAGTTTTGCTATCTTTAATAGCCTGTGTAGCAGTAATAATAAGAAGTAGAACCAATAATCAATTCCAACAAAATCAAACTAACAAAGGCACATTCTTGAAAGTATTAAGAAGCAACAAAAGCATCACAAGTCATATGCAGCCCACTCATTACGAACTTCAATTATAAAACAAGAACAAACAAGTGATAGTTATCTACTTTCTTAAGCTAGTGATTAAGTTAGCCATAACGCAACTCACTCATCACAAACCTTTAAAATATCCTCATACGAGTACTCAGTTATCCCTTGAACTTCAACTATAGAAAATGAGAAATAAAATTATACTATAAACAAAATGTTCATAATTAAAATAATTAAGTAACAAAGCAAAGGTTTAAAACTTCCATTTTTCTTTAATATATTTGGATTTTGCACAATTTTCTTGCATGTATTTAATAACAAAGTACCCACATTCAAAATGGCTTAATTGCTAAGGACACTACAAATTTATGAAATTTGTTTTAGTATCAATTATTATGCCAGAAGCTACAAATTTAGACAAAATAAGCATATCACTTATGTCCTTACTTGGACTAACATCCACTTTAGATTTAGCTCAATTTTTAGCTTTGTTGCATGATACATCATAACTCCTCCAATATGAAAGCATATGGTAAATTTAAACATCAATGTACTAAAATTCATTACCCAAACTGTATACACTAAAATCTACGTATGGAAAAACTTAAAATTTTGCATTTATTAAGAGTAACTATACAACAACACATATTAACAGCAAATTAATATACCAAGAACCTGACTCGTATAAACATAAACATACCAAGAATTAGACTCACAATCCTGAGGAATTAAAATTTTATGTTGAAAATGTATTCGTATTATCAGCAATCGAACACTTTCTATTGAACACCTTCTCGTACTCTTGTAAAACTTTTAGATATAGCATAGAACAACAATTAATTTTAATTATATGAATTAATAATAACTATTAATATTATTAATTATGTAAACCAAAATCTTTTATTAATTTTAAATGTGTAAGTTAAAACTTATTGAAAAGAGCAACACAAATTAAATATATTATTAATAATAATTTAGTGCAAAATTATTATTTTCTTAAAATAAACTGAAATACTAGTTATGCAACCCAAGAGGGGGTGAATTGGGTTTTAAAACTTAAGCTAAGCAAACCACACAACAATTTAATCTAATGCCTTAATAAAAAAAATTTAACAATGCTAAAAAATAAAAGAGTAAGGGAATAGAGAGCAAAAAAGAATTTTTACGTGGTGCGGCAATCCCTACCTACGTCCACGTCTCCAAGCAATTAAAGTTTGAGGATTTAACTATCCAAGCCTCCCAAGGCTTCAAGTTCTTACAATTGACTTCCAACGTGTCAATGAATTTTTACAACAAGAGATTATCTATCAATCTCTTAACTCAAGTGTTTGTCACACTCAAATTTTCACAAATTTGATAAAGAAATGAAAATTACAACAAACAACTCTCTTTTAGAGTGTATATACAAATGATAGCACAATGGAGATTTAATATATGATGATTTGCGAAATAAAAGCTCAAAATATTATGTATGCTCTTGTTCTTTCTTGCAAAACTTCTTAAAAATAAATTGGATTTGAGTTTATATAATTTTGACACAAGAATTAGTTGTTATGGACAAAACCAGCAAGCAAGCTACTAGCCTCTTGATTAGCAGGTTCGCCGCTTACTACAGTGCAAGTTATCGTTGTAATTTGAATTTTGTTACAATGATACTACAGTAACACTATTTTCCAAAATTATATTTTTACCCAAAACTTTCTATAATTTGATTATGCCCAAAAACATCATAAAACTTTGCGAACATATCCAATTTTAGAATTTCTAAATAATACTCATTATTCCACAACACTTTCTAAAATTATGTTGTGGCTCAAAACTTTATAATATTTTTTAAAGAGATTCTTTTAGAAATTTAACATAATGCTTATTGATTTCAAAGTTCTCAAAACTTTTTCAATTTAATCCAAAGTTTGAAAAACACTCAAATCCAAAAAAATACTTATAAAACCTTTTTGGTTTATGAAAAATAATGATTTATTAAACAAGATCGTGAGCTTTTCAAATGTTAAACCATGCATCTATTAAATCATACCAATGTTACAAAACTTTATCGCAATGATGACTCCGTTGAGCTAAACTTTGTTCTTGATCGAACCGTTGTCCGTTGAGTGTTTTGAACTTCATTTCATTTGATTCACTTGCATAAATATTATCCTTCAAGAACTAGTGAAAATATGAAATGCAATATTTATTATATCACTTAAGACACATGTTTGTTATCATCAAAATTACAATATGTGTAGCCCTTTAGGTTAACATAAACTATATCTTATTATTGATTATTAATATCAAATAAATATAATACTATTATTTTTAAATAAATATAATAGTATTATATTTTCAAATAAAGATAGTATATAGTAGTATTATTAATCCTCTACAAATATAATAATATTAGTTTTAAGTAATTTTAACTTAAAAATCAATGTAAAATGTTATTTTAACTAAATAAAATAATATTATATTTAAATAAGTTTAATATAATTATTTTTAATAGATTTAATAATATTAAATAATATAAAAATACTATTTAAATAAATATGATATTATTAAAAAATATAATTTTAGTGACCAAAGTTTGCTAACTAAGTAAAGATTCATGCAATTCTCATAGAATCTTAATAGTCTCAATGATCCAAGTAGAGCAAATGTTATCCACAAATGAAAACGAACCCATTGCCAAGCTAAAAGTCTAAATAATATAAAAATATTATTTAAGTAAATATGATATTATTAAATAATATAATTTTAGTGACCAAATGAAGAAATTATCATCAGAACTGGCCCCGATTGAATAAAATAAAAAACAAAACCAGCCTCAAGTCCTTCAAATTGGCATTTTTCATTACTGGGCATTGTTAATTAGATGAGAGATTGAAGAATAAGGTTTTAGATAATATGAAATTGAAGAATAAGGTTTTAGATAATATGAAATTGAAGAATAAAACAAAATTAGCCTTAACTGAAGAGAGAAAACATCAACATATCAGTATTCGGGTAGCGAAGGAAGGGGAGAGACCATGGTGGGAGAGTAAGTTAAGAGCGACTTCAGCAACGAAGTATTTGGTTTGAAAGAGAGTACAGAGTAGTGAGGGCTCTCAAAGATTTCGTAGTTGAAGGTAATGGTGACCTTGAATCTGGGCTCGTGGTGGAGACCTTATAAGTTCAATAGCCTTGTTACTTAAATCCTCTTCTAAATCTTTTTCAAAATCTCTAGGTGCTGATGCTCAATAACTACTTCTACTTACAGCTTTGAATAAAGGCATACCTATTAACCGGTATCTGGGATCGAAGAGTAATTAAAAAGGAAAAAAATTAGCAAGTAATGTTTAGCAAAACTAAAAGGGGTTTTGATTTGAGTGGGAGAAATAAGGGCTAACTTTGTTCATTGATTTTAGTTGTAGGCTCAGGCTATAGTGGAGATGCTCCGCCATATAACATTGATCATGTGGCTATGAAGGAGTGTTCCATGATGGAGCACCTCCAACATAGCCATTGTTTTAATTTTAGGGTTTCTGTAGAAAGAGAAAAAGGAATTGATTTTAAGAGGGTGAAATGAGAAGCCAAAAAACTCTCAAACTGTTGAATCTATATCTAATATGCAAATTTTATTGTACTCGCAAGCACACGAATTTATTGTAGAATAAATTTTATGGTGACGAGGGTCAATCCTACGAGAAGGTAGATTTAAGCACTGAGTGTACCATAGGGTAATAATCTTCCATTAAGTGTGGTGTCAAGAACACATTGTGCCATATGATAATAATCCTTCTGTCGACGACATGGCAAGACCATCCACTAAATAGCTTAGATACACTTTCTGTTGACACGGAGTCAAGACGACCCACAAAATATTATAAGGGAATTTGCTCTCTAATTAATATGGTGCTAAGTGTTCATTGTATCGGACAATAACGATCTTTCATTATAAAGTCAGTATACCATGCAAAATTTGGACAAGATACACTGTTTGTCGATAATGAGTCAAAACAACCACATAAATCGAAGAGCAAAAGAAAATAAACTTACCTAATTAAGCCCATAGATTATGTTGAGGCTTCACCTTAAACCCAAGTTTGAAACTAAATTAGCCACTCATAATTGAACTAAGGGTAAAATAGTAATGTTACTAAAATACATAGAAAATACAAGATGGAGAGAGAATTATAGAAAATGGAGCTCAAAAATGGATTCAGGGGTGTCAAATTTTGAGGGAGCCCACTATTTTTAAATACAATAAGTAAATCATGGCAATCGGATGAAAACAATTTGGACGCTCAAGATTATGCCACATGGCAAGCTTTGATTGGTTGGAACATATTATCAATCAATACCACATTAGCATTTTGGTCCAATAAGATGCTGCCACATCATCAGTCAACGCCACATCAGTATTTTGGTCCAATAGAATCCTGCCACAACATCGGTCAACATCACCTCATCAGTCAACGCCACATCATTGATTCAATAAGACGCTACCACGTCATCGATCAATGCCACATCATCATACCGTATATGTGAACAGTGTCGCACTTGTAAATAGTACCATATGTGTGAACAGTACCATATACGTGATTAGAGCCAGACACCCTTTTATGTTTCTCTTACGGTTTTCAACCATTCTGAGTTCAAAAATGCCATCAATTTCAATATCTGAATTCTCATTAGTCATGAAATGGGCAAAATATTCCTGAAATACATAAAATACTTAAATTATAATAAAACACACATAATAAAAGCTTAAAGGATTTAAATGCGTAAAAGTGAAAATGTTAGTGAGACTTTGGAGCATAAAATGACAATTTTATCGTTATAAATATGCATTCTCCAATGCTCAACACATCCCACAAGGAGGTAGATTTAATTATAAATATGGTTAATTTTCTAGATGTGTATTTGAATTGGTTGGAAATGAATTTTTTTTTATCTTAAGATTTAAAATAAAATGGCAAGAATGAATTAAAGATGAAAACAATACAAATGAAACACTCGAGTCTCTAGATTCACACTCAACATTCACTATGGGCTTAATATTTTTTTTTATTCTAATTAGTTCATGAGGGGGGTATTTCAACTCTTTACTCTTCACTCTTCACTCTAATAAATATAGTATCAAGCACTCAGTGTGTCAAAGGTAATGATCTTCCACTAAGTGCGATGCCAAGAACACGTTGTGCCAGATAATAATAATCCTTCTGTTGTTGTCAACATAGTGGTGAAATGAGAAGAGGGAATTGATTTTAGGAGGGTGAAATGAGAAGCCCAAAAACTCAAAGTGTTGAATTTATATCGATAATATTTTAGCAATAAGAACGACGCCATTTGGTTTCAAGAAAATGAAAAAATAGAAGTAAAATTAAAATGAATTCTCTAATTAGTATCAATACTCAATTATGATACTATAGTATAAACAACCACTAACAATTATATGTAAAAGGAACTAAAAATTGTTTAAGTCATGCTAATACTTTTTTATATTCAGTATCAAAAATAGTGTTTCTCATTTTTCTAATAGTGTCTCTAGAGATGCTTTGATCTTGTCTCAACCAATATGACCGTTCAAACCTCCTTCATGCAACTCACGGATAATCTGCTCCCTTAAAGAACTTCGAAGACCACATAATTGATTAGCCTTGAATAAATACCCATTTTGAATGAAAAAAATCTTATACATTCTAATAATTAATGCACTGATCTCAAATTTACGCAAAGTCTTCATCCTCAGCGTACAACTCTTTCAAGTATTCAAAACCACTAACTTCATTTACTAGAGTCAGTAGTACAATTGTTTACTTACTTAGCGCATCCGCCACTTTATTCTACTACTAGATTTATACTTCAAAACAAAAGTGTCTGCATATAGCTCACTTATCTCGTATGCATCTTGGTCAAAGTTTTCTAGCCATTAATTATTTCAATGCTTGTAGAAAAGCGATATTACTAGTCACAATTGAATGGAGATATGCACATGATTGTGTAGAGGTACTGAATTTATCAAGAAGGCAAGAGACATTCACAAAACACGAGATTATACATGTCATTACCTATTCTAGAGAATATTTGGTTAGATATCTTTCCTAGGACTTTGTGTTAGGGTACCCTAACAAGCGCTGGTTGAGATTCTATACTAGTTATTATAGGTAGATGTGTATATATGGTGCATTGTATTGATTGGAAGAAGACTGAAATGTTGTTTCAATAGCACATTTATTCTTTTGAGAGGTAAAGTGTTCAGATGGTGTTCCAAATACCATTACTTCTAAGAGGAATGTGAAGTTCATCAAAACGTTTTGACATTATCTCTAGGATAAGCTTGGCACATAATTGTAGTTTACTAATGCTATTCATCATCATACAAATAGTCAAACAGAGGTGGTCAATCAAACTTTAGGTAATAGGTTTCACTGTATTTGTAGTGACAAGCAACAAAACTGGGAAACGACGCTGCCTTAGGTCGAGTTTGCTTACAACAGCATGGTGAATCGATCTACTAGTAAGATCTCTTTTGAGATTGTCTAAAATTATTCCTCACACCATGTTTATGATTTGACTGTCATGGCAACACAATTGGAGGAAACAAAGTAGTGGAATGAGGCAGAAAGACTCTGTAGATTCATACTAAGGTGCGAGCTCACTTGGAAGCTACCAGTGTTAAATACAAGGTTAATGCAGACTTCAACACCTTAAGGATTATATAAAACTCTTGATCATAAGTAGATCACTTCTACTGTGCCTCATTCAGTTTTTCACTCATATACCGAATGGGTCGTCCCTCTTAAGAAAAGAACAACCACAATATCCTTAGTAAAAGCATCACATTCGACTTCAAACAACTTATTGAAGTTAGGCAAAGCTAACACAGAAGCGGCATACAACTTCTCCTTTAGTAAAGCAGAATTCACTTTTTACTCTTCTTTCTATTTGAACTTCTCATTCTTCAAGCACTTCATAATAGGTATGGCTATGGTGATAAATATACACATGAACCTCTTATAAAATGTTACTAACCCATGAAAACACCTAAATTCATCCACAATCATTGGCATAGGCCATTCACTAATGGCTTATATCTTCAAATTAATAACTTGAATCCCATTTACCAACTATAAAACCCAAAATCCCATCTTACTCTACAAAACCCTACACTTTAAGATTAATTTAAAGTTTATTCCTCCTCAAAACCTCCATAGCCATTCTCAAATGCTCTAGGTGTGTCACTATATAATAGAATAAATCAAAATATCGTCAAAATACACTACAACAAATTTGCAGGAAAATGGTTTAAAATTTGAAATATCTAATTTAAAAATTCAACATGCATTCCACCATAAAAATTTGAAAGATCTACATTAATCTTATAATCTAAATTACTTATTTCTTTCATAATTCATAGATTCATCTTCTTTCGAATCACTTACTAGGGTCTCATGTATGTTCATAGGCATTCGTCCCAAGACCTTAAATTCTGAGGCACTACTTCATGATTAATGCCCTAAGGAACTTCTTCACGATATATCCGTAATTTATTTCCTCATAGTTACAATCTTGAGGTTGTCCTTCACAATTGACTCTTTGAATTACTTCGTAGTGATTAACTCCTTGCCATTGATCTTTTTCACTATGAAAAACCTAAGGCCCTCGACTACTAGCTTCATCGCCACCATTGTAGGTTAAAAACTTCCTCAATGGCTTGCAAGAGTACCTTTATGACCATCTGTTTGGCAGCCTATACAGTCTATGCCTACATCCCTTAATGATCGTCTTCGGAACGATTGCTCCTTTGATTATGTGGTCGTATCATGGTGACAGGCGAACTTGCTTTGATACCAACTGACAATCCAAAAATGTAAAAGATTGATAGATAAGAGAAACTAAGTTTTTTAATAACAAAAACTTGATTGGAAAAAGTCTGAATAACAAAAATAGAGTTTTGGACCTAGGGATGGCAATTGGTCAATGGCCAAGCCTGAGCCCGACCCAATTACTAAAATTGAAGGACCAACCCAAGAAAAGCTCAATTATTTGTATTTTGGATCGAGCTGGGCCTGATTTAATTCGGGTCAAGGTTGGATCGAGCATTTTTCAAGCCCACGTTGTGTTTTTTCTCTCACCTTAAAAATTTTACTTTGTTTTGTCTAATTTTACTTTGTTTGTCAATGATGTAAAACAAAATTACTTTGTTCTAGAACCATTATATATTTATATGTCCATAAGTTTTCATAAATAAGAAAAAATAATAATGTCTTATACAAATAAAAACACAGAATTCTACAATTCAATTCCACAACTCAACATTAAAAAAGAAAAAAATCTATAATTTTTCTCGTATGCATTGCACCCAAAATTATTCTTTTATATATAAATACATTTATATATATCCTCCATAAAACTAAAAAAGTCATAATTTTTTCGATTTAGGGCGGGGTCGACTAGGGCCCAAACCCTTACCAGAATTTGATCGGGCCTTAATTTTTTTGCCCGAGCCCTACCCGAAACCCGAAAATTCGAACCAAAGCTCGAAAAATTCGAGTTGGGTCAATCGGACCAAAATTCAGGTCAGGTCAAATTGTCATCCCTATTTGGACCCATTTCATAATAACCTTAAATATCACAAATTTACCAAAATATGTTAATCTAAAATATTATTTTATAAAGAAATATTGTACAAAACAAACGGCACCAAATCCGATATACAAAAAAAAAATCCTAAAGTAATAGAAAATTAGGAAAATAACTTAAAATGGAAAAATGACGAGAAAAGAAGTAGAATTTTTTGCTCGACCACAAGGCAAAATGGTGTAATCGGTTTTGGGTTTAGTTCGACTCATTGTAAACTTTGAAACAATCTTATATGCCCAAAACAGACACTTATGGCAGCAAGTTATGACATCCAGAATATATCCTACTTATCCCAGGCATCTCATAAAATATTTTTTTAATTGAAATTATCTAAATAATTAAAGAATATAGAGTTATGAAGATAGAAATATATAATAAGAAAAAAAATTAATATTTTAGGATTTGTATGTATGTTATAAATGAAAATTAAAAAAAAATACATTTTTAGGGTAAATTTTCACGGGAAGGTAATAATTTTATATGAGTTTGTATTTTATAAATTAAAATGGGGTATTTTCGTAATAAAACTCAAAATGGGGTGTTATGAAGATTTTAAGGTGTGCTAAAAGCACCATTCCAAAGAAAATCTAGTTTTTGGAACTGAAACCCAATGTCCATACGATACGGGTGGTCCAGATGGGCCCGAATGTTTCAATCTTTAAATTTTAAATCCCACTTTTTATCTTATAAGCCACGGTTTTCAATTAATTTTTTATTAAATTTTCAATAATCAAATTTTTAGTATTATCCCGTCTACTGCAATAATTGATCTCTCTAAAGTAAAATCTTCTTGTGGGATTTTACATAAAGTAATTATTTTCCTTCTAAATTGACTTAGGCCTTTTTTGAGAATGAGGTGAAGTAATTTTTAAATTACAACTGTTATGAAATAAAAATTATAACAATCAAAGGAATGAGTGTTTAATAAAGATCCTACCAAGAGAAGCAGAGAATGTAGTGGAACCGCATTCTGTGTTTTCTTTTTCCTTTTCTGTTTTCTTTTTCTTTTAATTTGTTTTCCAAAATCATGTAATTTGAAATAATTTTATCAATAATAATAATACTAGTGCGTATATTTTGTTAACATTTTGTTACTTTATTGTGTTATCAAATGTCTTCATAATAAAAATTTTCTTATAATTATAAATTTTCGCTCTTTTTTTTTTGGGCGTCTTAATGAGAGAAAACTCCCCTAACAACCATGGAAGCAAGACCCGTCAGAAATTTTTTGCAAAATTATATTCATAATTTGACATTGATACTATGAAATAATAATGTTGAGGTTTTTAATTTGTATTCCAACTACATGTATCACTCATTTACTAGATGATAAATTCATAATTAATAAAATTATTATAATACCATCCAATACATAAATAATACATCAATTGGAATATAAATTCAAATTCAAATATAAGAATTCCTAGTATTATTCATCGGAATAAAGGGAGAATTGCACTATGACATTTTTAGGAGATGTTCATATGTCATTTATGGTAATTATACGTGGAATAAATTTTTTTTTTTTTTTTTTTTGGGATGATGTTGAATAAAATTATAATTAGAAGAAACCGCCACTCTTGATATAGCCTTGGATTTTGAAGCCACTTCCTTGTCATAACAAAAGGACAATATTACTTAGTAATAACCAAAAAAAAAAAAAAAAGATAAGTAAACCTCACGACAATTTTCAAATTATGAATTCTAATAATGTTCACCAATGATGAATTCATATTTATTTTTTTAAAAAAATATATATTATGAATATTAATTTTTTAATCTTAGGGACGACAATTTGATTTCCACCCATGATTTAGAAAAGATAAGTAATTTCGAGTTTATTAAATTTCAATTGAATTTGCAACCTAAATAATTACTCTTCAAGCAATCTTTTAATAAACATGAAAGCAACATACTGTGCTCTAAACAGGCATATATAATAACCCAACTGATTCCATAAGTGCCGAGTTGACAAAAACAACGTAGTGATAAGTTTTGCATAACCTCAAAAGTCAAATCGCACAGCCATGGCTCTTCAATTAATCCGTTTGTCGTTGTCATTAATTAATCATGTAAGCCGAATAAAGCTAAATCTGTTGGAACAAAGACTGACACTGTGCCCTAAACCAAGGGGAAAAATGCTGATCTGGTCTTATCAAGGAAATAAAGAGTATTATTATTAATTGTTTTAAAATGATCTGAGCACGACATCATTTTGGCACCAAAACGTTTAAATTGTATCTGATGGGGTTACTTTGTTTGACGGTAACCACAATGTGCCGCAAAATCACCCTACATCGCTCCAATTTTTCTTGTGATTTTTTTGCCTTGTCAATGTAATGGGCCACTTTTATAATTTTCTTTTTTCGAATGAATTTTGTGAAGAAAATGCGTAATGGGGGTTTGTTAGCACTATTAAGATTTTTCGGTTGACATTAGTGGGATTCGGAGTTGAGGAAGAATGTCGTGTTTAAGAAATTTTCACCATATCTTTTGCTAAAGTTGAGTTAATTTACAATATCATTCAGTCAACAGCCATTGAATGCGCAGGCAGACTTGGTTTACGTTGAATGGTTGGTAAAAAAGTCACTGGTATTAAAGAGAAAAAGAATTTTATTCAAGATGATATTGCACGTCCTTTTTCTAGACAAAATAAAAGTTACCGAGGTGAAAGAATAAAAAGATCCGAGAAGGTGCTTCCAATTGTTTTGCTTTTTTAATTTGTCATGATACGTGCAATTTATTAAAAAGATTTTTTAGCATAGTTTTCAACATTCTAATAGTGTTAACGATAAAGTTGTTGGTTGATACAAAAAATAAAATTTAAGTGTTAGAGATGGTGATGATCTGTAAAAATTAGGATTTGATCCAAGAATGTAAATTTAAAATTATAAATATACGTAAATATTTTTAAGAATTTAAATTTAATGTTAAACTCATCTTTCTATCAATCTTTTAAAAAGATACAATTAATAATTATTAAATAAGAATATTAAACTAATTAAATCTTAATTGTATATTATTATCATTATATACACATGTGTATTAAATTATTATGAGGAATTGAGTATAGGTTACTTCAGCACTGAATTCAAATCTTATTTTTAGATATCAAACAAAAATTAGGAAGAAGAAAATGATGATTTAGATAATTACATATTAGTATTAGTCCTGTACTAGCTTCGCCGCTAGTCGCAGAAATATTTCTAGAATTCCTTGGACCTTAATAACTACGTCAACTTTTACCATATATAAAATAGCGTAGAAATAATTTTTCTTTATTTTTTTAAATTTCATAATATCAGTTCACACACAATCTCTTTTAAATTAATGCACCGTTGGATGTTACTTTTATTCTTAGATTTTTTTTTTTTTTTTTTTTATTCCTATGTTCAAGACTTCAAGAGATGACATTGAAATTCTGTTGAAATTGCAAGAGAAAGAAGAAAGACGCGGCACATGCTATGCCTAAGATAGGGAAGGCTAGTCGTCTCGTCGGTATGGTAAAGTCCGGATCGCAATATATTTTTTGAACATTTAGACCAGGGCTAAAATGTATGGTTGTTCGAGTTTAAAAGCCTGTCGTTAGGACGGACTTTTTTTATTTGACTTTAAAAATCTAGATTTTAAATTTTTATAATTTTTTAAATTTATTTAATAAAATAAAATTTAAAAATATTGACTTTAAAAGTTTAAAATTTTAAATATATATTATAGGTGGGTTAAATAAATATAATTATTTAAAATAATATATTTTTTAATAAAATTTGAGACACGAACTTATGAAGGGAAGCTTAAAAGTTAAAATTAGTCCTACCTTATTTTGAGGGCATGTATCCTGGGTCCGAACCCGTACCGGATGGATATTTTTAATTTTAACATCCCTAGGCCCTAAGATTTTGATCGTCAAAGTCAGCCATGTCGCAATTAAATGGTGGGTTGTTGTGGACCGATCAAACTTTTATGTCGTTGCAAATCAATCAATATAAATAATGCAGTATTGATTTTTTTGTTTCTCTACTAACCCGAACAGACATTTAGCTAATAATTTTTAATATCCTCCACAAAAACAAATAAAATAAATAGTTATCAGAAACTTCAAGATCATCAGGTTCTAAAGCGGGGCCAAGAAAGTTGTTTAAATATTGTGAAAGCAATTACTGCTTTTGCTCGCTTTGGACATAAAACAAACAGATGGCGAGCATGCAATTCTTAAATTCGACGCGGCCTATCGTTTAGGGTGGCGGAGAATTATATGTGCACATAAAAATCTTACACGTAATAATACACTTTGCATATAATATTGTAATGACCTTTGACGGCTTACATTGATTGCCTCTTTCGTCTTAAGTATTTGGAGCCTACTATCATACAGCATCTGCAAGGTACAAGTCTCTCACAAATTTAGCCGAGTGTTTCAATTGGGCCTACGGTCGGGTACTATTTATGTGATAGGGATGCACCTTATAGATACCGTAAGGTAGCTTTCTCCTAGCTATTCTGTCACTTTAGAATTAAAAAACAAGTGATATAAACTCTATTTTTATATTGATATTAATGAATGAATTTGTTTTTATCTTCTTAATAAAATAGGGATAAATTAAGGTCTATAATAATTTGGGATTATTTTTAAAATATTATTTTATAAGAAGATAATTCAAAATTAATCTTATTAAAAAATTTGTTAAATGTCTAAAGTCTAAAATTTTATTAATTTTTTTTTAAATTTACTTATTTATCTTTTGTGACTCATGTCTAATTTTCAAATATTGACATATGGATAAAATAAATAAATTTTTGTAACTTTTATTTGAATGAGACAAAGTTTGAATCATAAGTAAATATTATATTATAAAAAAATCGCTATAAAATATATTTATTTCTTGAACTATAAAATTTAATTTTTTTTAATTTGTACGGACATAAATGACAAATAACCATATTTAGAATTTTTTTTATTTATAAAAACATATGAGATGTCACTTATATTTAAATATTATTAAAAAAGAAACAAGCATGTCATTCATATATCCATATTTAAGCTCATTTAAATTTTATAAAAATTTAAATCATTTAGATTTCAGATAAAAAAACAAATGCTACCTAAGTTCCAAATTAGAGTTTATGCTTAAAAATTTTATTTTATTAGATCAAGATTTTTTCATGTTTGATAATTTATCTAACCAAATATAATCAGGTAATTAGTAGTTGATAAATGAAAGAACAATAAATAAGTAAATCTTATTCATTTATAAAATAAAATTTTATCCATATCTAAAGATCATTTAAAGATCAGATGATGGTTAGATCAAGAAGCCTTATTCTTATTTTAAATGTTTACCTTTGTAATTCTGCTTCAAAGAGGTTTATTCTTATAACTACCTGGCGTAGCTCTGCTTCAACGAGTTTTATTTTTATTTTTTTATTATATTTAATATTATTTTGATAACTATAATAAAATTCCAATTTTCCACGAAAACGAGAGAAACCATCAACCAACTTATTAAAGAGTTGATAAATAATGAATCTGCTTCCAAGAGTTGTAAGATTTTATCATATGGTGATATGACATCTCAATATTAAAATAAACTTTATGATTGCTAAATGCCTAAATCTTTAATAAAAGATAACGTATAAATAGGTTAGTTTACTTTTTAACATTTTATTTTATACATGTTAACATCTTCAAGATTCAACTTTTTATTTTATACCACGTTAATTTCTTCAACATATTACTACTACTACTAATAATAATAATAATAATAATAATATAACTTAAATTTTTTATACAAATCTTAAGCAAATTTAATGATGGATGAGTAGCCATCATTAAATGATATTTTAATTTTCAATATCTACTATTAGATTCTTTGACATCAATGATTCAAAATTTATGTCAAAATTTTAAGTAAAAAATTTAGGTTGAAACAACCTCACCCTAACATAAGTATCATTGCTAAGCTAATTGTAGGTGACCATAATTACACTAGCAAATCTAATATGATCAACTGCATATGCTAGGACAAATTGTGAAAGGCCCAAGATCCACATAAAATATAAGCACAAAAAAAAAAATATTTTACATGAAATAGCTAAGTCCATTCTCTATAATAATAGTGTGGGTACTTAATTCTAGATAAAGTACTAAATATAAGATACAACAGAGCACCAAAGCCACGATTTTACAAAGAAATACCTAGTTCATTCTATACAAAGAATGATCTAGGCCAATTCTTTACAAAGAACAATGTAGCTCCATTTCTTATAAAAAAGGACACATGCATTTAAAAACTATTTCTAAATCAATCGCCCAAAGGACAAGTTTTCAACAAAGCGATAAAGGCGTGATTATACAAAGAATGATCTACATTCATTCCTTACAAAAAAATGACTTAGGTTCACTTTTTACAAATAGCAAATTCGGTCTATTATTTACAAAGAATGACTTATGTACTTAAAAAATATTTCTAAGTAGAATATCCAAAGGGAGAGTTTTCAACAAAACACCAAAGATGTCATTTTATAGAGAAAGACCTAAATCCATTCTTTGTAAAGAATTACTTGAGTCTACTTTTTACAAATAATAACACACTTAGAAGTGAGAACCTTTGAGGCAACAAGCATTCTACAGAATGTATCTAAGGGAAAATATACATTTTACGAAATACACTTATGGATAAATATAAATTCTACATAATAAATTTATAGGTCAAATAAACATTTTACAGCATGTGCTTATAGGCAAACAAACAGTTTACGAAACAAGCTTACATGCCAAATAAACATTCTATAAAATGAGCTTATAGCCTTGCAAACATTCTACTGAATGAGCCTATGTACTAAGGGCAAAACTTTATAAAATTCGCTAATAAGTAATATGTTGCAAAATCAATCCACTTTGTGAGAAACTAACATAAACACCGAATTCGAGAGTCTCCTTCAAAAGGTTCTCTCTGTCCTAGAGAGAACTTTGAATGGAAGAGTAAAAGGGTCCTCATGACTCGAGCAGTCACTCACAGGTGGGTGAAGTATTTCAATTTGCTACTTTAAATTCAAGATCAAGTAGATATTCAGGCTCTTCATTAGGGTGAGCAGAGTTGGTGAAGGGTACAGAACACAGGGTATTAACAACCAAGGTTGTTCATCAATTTCTCAATCTGTTAAAAGAGAGTTTGCATAAATATGGATACTGAGGAATTGATTAGAAAATGCAAAGCTATAAGCATAGGGGAGGACAAAGAAAAGATAGTGAACTTTGAGGGAAGCATGAGGAGCAAAGGAAGACAAGTAGTAGTTGGTTGTTTGGTGGGTAAAATTCTACACAACAGGAGTGTTAATCAAGAAGGATTGAAGAGTGCGCTACAAATGGTGTGGCGGACAACCAAAGAAATTCGGATTGAAAGCTTGGGAAACAATGTCTTTTTGTTCAAATTTGCGTTAGAAGCAAACAAGAAAAGAATCCTAGCAGGAGGTCCTTGGCACTTTGACAGAGCTTTGATTATCCTCACAGAGCCAAAAGGAATTGGGGAGGTTACTAGACAAGCCTTTACACATACTTCATTTTGGGTACAACTTCGGAATGTTCCAATCATGTGTATGGAAAAGGACACCCTAAAAGTTTTGGGGGAGCAAATTGGGATTGTGGAGGAAGTTGAGACGGACGAATATGGAGAATGTATTGGTGAAATTGCTAGAATACGAATCTCTGTTGATATAACAAAACCACTGCCCAAAATGATTTTTCTCAAACTAGAAGGGGAAGAAAAAATCCCAATGCCAGTTGGCTATGAGCATCTACCAGATTTTTGTTTTTGTTGTGGACACATTGGTCATAGCTTCAAATAATGTGCTCAGTACAGGGGGCAAGACAAAGAGCAGCTACCATATGAGGTCTGGATGAAAGCGATCAAGATAAGTGAAAAAGCAAGACTGAACCGCAGTAGAGGAAACTGGAGTAGAAACCATGGGAAAACCGATGGCAATCAAACAATTTCCGAGCAAATCGATAATGAGAGTTCACAACAAAGGCGGTTTGAAGCAAACCCGGATATGGTGCACGGGTCGAAACCAACAAATGAGGAAACGGGTCAAATCATTGAACAAGCTCGAGATGCTGAGGTGGAGTGGAAAGCTGATGAGCATTTAATACAAGATATCGAAGGATCGAAAAAGAAGCAAATCGGGGACAGTAAGCACGAGGTAGCAGCTGACAATGGAAAATCTCCTGGAAAGTCGGGATTTCTAGCGGGAAAGGGAAAGGCAAAGGCAAAAGAGAGGGAAAATGAAAGGGCTGTCTCAATTGAATTAGATATGGGTGCAGCAGGCTCAGAACACCAAATCCAAAAAACCAAAAATCAAGCAGAAGAGGGAACCAAAAAAGATGGTTTGGATAAAGGGCCACGCATGAACTACTCGAGGCCCAATAAAAGGAAATGGAAGCTGTAGGCTCGAACAACATGTAACAAGAGTGGATGCAAGGCTAGCCCAAAGGCTTCAAAAAGGTCAAGCTGTCACCTAATTGAACCGAGCCCAAAACACAAAAAAATAAAGCTTGGTAGCCTGATTAAGTCAGCAATGAAGCAACAACAAGAAGGCTCCCCAACAGCAAAGCTCAAACTTACTTAGGAGTCGTTGGCAATAGAAGAAATGGAGATGGCAGTTCCAAGTTTAGAAGAGATATCGGCGGAGGCTGGTTGCCAGCCCCGCCGGAAGCCATGAGGATCCTTAGTTGGAACGTTCGGGGTTTGGGGAATACCCGAACGTTTCTAGCATTGCAAAAGATTCTCTAGTTGCATAGGCCACAGCTTTTATTCCTGTGTGAAACGAAGTTGTTGCCTGCGCAAATGAACGGGATTAGTAGGAAGTTGAACTTTGAAAATTGTTTTGAGGTGGATAGAAGAGGTAGAGGAGGAGGTTTAGCGATGTTGTGGAGCTCTGAAATTGTGGTGCAAATCAAATCTTTCAGCAACCACCATATTGATGCTGAGGTTCAAACTGAAAATGGGAAGCTCTTTCGATGCAACAGCGTTTATGACCATCCTGAGGTTGGACAAAAGAAGCATATTTGGACACTTCTGAGGCGGTTGGCAGGATTATCCCTTTTGCCTTGGTTATGTTTTGGCGATTTTAACGAAGTATTGCACCCTTATGAAAAAACAGGAGGTAATGAACGAGAGTTAAGCTTGATCAGAAACGATAGAGAAGCTTTGCGAGATTGTAATCTAGTGGATATGGGATATAAAGGATACCCATTTACCTGGAATAATGGGAGATATGGGCCTCATTACATTGAAGAACGACTTGGCAGGTTCTTGTGTAATAGGAGCTGGAGTGACATTTTCTACGACTGTGCAGCAGCTCATCAAACTACCTGGACTTCTGATCATTGTCCATTGTTTATGGAAGTTCAATAAAGGGGGAGAGGATTATGCTGGAAGAGAAAAAAGTCCACTCGAATTCATTATGAGGATTTATGGAGTCCATATGAAGCTTGCAAAGAAATAATCAAGACTGAATGGAGTAGTTACGGAAGCTGGAATGATGCAAATCCCATACCTTTGTTTCAAAAGGTGGTTAAAGAATCAATGGCTAGGCTGCTTTTGTGGAGCAAAGAAGAGTTTGGTGAAAGAGAGAAGAAGCTAAAGCAGATTATGAATCAGCTGGAGAGGCTGAAACAAAGCTATGTGCAATATGATTCTGGGGAAGAGATTAAGAAGTTAGAGGGGCAGATTCACGATATTCTAATTAATGAAGAAAAATTTTGGAAGCAGCGATCGAGGGCGGAGTGGTTGAAAGCAGGGGACAAAAACACCAAATACTTTCACTACAAAGCATCATCGAGGAAGAAAAAGAACCGGATTTGGGGAATTGAAAATGGGTCAGGTAGCTGGACTGATAAGGCAGAAGAGGTGGAGTATGAGTTTTGCGAATATTTCGCAAAACTCTTCACTACATCACAGCCAAGTCAAGAAGAAATTTCGGCAGCATTAGAAGGAATCACGCCAAGAGTCTCAGAAGCCATGAATGAGCAGCTAGAGCAACCTTTCACATTGGAGGATATTACGGAAGCCTTAGCTCAAATGTCTCCGACAAAAGCTCCAGGACCAGATGGGCTTCCAGCAGCCTTCTATCAGAAACACTGGAACGTGGTGAAAAAAAAGGTCATCACAACCTGCCTCCACATTCTAAATGAGCAAGGTACCATGGCTCCTCTTAACCATACCTATATTGCTTTAGTCCCAAAGGTTAGCAAGCCTAGGAGAGTAACAGATTACAGACCAATTAGCTTGTGCAATGTGATCTATAGAATTGTGGCTAAAACGATTGCAAATAGGCTGAAACAGATCCTCCATCAAGTTATCTCCCCAACACAAAGCGTGTTTATTCCTGATAGGCTCATAACAGACAATATCATAGTAGGATGAGTGTCTACACAAAATTAGGCATAGTAAAGGAAAAAGAAATGAGCTGGTGGCTTTGAAACTTGATATTAGTAAGGCTTACGATAGAGTTGAGTGGAGCTTTTTAGAACAAACCATGACTAGGTTGGGTTTTTCTTCAAAATGGGTGAATCTAATTATGAGATGTATAACTACAGTGTCTTTCGCTGTAATTATTAATGGAGTGCCACGTGGAGTTATCCAACCACAGAGGGGCCTAAGGCAAGGGTGTCCACTTTCGCCATATTTATTTATCATGTGTGCAGAAGCTTTTTCTTCTCTGATGTTACAGGCGGAAAGGCAGAAACTCATTCATGGATTATCGTTTGGCAAAGACATAAATATTTCACACCTCCTCTTCGCTGATGACAGCCTAATTTTTATCCGAGCTTCGCCTATGGATTGTGGAAATCTGAAAAGAATTTTTGACAGTTATACCACTGCATCAGGCCAGCTGTTTAACCTCGAGAAGTCATCAATGTTTTTCAGCAAAAACACCAAAGTTGAGGAAATTTCAGCCATACAGAATATTTTTCAGCTCAATGTGGTTTCAAGGCATGAGAAATACTTAGGTCTACCTTCAATGATAGGGAGGAAGAGAAGTAGTTTTTTCCAAGATGTCAAACTCAAGGTAATGGAGAAGATATCCAATTGGCAGCATAAATTTTTCTCCAGTGGGGGCAAGGAAGTGTTGATTAAGGCTGTGGCTCAGGCTGTTCCGGCATATGCCATGAGCGTGTTCAAAGTTCCTCTAGGAGTGTGTGATGATATTCAGAGAGCTATTGCCAATTTCTGGTGGGGATCCAAAAAAGAGAAGAGATGTATTCACTGAGCGAAATGGGAACGTCTAAGCCAAGCGAAAAGCAGAGGAGGGCTGGGCTTTAAAGACTTCTCAAGTTTTAACCAAGCATTAGTGGCTAAACAGGGGTGGAGATTACTGCAACATCCAGATTCATTAGTTGCAAGGGTGTTGGAGGCTAAGTATTTCAAGAAAGCTGATTTTTTAAATGCAAAGCTTGGATCTAACCCGAGATTTATATGGAGAAGTATCATTTGGGGAAGACAAGTTATTTTGGCCGGTTCAAGATGGAGAATTGGGAAGGGGGACAAGGTGCAAATCTACAAGGCTAGCTGGATCCCAAGGCCCTCGACATTTAGACCCACCTCTTGGCCAACCTTGCCAAAAAATTCCTATGTCTCAATGTTAATTAATGATGACAACCAGTGGGATGAAAGGAAGATCTACTGCCATTTTGATAAGCTAGATGCCGACAGAATTGTAAGCATGCCTCTTCCTAGGCAGCCAAAGGATGATCAAATCCTTTGGCATTATGACAAACAAGGGAGGTATAGTGTAAAGAGTGGTTACCAGGTAGCTTTGAGATTGAAATTTCTAGCACTCCCCTCAAGCTCTAGAAATACAACAAACCAATGGGAGACAATATTGGCTTTGGATTTACTTGAAAAGCTGAGGATATTCATGTGGAGGGCAGAAACAAACCTCCTCCCATCTATGGAAAATCTCTGGAAAAGAAAGGTAGCTCAAGAGCCGGTTTGTCAGATCTGCAAATATGGTGTGGAGAGCATCTTTCATGCTCTGGTCAATTGTAAAACAGCGAGGAAAGTCTGGAGGCTAACTCAATTTGCAGAAGATCTTCGAGAAGAGGCTGGGGAAGATTTATTAAGTTTGTTGAAGGGAAGATTATGCTCAAGGAGAAAGGTTGATATTGAATTGCTAGTGGCCATCTGTTGGGGGATTTGGAGTGCACGGAACCAATTTATTTTCAAGCTAAAGAAGGAAGATCCCCATATCGTGCTGGCCAAAGCTGAAGCTATCCTAAAGGCATATAAACGAACCCATGTGCCAGCACCAATTCACATGGATCAGCAGACATGGAAGGCACAGCAGAATTGGTCCCCTCCTCCAGCTGGTTGGTTTAAGCTAAATGTGGATGTAGCCACAAACCGAGAAAAGCACACATCAGGCTTGGGAGTTGTTATTAGAAATGCCGAGGGAATTGTAGTGGCTGCAGCAATTAATTGTTCAAAGTTTTGTGGAGATGTGGCCTATGTAGAGGCAGAGGCTATAGAATTCGGCCCGCAGGTTGTTGGGAATGCTAAGCTACCCTTCTTAATTGTTGAGACAGATTCTCAAGAGGTAGTAGGTTTCGTAAACAACAAACAGAGTAGCATGAAAGAGATCTTTTGGGTTGTGGCAGCAATCCAAAGTTTAATGAAGAATTTTAATCAGATTAAGGTTCAACATATACCTAGATCTTATAATGCTTTTGCTCACTCTCTAGCTAAGTTAGCACTAGAGAAATGTGAAAAAAATTGTTTGGATGGGTTCAGACCCCTCAGAACTAATGTTTGTTTTTCCTTCTTCATTTTAATGAAAGTTTAGTTCCATTTAAAAAAAAAAAACATAAACGCCGAATTCAAACCCAAGCCCATTAAAAGCCAAAGACAAAAAGTCAAAATTAATGGCCAAATAAGACTTGTCATTAACAAGTCTTAGCACATATTGAAAGATACCCTCATGCATGGACTTGTTGACACATGTCACAAAGACAATACTATATATCATGATAACTCCTCCACTTCCTACTTCAAGTCGCTTATATAAAGGCCAAGCATCCCACTGGGATGATGAAGCTATAAAATGAATACAAAAATCCTATGCATCTTGCTCTATTTTTTTTCTAGAAATTAAGTAAAAAAATAAATAAATAATTTGAGCATCGAAAGGCTATTGCTGGCACGTCAGTTCTTTTTGATAATTTTTTATAACAAAACAATTAACCATAAAAAGACACTTATTTAGGACGCGCCTTGAGGAACAAAGTTAAATTCAAAAGAAAGTTTAAAATATAAATCAATCACAATATATGAAGCAAAAATTTACATCAACAACTTTTAAACATAGTTTGAGACAGTTGCACAGCAGACCAGGGCCTTAGAAGTTAGAACACATAAAATAACCATTAGACCTCTAAGAATTTGTTGTGTAAAAGTAAAATTAGAATCCAAATGAATTCTAAATTCCTACTCATACCGCTGAGAGAGCATATATATAACTAAACATAACTTTCAGTGATATAAAAAAAAAAAACAAATAATAAATCTCACTCATTAAACTCCCAACTCCTCCATCTTCTTATTACTCTTTAACTCAATGAACTGTGGGCGCAAAGATCAATATTAGATTTTAAGTTTCATTCTTAGAAATGCTTTACCTGATTCCTTTTGTCCATCTTACATTAAAAAAGATTATTGGAATAAAGCAAATCAAACTCAAAACTGTGCAAGAATTCTTAACCATTTTAACCCAAACACGCCATGTTAATTCTCTCTGAAAAATCCCATAAAGCCATCAGATTTAAGTGAAAAAAAATGTAATTTCACATATCTCTTGGTTGTGCTAACACAGAGACATGCTTATTCACGCTGGCAAAAAGCTCCAAAGAAAATTTCCTGTAGTGACGCAAACAGTGGGTGTTGTGGATTAACGAGATTATTATATATAATCAGTACAAGTAAATTCTCTAATGTCAGTCTAAATCAGTTGGCATCATTCTTAAATGTCTTCGTCAAAGATCAAATCAGAATAGCAATTGTCAACCACAGGATGGTCCATGGTGATGAACAATCAGATGGTGGAGAAAGCGAAGGTCGTACATCACAATAATTCAATATTCAAAACCATTTACTCCGAGCAAAGAGACTCTTGATGGCTCATAATAATGTTGCGTGTTGGATGGGTTAAAAATGTGATAAGTAAAGTTGAAACTACAGAATGCTGACAAAGTCTTTCTTTGTCAGCATTTTTATTTATTATTTTCTCCTTCCATAAATCCATACCCACGATCAACATGATGTTACGGTAACTTTACCGTCCACCATCTCATATATGAATATAAATATGGATATAGATTTGGCCCCTCTTATATTCAACTAAACAAGTGCTAATCTGTGAGTCGCAAAGACAGTTTCCACAGGCCTATTAATAATCAAATATCACCTTCCACTAGATACTGATTCAAGTGTGTGTGTGTGTGTGTGTGTACGTATTATGCTCACAAGAAACACTGAGTGACAAAGATTAATTAAAATAACCCATTCAAGTATTTTTCAATGATATTACAAAGTAAGAGTTGGGCGGATTAAAAATACACATTGCATTAACAATCAGAAATATGACAAAGTGCTTACACAGATGATAATAATATAAACTTTACACTAGTAACGATAAGATCAGCAGCAGCAGCATTCAGCCGGTTGGATACTATTCTATATATATAATAATAATATAATAATAAAAAAACATAAAAATGAAATTAGAAAAAAGGGAATAATCCAATCCCATGATTTGATGTCTTGCCTGCTGAACTGAACAAAAGTTTGGCAAATTCTCTTGTCCTTCTGCTGAACTGAACACTCCCTCTCTTCACTCTCGGATAATTCCCAAAATGGCCAAAATATTTTACTTGATGATTAATAACAATAATAACATCATTAAATTAATTAAAAATATATACACAGATTCTTCAATTTGTTGCTGTGCTTCCCAAAAAGCCAAAATAATACTGCACCCACTTCCTTCTCCTCCCTATCTTCTTCTTCTTCTTCAGATTCTATTCACAAAATGAGCAGAAATCAAGTCGAATTCAAAACCCAACAAAAAATACACACTCACCATTCCTCCAACAATCAATCATTTCTTAAAGAGCCCGCTTCGCTTCACTTGGCTTCATTAACTAGCTCAGTGATCCAACCCAGATCCGGATCCACCGCATTAGTCGGGTACGGGTCGACCCGTTCCAGAGAATTCTCCTTGCTTAGTCTTTCAAACATTTTCGCCCGCAAGTCCCTCCCTGACTCTACCCTCTCCATCACCGGCTCCTCCTCCTCCTCCTCCCAGCAAGTGTTAAAGATATCAGGATATCCGATGCCTGGTCGGGTCGGAGTACGGGTGGGAGTGGAGGGGAGGCTGCAGAATCCGGGTCGAAGCATAGACCCCCGAGGAGATCCGTACCCCGGGGAACCGCCCACACCCCCAACTTGCATATTCCATGAAGATGGCAAGGACTTGACCTTTCCAAGCTGCAGGTTCCTGAAAGAAGCCATCATTTCGTTGATGGAACTCGTGCCCAGTGACCGACTCAGCGAGTGACTCATTGGCGACTCAGTTCTTGGACTCGGGGGTGGGGAAGCAGACTCCGGAGACGACAAAAACGGAAGCGTCTTCGCACAGGAAGGCGAGTCAGAGGCAGAAGCACTTCTTGGACTCTGCTGGGGCAGGATTCTGAGTTGGTCCGGCGTGTGAGCGAAGAAACAGACCCTCCTCTTGCAACCGCCTCCATCTTTGCAAGGCTGCGTACGGTATCTCGCCGGATGGAGCCAGCACTCGAACACGCCGTGGGCGAACTCACACGCGTCACCTTTCTTGCAGCTTCCCTTGCGAAAATCGGGGCAGGCCGTACCCGAATAATGATACTTCCTCGGGTCGCGCCTCCGCGCTTTCTCTCCAGGATGAGCGTACGGACACTCGGTCCAGTCATGCGACCTTCCACGTGCGCACTTCCTCACCTTGAACTCGTACATGCGGAAGTGGTCGCAGGAGTAAGCGTCCACCGGAGAATCCGGATCCAGACCCGACATATCGCTATCGGAGTCCAAATCCGGATCGTTTGACGGCAGGTAACGGTGGAGTGCCGCATAGGTTTCTGGGATATGGTAGAGATTGCTATATTCCGGGCTGCCGTTTGCATTGCTGTTTAAGGAGTGAGGAGAGAAAATGTTATCGGCCGTTGGATCATCGGGGAGTTGTGGCCACGGAGGGACGAGGATCGTCGGGTTCGGCCGGTGAGCTTCTCCGAGCATCATTTTCCAGTTTTGTTTTTTAGGGGCGGTGGCTGTTGATATTTTGGGGAACAATATCACTGCTTTGCTTCTGCTTATAAACTGATAAGGATTAAGGAGTAACCGTGGTTAGGTTTATGTCAACCGTAGTTAGGTTTAATGTTAACCGCGGTTAGGTTAAAAATCTTAGAGCGGCCTTTTTGTACTGCAGTTAAATTAGAGAGGAATGTTCACGTTACTCGACTGTTATCACGTAATTTGACAGTCCAACAGAGTTGGATTTATGTGCTCCACGTTGTGGTTCCACAAGAATTCTTTTGCAACGTGGCAGATTCTGGTGGGAAGTTGAGGAAACTCTGCGCCGGAAGCCGTCATTTATTACGCGGGTTGGAATATTTATTTTTCTGGCCTACGGCCCCTAGTGTTCCTGACTCCTGAGTCGGTGGAACATGGGATGGAGGATGTGGAGGATAAGGATGGATATTTAAAAAAACAAATTAAAAACATATATATATTTTTTTTTGGGTAAGAATTTTGTATCCCCACTTTCCATTAGAGGATATATGCGTAAACTGCAAAGAAATTTTGGTTCGCCTAGTTATAGTTCTAATGCGGTTCCCTAAAATTCTCTTTTTATTGACATATATAGTTTGAAAATTATGATAATTAAAAAAAAACGAATCATAAATCGACACCTGTCATCACCGTCTCTAGTTACTAGTAATAGTTCGACAATGTTGAAATTGCGTATTTTTGAGACATTGAATATACCATCGGAATTTGTTTTCGTCATGAACACGATGATATAATTGAATTCGTTTACAAAGCGTTAAAGGCTCATGGTAGCAATTTAGGGCGCCAAGCTACCACCATTAGAATCGACACCTTTGCATCTATAAAATGGTGGTATAGCAATACCCTAAATCCTCGCAATAAAACCGTGATCCTTCCACGTGCTTCGTTGAGGTAACTGACCATATCATTAAGGTCTTCTTTGATATTCAAGTACCGTAATTTTTAAGCGATAGTTGAATGGTGGACCTACACACAAAAAACCATTCAAACTCCTTATATTTTGATTAATTTTATATATGGATTGAATTTTTATTTTATTTTCAAATATGTCCCTAATTTAATTATATTATTTTTTCAATTAAAATTGCTGACTGATTTTATAAAATAATTAAATTATATATTTATTAAATAGATTGAAAACATTAAGGGTCTAAAATGTTATTATTGCTTTAATCTATTATTAAAAAAATTAATTGAAAAAAAATATGTCAATGTAATATAACGTCGTCTCCAGTATTAAGGTACTTGAAAAAAACATACATACAATTGTCACGTTTTCATAAATCTTTATGTAATTTTGATATTTATTTATAGTTACG
>NW_006263303.1:8268475-8271322 GCF_000493195.1 Citrus x clementina | reverse complement strand
GTATCTTAATTTGAAAAGAGAATATCATTTCTTATTAGAAGAATCTTAATTGGAGTATTTTTTAGAGTCTTAAATGTTGATATGACTTTTCAAATAAGTAATAAAATCTTCTTTAACAAATCTTTTGGTGATGCTTTAACCATTAATCTACAAAGGCAAATTATGAGTTTGACACTCTCAATAGATCCGTAGTTTCGACCATATGTAAATCACTTATGGCGTATATTTTTAAAAAAATCTCAAAAATAAAACAAACCAAGGTGAAATTTGATTTATATTAAAGAACAAAACATATAATTTCAAACAAATTATATAAAATAATATTTTTACAATTAAATAATGTTATATATATCAAAAATAGTATATAATTTAGTACAAAAGACTTAAAACAAAAAAAATGTTGTCTTGTAGTGAATTCTTTTTTATCTTGGAATTAAATTTTTTTGTCTTTTAGTGATGGCGTGTTATAGATATATATATATATATACATATTCACTGTTATTTTAATATATGTTACTTTTTTTAGAAAATTAATGCTAATCTTTTAATATAATTTGTATTAATACTTTAAATTAGCAGAATAATGCAAAGAAAAAAAAAATTGGCGGATTGTTTGGCTTGCAAAAGAGGTTATGGTATTTAGTCTTATTCTTTGAGCAAATGCATTTTCACGCACTTGTTAATTTTTGTGATTATTTAATATGATTGGTAAAATAAATTTAAAGGAATAAGACGTTTGATGTATCCACGAGAGAAAATCTGGATTAGTTGGCTGTGTCCCTTACAACCAAATTAGAGTTGCGCGATCAAATTTCTTTCACATTATCAAGAAGGGATTATGTTCAATTATTTTTTTTTCATTTCAAATTTATTTTTGTCAATTGTCACGCATTTCAAGAGAATTTACAGGGTAAATCATCTTGTTACGATTCATTACTATTATTAGGCTATGACTACCTTAAAGTTACTCTAAGGTAAAATACGAATTACACGTAAAATGATAAATAATAAAAAATTCATTATAACTTTAATCATATAGTTAGGAAAGAATACTCTACCTTATAGCGATTCCAACATAATCAGACCTTTATTATTATCTATCATGTATCATATATTAGCCCACAGCTACCATTAATATACAAATGTAATTTTTATTTGTTTTATTTTTATGTTACTGATAGTAATTATGGAGTAAATACATAATGCATGATGACGTACCTTAATAATTCCCTCATCTAAATAACTAAAAAAAAATTAATAATAATAATAATAAGGACAAACTGGGTAGTTGCTGTGTTGCTTTTTGTAATGGCAAAGCGTCTACACTTCATAACTCTAGAGGATTCTACCTATTAGACATTTCATTGTGAAATTACAATTAGCACAAGTTCCCAATGGCTTAAGAAAGCAATTACCCGGAGGCCAGGGCGGACCTAGAACTTTCAATCACCCGGAACTAATTTATAAGGTTATAGTCAATATTTATATGAACGACAGTGCATGTAAAGAAGTGAAAAATCATGTATCAAACTTTGTGATATCAAAATTTCTAGCGCAATATATGTATCTATGTATATATATATATATATATATATATATATATGATTGATAATAATATAATAAATAAGATTCTCAACATAAATTATTAAATTGTATTTAAAATTTATTTTTGAAATCCTTTTTAATTTTATTGAATAAGAATATGAAATTTTTGAATAATAAAATGAGCAAGTGTGACTTTGTGAAGGAAATAAACCATGAAGTTCTGAAACTATTAATTGTTACTACATTTATTTTTTAATTTTGTATAATAAAACCTCTCTAAAGTCATAATATTGAGACCAAACTAATTTAATTATTATAAGGATATTATAACATAAAAGGTATAGCTCCAGAATTATTGTTTTAACTTAATTTTCCTTGGTGTAAGTTATGTAACGGTAAAGTACACATTACACCAATAATTAAGTAATGGAAGATATCAAATCCAATGTATAGACATTGATAAGAGAAATAGACATAATTTTAAGAAACGAATACATGTATTTATGTAGTATCAAGAATAAGCAAATTAATCTTAAAATTCTAAATATTTACATTCTTTTTAATATTTTTCTCGCTATGTAAGGTCTTTAGATATTTTATGAGGATTTGGCAACAACTCTAAATAACAAATCATTGACTCAAACAACTTTTGAAAAATATTTATTCTAATTTAATCTTTTAATATAAATATAACAATTTTTTTTAACTATATACAAATAGTTATTACTAAGTGGAATGCACGTTTCTTTAAAGGGATTTAGAAAAATTATAACTTATTATAATGTAGAGTTTATTATAAGCAATCCAAAATAGGAATAAAATACTTTATAACTACGTAGATGCTATTCTTATATAAACAATCACTACAGAGATGTTTTATTATAATATTAGTGACGATGCTATAATATATTGACATAATTTTCTTTCAATTAGAATATTTTTATAATAAGTTAGAATTGTAATAACATTTAGGCCCCTAATGATTTCAATGTGTTCAATAAATATATAATTTTATCATTTTATCTAATAAGTCAATGAATCTAATTGAAAAAATATATAATTGAATTAGGGGCATAATTGAAAAAAAAACTTTATTATTATACAAAAATGAATAAAACATAAGGGGATATGAATGATTATCAGGCTACCTTGGAAAATGGAGAGTTAGGATTGTTTCATGATTTGAACTTATTTTGGTTGATTAGTGGTTAAATATAAATAAAAATAGTTATTAGTAACCATACATGATCGTTAAAAGACATATGAGATAAGATTTTTAAAGGCTCGTATTAAGAGAGAATT
>NW_006263303.1:8264904-8268375 GCF_000493195.1 Citrus x clementina | reverse complement strand
TAGAGAGATTTAAACTATTCATGGTAAAAGAATTTTAAAACTATTCATAGTAAAGTAGCATTTAAGATCTTTATGTTTAATAATATGGAGGCTTTTTTTTTTCTTTTTTTCAATTCGATAGCTATCCAATTTGAATCCAAACATTCAAAATGTGCCATGACAACTTTGATTTAAAAAAAATTTGGCAGTTTTTTTTAAAAATTTTTTAATAGTAAAATTTTAAAAAATAAATATTCGTTTAGTTCTCGTATTTTAAAAAATATTATAATACACTCCTAATATTAAATATATTTTACCTTTTATAATATTTTCAAAAAATAAAGAGCACACAAAAATATGAAGACTGAAGAGTGCTTTTCCAAAATAAAAAATCAATAAATTTTAATAGAAAAATTATCAATTGTCGACCCAAAATTTATACCATCATAAAAAATACAATAAAAGTTTGAATTTATTCTATTTTGCATCCAATGTATGCAAGTTGTATAAATTATCCAGAAAATAAACATACTTAACCCTATAAAATAACAAAATAAAAACAAACACAAATTATATGTGTAGCTATTTTTGTAAGAGTAATTACGTCGTTGCGGTGGACAATTGATACACGTAATAATTAAATAAATTTAAATTTTTGTTGTATTTTGATAATGGTGTAAATTAGGGTGAAAGGAAGCAAGAAATTCCCGAGTTCAAAACAAAATCAACCTTTTTTTTCCTTTCAAGGAGAATCAAATGTTTTGGTTGGTAATATATAAGCTTGAAAAATATATATATATATATACACAAACACACACACTACAAACGCGTGGTCATAACTTGTGAATTATAAATTACTAAAGTTTAATAGAAAATCCTAAACTTAATCTACTAAATTTTATTATTAACCCTAGCTTTTGATGGTCCGAAAAATTATTGACCTCTATGGAGGTTTGAATTCTACGGAGTATCGAAATTGATTGCATCATCCGTTGCATTTTGAACAACAAGTTGTTGTAAATTTACCCATTCTAAATCCTGTTTAGGGACATTGTCAAACTACTTGCTATAATAATAAATCAATAATAAAACAAAATTTCTGATTAATGGAGAAACCTTCTGGTACACTTCTTTGCAAAATTTGTTATGAATCTATAGGTCGCCAGCATTACCTCAGTTAGAAATCTTGAACCATTTTAATTTTCTTTTAATTGTAGTAAAAATGCAGCATTAAATCGTAATCGCACAATCACGTCATCAATTCACAATGGGGCCAACCAATTGATGGAAGACCTACCCAAGTAAATAAAGAAACATCCTAACTAGATTTGTTGATCTTTTGTAGGAGTTTGAAGAATGATGTTCTCCTATAAATAGCCTAAAAATTTTCATTTTAATTGTAAAATTTCTTTTTATTTTTTTCTTTAAAAATTGGAGGGCATACAAAGCACAAATTGATTTTTTTAACTTTCTATTTTTTCCTAGATTCCAACATTTGGTTAGTAAGCAAAAAATAAAACTTACTGATTGGCCAGCAGCCGCAGCAGCAACAACAACAGCAATAATAATAAAATAAATAAATTACTTAAAAACCATTAAACGAAATTCATAGATTATTCTTCCACAAACTTTTAGTAATTTTAAGAGTCATTTGGATTTTAAAGCTTGATACTAATTATTTTACTTAATAAATATTCTGATGGCTTTATTACCTTTTGGTACATAAATTGTAAATGTAATATCTTATAGAGAGAATAGAATTCTATAATTCAAGTATAAGGGATTGGCTTTCATATAGACATTGCATTAACAAAAATATGAGAGCTAAGTATACTTTTAACTATGAAGAAATCTTGGTGATTATAGAATATGGATGTCAATTCAATTTGTAGAATCGTATTGTGTCAAATTTAAGTAAGCACAGATACGACCCATTTATTAATCATGTCAAAATATCAAAACACAGACATAACCCGTTTATTATTCGTGTTAATCGTGTTTACTTGATTAACACATTTAGTATAGAAAATTAAAAATTAATTTAGAAAATAACAAAGATATCAAATTATTCTTAAAATAGGTCATACATAAGATAATATGACATAAAAATGACATGAATAAGTTTATAACATAATATGAATATAACACGAATATATAATTTAGTGTTCTACATATACATTAGTTTAATTGTTCAATAATATTATCATATATTAATTGATATTTATGTCATAAATGTGTAATCATGTTGAGGTGGTCTAACACGGATACAATATAGTTGTTTATCATCTCTTGTCTTATCAATCCGTTTATTAATTGTCTGAATATTTGTCAATATAAATACAAAAAAATCGTGTCACGACCCATTTAACCACCTCTATTATTGAATCGTACCTTGAAAATTTCAATGATCATAAAGATTTGGTTTGAACAATTATTTTCTTTGACACTCCGAACCAACAAGCAAAAGATGAGTCACTACGTTAGCATCTTGACGACCATCTCAATAGAGGTAGCTGAGTTATCCAATAAATTTTCAGCAAGATGGCAAGGGATCTCAAACAGAAAAACCATTAGCAGCTTGGCGTCCAAGCTTACTGATGATGATGGATATCGTTTATTAAACAGAAATTATCAAAATAACCCAACGCGAGAAGGGAAACATTAGAGTTATGAAGATGTCCTCAAGTACACTCTCACAATAACTATATAAACTATGTCTTGGAGAATAAATGCTTGGAGCTGCAAGATTAATGTCTTGGAGAATAAATGCTTGGAGCACAGGAAAGAAATGAAGTTGCAAGATTATAAATAATAGAAACGATGTGCAAAAAAAATACAGTCAAAACATCAATACGATGTGCGTTTGAGATCTTTAATATTTTATATAAAATAAAACCAGTTGCTCTTACAAGCAGTTTAAAAAACAACCTAACTGAATAAACAATGAAAATTTTTAGAGTTTTTATTATAACATTGTTACTTCAATAAAAAGATAATATATCCTATCTTTGTTTAATCCAAAAAAAAAAAGCATGGATAATTTGATGTTATGTCTATGATGCTAGTTATACTACGTCACAATACTTCAACAATAAAATTTATCAAAAAAATTATTTTTTATATAAGGATATTATTAAGTGTCCAACTAACTTTTCCTAACATATCATTTTACCACTAAAGAATTCTGATGATGATTATTTTTTATTTGCTATTTTAGTTTTTTATTATTTTACCATAAATCATTAAAAGTAACAGATTTATGTCAAAAGACTATTTTACCCTCCAACCATTGAAGTGTGGAGAAGAATGATTTTATCCACTAAAATGAAAAAAAAAATCTAAATCAAGATTTAGAAAATTAAATATGTTTCAAGTTAAAAATTTTGAAATTATATTATGTTAGGAGGCTAATATATCTTCATGTATTTATTAAGTAAACTATTTGAAATACATATCGAATACAATTAGAGTTTATTACATTACCAATTATTT
>NW_006263303.1:8230975-8263839 GCF_000493195.1 Citrus x clementina | reverse complement strand
CAAGTAGTTAGTTTAAACTTAAACTAAAGTAATCTTAGTAGTCAAGTATAATAAAAGGAAAAATATGAATCACAAAAAAAAATTAAGATAGATTTAATTAATTAAATCTTCTAAATTCTTCTTTATTTAAAATTTTTAAAAGTTATACGAACTTTTTGTAATTATTTTATAAAAATGGAGTGGGCTAACAAAAAGTATGAGATGGAAATATCATCACGCCAATATTTAATTTAGTAATAGGAAATAAGTGCAAAAATTATCAATTCGCTACCTAACTTATTGGGAAATTACCAATTTATCAAATGACTTTTTTTTTTGTATTAAATTGCCATTGTTGTAAGTACCCTCATAATGTCAAAATTTTGTATGCAGAGTTAATGATTTGATAATAAAATGATAAAAATTGAAACACTAGGTAGGAAAAAGTAATTACCAATTAGTGGTAAAATAATATCTCAAAAATAGATAGGCGAGCTTTTGATAATATCTATTTTATGCATTGCTGATTATATTTTCAAGCATATTATTTCATATGACGCCAATTTGGTAATGTTATAGCTTTTAAAATAATTGTTGTTAGCTGTCAACTGCAAAAATAATCAGTTAAAAATTTAGTAAATTTTATTTTTAAAGTGTTGTGTGTTTTAAAAGCAATTATATATGTTTAATAAAACTTATTGTTAAACTGCTATAAGAATATAATTGATTGAATTGGATATAATATTTAATAAAATTTATTTGAGTAATATTGTGTACATATAATAATTGACAACTAAAATAAATTTTTTATTAATTTTATTTTTTATTTTGTTATCTCAATATAATTGGTAATAATAATAATCTCTTTAAAGTTGGTGATTTTATTTTATAATTAATAAGGATAAATTAAATTTTTTATAATATATATATATAAAGATACATATGGAATTGCGTTAAGTGTAAAAATGGTTCTTAAAATCAGATTTCGAAAAGCTGCTCTTTTTTTTTTTTGAGGAGAAAGCTGCTCTTTTTCTACTTTTTCAAAATCTGCTATAGAATGAGATAATTTTATTAAAAGAGATTTCTAAAAAAACATACCAAGCACCAAATTAGCTTTTAACTTTCCAAATTACTTTGGAGCATCCTAAAAATATTCCCAAATGGACCCTTTTAGATTATAAAAAATTTTAGAGTAAAAGATGTTGACATAAATAATCCTATAATATTGATTTTGATGATAACAAATCTTATATGTTCTCGATTAAAAATGTTGGAGCTATTAATATTAAACAAACTCTTAAAGCCGTATAATATTTTAGACATGTTTAAGAATTCGTATAATTGTTAACTTTAATCGAAAAATCATTTTCTACAAAAGGTTGTTTAAATGCTAATTCTGAAAAAGGTGAGCCGATAATTTCCAGAAAAGAATTAGATTGTAATTGTGAACCGTTTAGCAAGAACGATTAGTTAAAATTTGTTTTGCAGGTTTCTGGAAATAAACGGCTAATCGATAACTTCAAACGGTTAACCGACTATTTAAAATCTCAACTCAACAATCATTTGCACTAGTCAAAATGGTGAACCGACAACAATTAACAGCGATCCAATTTTTCTTAAAAAGTTAACAACAGCTAATTTTCAGCTCCAACTATAAAATGACTCAATCAAATTCAAACAAAGTGAGATCCTCAAGTTATCATTGAGCTTACTACTGAGTATACAATCATTATTGAGCTTTAAACTTATTTTTGTTTCATTGATTCACACTTTAAGCTTTCATTTGTAACCATATATATTGTGTGAGAGAATATTCATTTGTAATCTTTATTTTTAAGTGATTGTAAGTGTTGGGATACACCTGAGTTAAGAGATTGGGGATAATCTCTTATTGTATAAGTCTATTGACATATTAAAAGTCAATTATAAGTGTTGTTGAAGCCTTGAAGGTTTACGTAGTGAAATCTTCAAACCCGATAAGTTTGGAGGTGTGGACGTAGGCATGATTGGCCAAACCACGTAAAAATCACGTGTTTGCTCTCTCTTACCCTATCTCTTTATTTTTCGTTGCACATTAATTTATTTATTTTAAATTTGGTTGTTTAGTTTAAATTGCATTAAGTTTTAGTCGCTTAAATTTTTAGAATCTCAATGCCTACTTAGTATTTCAAAAAATATATGTGGCATAATACTATTAGTTCAACAACTCACACGATTTATTTTTATTATTTTATGTTTATATTAGATCAATAGTATTATGCTATATCTGTTTGTACCAATTATTTATGGCCGTAAAAATACTTTATTCAAAATCATATGTAATTTTTTTAACACTATTATATTAAAGCATGTACAATTACATTAATAGGGTCGGGACATGTCATGTGCTACGACAGTCAAGAGCACAATTTTTTTTCCCCCTGAAATGATCAGAACACAGACTTAGAATCTCTTATAATTTAAAAGAAAATGACGATAGTACAACATTGGGAAATATGAGAAATTTTTATTCCTAGTGGGAATATTGCAAATCCTGAATTTGGGAATATGATATGTAGTACACGTGTAGAATAGTCTAGTGTTTGGAATGAAGGTTCCCCATGTGCAGAGTGCGATAGATGAGTGCAGTTGAGGACAAGTATAAAAGTAAAGCTCTGCCAACTTTAGTTGAAAAAAAAAAAACCTCTCAATCTTGCGAAAGAACAACAAGAGAGGGAAAAAAAGAAAGGAAAAGTGGCCATGAAAAGAAAAGAAAACTTATGGTTAAGCTTTGCTCCAAACACCTGGAGTTGTGGTTACTGCACACTGACCAAACTTGCAGTAAATGCCCCTCTTATTGCGGCACGTAAGTCCTTTTGGTCCATTCTCAACTTAACTCTTTGCTTCCTGGTTCCTGTTCCAGTTCATTTTAGAGCTCTATTATTGTCATGTGTCATTCAAGAGGGAATATTATTGTAGTAGATAGATCACCTAACATCAAATCACTTAACATTTAAACCATTACCAATCAATGAAATTCCAGTTTCAAAAAAAACAAAAAATGACAGATTCTGTAATATAACCGAGAGTTGAAAAATGCACAACAGATTTAGGGTTCAAAAAAAAAAAAACCATTAACCTATAAAAAAAATCAAATTAAATCATTAACACCCTCAATGATTTTATTATCAGATTTTATTTTAATCATGGTTTAAGTATTACCGTAAGGGCTATATTTGAATCTGATATGAGCTAATATTTATGCCTGATATAAATATATATCATCGGTAGTTTTTAGATTTTTTTAAATGCAATTTAAAAAATTATTAACGGCCCTAGCCAATATCCTACCATATATAGAACGCACCGAGTTCTCCATTACTTTTATTAAATAAATTTATATTTTAGAAAAATATTTAATAGTGTTATGATATTATGTTAAATCAATGTTTAAGTAATGATTAAAATACTGTTATTGAAAACTCATATTATCTCAGATTTTCTATTTTTCAAAAAGCGTTGTTGACTATGTATATAAATTTATTCATGCGCATTTAGAAAACGAAATGCGGTGGTGGAGAATCACATTTTGTCGAAGCTTGTAATTATTGATGATTCTAGTAAACTCGAAATAGCCGATGCTCTCAATAATTAAGGGCACCAGTTCTCCTACAAATAATTTATTTTTCTTTATAGAAATAAGATTGAGATTTAGTGTCGGGCTGAGTTTCGTTGAGTGATAAATTATTGATTAAAATTTATTTTTAACTTTATTTTAATTGTAATTATTCATCTAATATAATTTAATATAATGACAATTAATTAATTAAAAGGTTCTAATTTCTTTAACCAGTTTGTGTACATCCAAAAAGTTTTATCAATTTAAAATTTCCTTATCATCTAGTAAATATGGTAACTAGATAACTGCCAATATAAATATTATTAATCCAAAAGAAACTAACTAATTACATCCAATCAATATCTAGCAAAGTATTTAGAATAATATACAAATAAATTACTTAAACTTCAGCAACTGAGAGGGATTGCTAGAACAAATCTCTTGTTGTGCAAACCTTGAAATAAGTATATTGTTATGCAAACCTTGAAATAAATCTCTTGTTATCGTGCAAGCATGACAAATGACTAATTACAGCTTAATAGACACTCTAACTTTCAGAAACCACTTTATATTTCAATTATATTTGAATATATTTTCTTTATCTAAAAGAAGATGAACACACAAACATTATGCAATGAAACTTACTTAATGTGTCAATAATTGAATGTCAAGAATTTGTCAAGAATATAATTTCAAATAAAAGAACTTGAGATATTTTGTTTTATCCTATCTCTTATTATTTTTATTTTTGAATTTAAAATTGGTTTGTTAACTAGCTATATTATTTTGAAAATGATTATAATTTTTTATTAATAAAAATAATGTGTATTATTGATTAAATCTAAATGTACATATTTTTACATTATTAATATTAAAAAAAAGATAAGAGCATCATAGTTCATTGAGGGACCCAATTAATTATTTATTGTGTTTAGTGGACGTCTTTTCTTGATCTATACATAAAGCGGACTTTTTTAACATAATTTTTTTTATATTGTCCCAAAAAAAAAAAAAAAAACAAAAAGAACATAATTTCCCAGCACTACGTCAAATCCAGCCAATTATTCTGAATAGGAAGATAAAACGATCAGAATTAAGGGGCCCATCGGTTATTATTATTATTATTATTATTATTATTATTATTATTATTATTCGGGTGATAAATGAAAACATCCGAAAATGGTTTCTAAAATGCTGTTCAATCACGAATTCAATCGATCACAGTCACAATTACAAATCACGAAGATGGTACTTTTGGCCTGGTTTTAAGTTTATAATCCAAATTAAATTAACTTGAAAATTTTACTTTTAGAGAAGATAAGGGTTAAAACTAAAATGTATTGTTTTAAAAAATCTCATGTTAATCGCCCTTATTTTACAGATTATTAATTTAAGGCTACTAATTTTGTAATCTTTTCATTTTGACCCTCACAAGTCACAACAACCAACATCATAGCCCCGCCATCCATAATGGTTCTTATTGTAAACACAAATGCAACAGCGTCAGCTCGACCGTTGTGCTTGTTGAACTCACTGTTCCTGGGGTAAATAATCGCTTAGCCTTTATTTGATATTACGGTGAGTTTTAAGCTATAATTTTGTAAAATAATAGCTTAATAGCTGTAGTTATGAAAAACTAATTGAGTTTGATAAATAAGAATTTAAAATAATAATTTTATAAGAAATATTTTATGATATTGCAAGTGTGTTATCAAACAATTGTAGAAAAAAATTACTTTAAATTTTAAACTACAATTAGAAATATTTATCAAATAATTTGAAATCGTAATTTAAAAATCACAACTCTTTAATAACAATATCAAACCGAGTCTTGGGCCTTGTTTTGCATTTGGGTGTTGTAGAAAAAAAAAATTATGAAATTAAAAATTAATAATATATAATAAATATAATTTTTAAATATTAATTTTTATAAAAATATAATAAAATTTTTATCGTATAAGTAATGAATCAAATCAGATTGTCTTTTAAAAAAAATAATTAATATTGATTAAATATTTAAATATTATAATTTTTAAATTATAATACGACCAATCTCATCAGCACAGCACATGCATGTACTACGAGTGTCACGTTTTAACACTGAAAGAAAATGGGGTTCATTACTCATTAGGGGTCATGCCCGAAGAATGTGTGACCAGCCACATGGTGTTGGTAGGTACGTTGTCTCTAAAATAGTAAAAGGCAAATGCCTTCGGCACTCATTCACCTAATTATACGAGTTCCTGTTTCTCGTGCTCCCCCCATTCACGAACATTTTTATGTCAATTGCTTAATGTATAGATTACGTGTGGTTTTTAAAAAGTTTTTTAATCGTTTATTTTTTTTATATACTAATATAAACATATAAGATATTAATTGAGATTCTCTTTTATAATTATAAGATAACGCAGTTCGAATAACAACCATTATTTTAATATGAGAAAAAAAATTATTTTACCACTAAAGTAGTGAATCAAATAATTCTTATTAAAAAAGAGTGAGTCTTAACAATTATTGAAACTTGAACTCATACGGCCAAAATTATTAGACGCTTGAGTTACCGCTTTAATTGTTTATATTTGATCTTAAAGAGCATAAACATTAATTTAAACTTTTCTTACATCGTTTCATATGATTTTCTTTGTCATCTCTTTTAATTTCTGATTGAAACTTCTTCTTCTTCATCAATAATTAGAATTTTTAAAATAAATATATCTATAATGGATAAAATAGTATAATTTTTTCATTTTTTATAACTATATTGTCGCTGAATCTTGTAAGTGTTCAACAAAACAATTAAATACACAAGTTTCATATATAATAATCATATTATTACCCCAAAAAAGAAAAAGCTATTACCGCTAATAGAAAAGAAACCTAATATTCGATGGATATGATCCAATATAATAAATCGGCCTCGTGCAATTTGAAGGATGGTACGTAGATTCCCTTAATTAGCTCAACGAACAGAAAAAATAGTTAGTTACAGTCACGTGAACTGCCGGATCAAGAAGGTTCAAAATGCCTCCACGTGTGCGGAAGCTGAGACAGATGGCTTCAACAGCCGCGACAAAATTATAGAAAAATTAAACCCATGAGAAGCTCCCGACAGAACACAAAGGAGCTCGGCGTACGAGAAAAAAGAAAATCAGGCTACTTATGAATTTTTGTACGGACGATCTTTACTTAACGTGTCATCTATATCCGGTCTTTGACCAAACACGTGTCCGTGTCCTTATCCACTGAGGTTGACACGACAGGTCTTATTTGACTGCCAACGGTTTTAAAAGCCACCACGTGTCGTTATCTGCAGGTCCTTGGGCACCGAGATTCGTGTGGTTTTGACATTTCTTTATCTCTTAGAATTATTTTTTATATTTATTGTTATTAATTTTTTTTTTCTATTATTTGTGATAATATTGATATTTTCTCCGGAGTTTAAGAAATGTTGCCCTATTTTTAGGTAACATGAAAATGTTACTTATGGTCCGACTACTATATTTTTAAGTTGCAATACTCTAGCACCGTCGTAAAAGTTGAAAAATGTTAATTATTTGAGGATGGCTTGCCTGGACTGTTGGGAGGAGCCAAATCATAATTTTGATTTAAGGTTGTCGAAAAGTATATTGTAAAATATTACAAAAAAATTCAAATAAATGTCGTTAAAATTTTAAATTAATGAACTTATAAAATAATTCCACATTACACTACCTAATTCAATCAACGTACAATTGGTGGCTTTAGCTCTCGTGGGAGAGAATCAAAGAACTCAAGAAGAAAATTGAATGATTCCATTGGTTATGTGAAATAATTTTTTAAAAAAAATTAGATGAGGACGCTAGTTTTTAATTTTGGAATCTTGAGGTACAATTACAGCTCTTTACTGACAGAGAAAAAGATTAGTTATTAGCTTTTTTTATAAATAAAAAGTAAAAAAATAAGGATTATAAAGTAGAAATGGTATAAATGTCTTTTTTATTAAAGTTTAGCAGTTGTTAGTTATTAATATATTTCTTTCAACTTTTATTTTCATTCAATATTTTTTTCAAAAATTTACATGGTATTAAAAAAATTTCTAAAATTTTGAGCGTTTTCTAGGCATGAGAGTTGTTACAGGACGGTAGGGTATCACTATCACATGTACCGTATTCAGTCGATTTAGTGACAATTAAATTATTAAAAAGTTAATAAAAATAAATAAAATTTAATTATTTGACGGTATTTAAATTGAATTATACCATACTCAAAGATATCGTATTCCCAGGCCTGATGACTGTTAGATTATCAAAATAACCAATATAAAATAATAAACTGTAATTATTTGATAGTATCGAAACTGCAGATGCGATATTACACCTAATTGAGTCCTATTTCATAATTATTGATATGACAGATCACGGATTCTTTTTTCATTTAAAATAACATTTTTAAAAGTTATTGATTTTTATTTTATTTAATTTTATCTGTTTGAGACTTAATTGTTTGATTTTACTAGTCTTTCTACACAATAATTTCTATATGTCGAGGATCACACTACGTTTAACGTACGTTAAACGTAACGTACACACACTCACAACAATAATAATAAGTTATATTTTATTATTATTACTGTAAGCGTGTGTATATTATATTTAACGTAACATAGCACAGGTCATATGTTGAACGTTATCTGTGTTTCGAGAGCATCTACGGAAAGCTTTTGGTCCAACCACTTCAAAATATTAAAAATGAGCTTCAAATATAAAAGGTGTTTCCAAGCATTGGCATGCATGCAAGGTATAATATGGGAACTTGCAGCAAGCCGCCCTTCACGTGAAAGTCAATAAAACAAGGATGATTTGAGTTAGAATATCGAGCAAGGCCTTTAATTAGCCTCTGAACTTGCAACCCTCCTTGGATATATTACTAAAATAGGACGTATTATGAGACTAATTAACTTGCTCCAACTAGAGAGAGAAACAATTAATTCTTTTCTTCATTAATAATTTAATTGGTAAAAAAAAAATTAACCCTATAAGTTTGCGTGAATTTGAGATAATAATTTCTCAGTTAATTAATCTAAACCAGAGTTCTGTAGTTGACCTACAATCTGATTAATCATATTTAATTTTTATGTATCTTGAATATATTCATTTCAACTACACCTCGTATATTATTGCATGACACCTAGCGTCAGAACCTTTTAGTAGGTTCGATATTTTCATTTTTGAATGGCAAAAACACAAATTATCCAATATACATAAAGGTGAAAATTATTTTGTAAAATATCATATCCGTATTTAAAAAAAAAAAGAATTTATATCTGGACCTCAGGAAGAACTCGTAAAAGTGACGCGAACAGTTACATAAATAAAGACATCTCTCGCTCAAATGACCTTCAAAGGCCTCAAACAAAGTACTCTCTCAAGTGGAGGATGTCGCAATAATTCTTTGAAATATTTTCAAAGTGGATGGATCGAAGTGACTGAAAACGAAAGCTACCATGGATATATATAAAGATTATAACTTGTTTATTTACTGTTCAGGGTCATGAAAGTCTTGCTTACGCCAAGACCTAACAAGAAATCTTGATTCAATCCTGATGACTTTGGTGGCATATGATCTATCCAATCAAACTTAAAGGGTCAGCTTGGTATGAACACTGCAGGTGAAAGTAACAATCCCGTGGAGACGTGAAAGTAACAGGTCTATGTAGATGGAGACGTCAACATTACTGGGATTTGGAAGATCTGCTTGACTTTTCATGTGTGAGTGAATGAAAGGTGGTGTGGGAATAAATTATTGTGATGTATTTGAACTACGTCGGGTCGCTCTATGTGTAGGGTATTTGTGTACAAGATAGGTTGCACGCGGCAAAAATCTTGAAATAAATATTTTTCCCAGTTCATGAGGTCCACCAATTAGTGATGCTGTAATTTTAAAATATAATTTTAATTTAAAAAATTATTCACCGATCATTTATTTTTTATTTTTTATTTTTTAAAATACACATATATATATTTTTACTGATTTTTACATGAAGTTTCATTTTTTTTACATTTTTTCATTTTTTTGTTTGCATATTGTTATAACTTTACTGATATCATTGGAGTAAAATTATCATTTTCACTTAGTAAAGATCAACGTCGTTTGAGCAGAAACAAAGATGCAGGGGCACCATTCTCCAGTGGCAAAAAATAAGTTGAGCTGGGAACCATTGATGTTGGAAAATATGGTGGACACGGATTCAACCATAGCAGAGATATCGGCGGAGGCTGGAAGCCAACCCCGCCGAAAACCATGAAGATCATCTCATGGAACGTTCGGGGTTTGGGGAATCCCCGAGCGTTTCTAGCACTTAAAAAAATCCTCCATATGCATGGTTCTCAGCTGGTTTTTTTGTGTGAAACCAAGCTGTCAACCAAGCAAATGAACGTGATTGGGAAAAAATTGAAATTTGATAATTGTTTTGCCGTGAGCTGTAGTGGAAGGGGAGGGGGTTTAGCTTTGCTCTGGAATGAAGAAACTTGTGTGCAAATTAAATCGTTCAGCAAGCATCACATAGATGCTGAAGTTCAGATGGCCAATGGGAGGCAAATGAGATGCACAGGGGTGTACGGGCATCCGGAAATGGGACAGAAACAGCATACATGGACACTCTTGAGAAGGTTGGTAGGTTTGTCTCCGAGTCCTTGGTTATGTTTTGGAGACTTCAATGAAATTCTGCATCCCTATGAGAAGAGCGGAGGCAATGAGAGAAATGTCAACTCAATTAATAGCTTCAGGCAGGCATTGAGAGATTGTGAATTAGCAGATGTAGGGTATAAGGGGTACCCTTTTACTTGGAGTAATGGGAGGTTTGGGCAGAGATTTATAGAGGAAAGGCTGGACCGTTTTGTATGCAATAGAGCCTGGAGTGATAATTTTGTCAGTGATGCAGCAATCAACCTGAACACATGGACCTCAGACCATTGTCCAGTGCTGATGGTGGTTCAAGAGAAGGGAGAGGAAATGGCTGCAAGTAGGAGACAATCCTCACGAATTCATTACGAGGACATGTGGAGCCCGTATGAGGCTTGTAAGGAGATAGTTAGCGAGGAATGGAGCGTGAATGGTAATTGGCAGAGTGGCAATCCGGTTTATTCGTTTCGAAAGATTGCTAAAGAATCGATGGCTAGGCTTTTGAACTGGAGCAAGAGGGAATTCATGGGAAGGGAAAAGCAGCTGGAGGAGTTACAAAAGCAACTTCAAGAATGGAAGCAGAGAGGGGTGCAGTACGAATCTGGAGAAGAGATTAAAATTGTGGAAAATCAGATTCAAAATATCATCATTGATGAGGAGATCTACTGGAAGCAACGCTCAAGAGCAGATTGGCTTAAGGAAGGGGACAAGAACACAAAGTTCTTCCATCTGAAAGCGTTGAATAGAAAGAAAAAGAATCAAATTTGGGGGATTGAAAATAGCTCAGGGGATTGGATAAAGAAAGCCAAAGATGTGGAGGCTGAATTCTACAACTATTTCACAAAGCTATTTACAACAACCAAGCCGAGCCAAAACCAGATGGAAGCAGCTCTAAAAGGTGTCACCCCGAGAGTATCCGAGGACATGAATGAGTTGTTAGAGAATCCTTTTACAGTAGAGGAAGTGACTGAAGCCTTAAATCAAATGTGCCCAACCAAGGCGCCGGGGCCCGATGGGCTGCCAGCAGCTTTCTACCAAAAGCACTAGAATGAGGTCAAAGAGGGAGTTCTTACTACCTGTCTTCATATCTTAAACAATCAAGGTACACTAGCCCCCCTTAATTATACTTACATAGCCCTGATTCCTAAAAAGGGGAAGCCTAGAAAAGTTACAGACTTTAGGCCTATTAGCCTTTGCAACGTTATCTATAGTATAGTGGCTAAGTCAGTTGCCAACAGATTCAAACAAATTCTGCACCAAATCATCTCTCCAATGCAAAGTGCCTTTATTCCTGATAGATTGATAACCGACAATGTTATTGTAGGATATGAATGTCTACATAAAATAAGGCACTGCAAAGGGAAAAAAAATGGGTTAGTGGCCTTGAAACTTGATGTTAGTAAAGCTTACGACAGATTGGAATGGAGCTTTATTGAACAAACTATGAAATGTATGGGGTTTTCTCAAAACTGGATTAGCTTGGTCATGAAGTGTATAAGCTCTGTTTCTTTCTCTTTGATTATAAATGGCTCGGTCAGAGGCTTAATAAAGCCCCAGAGAGGCTTACGGCAAGGGTGCCCCCTGTCCCCTTACTTGTTTATTACTTGTGCAGAGGCATTTTCTTCTTTGTTGCTGCAGGCCGAACAACAGAAACTCATCCATGGGCTGTCTTTTGGAAAGGAGTTGAACATTTCCCATCTTTTGTTCGCTGATGATAGTCTTATATTCAGCCGAGCTTCAATGGCTGATTGCGGGAACCTGAAAAAGCTTCTTGATTGCTACTCTGCAGCTTCCGGGCAAATTTTTAACTATGAGAAATCATCTTTGTTCTTGAGTGGCAATGTCCAGCATGATCGAGCCACTGCAATTGGACAGATTTTTCAGCTCAACATTGTCTCAAGGCACGAGAAGTCTCTAGGACTACCAGCTATGATAGGAAGAAAAAGGAGCAACTTCTTTAATGACATCAAGCTGAAAGTCTTCAACAAAATATCCAGCTGGCAGCACAAATTCTTCTCATGTGGGGGCAAAGAAATTTTAATCAAAGCTGCAGCGCAAGCCATTCCAGCTTATGCCATGAGTGTATTCAAGATCCCAATGGGTGTTTGCAATGATATCCAAAAAACTGTAGCTAATTTTTGGTGGGGATCAAAGAGCGACAAAAGAAGCATCCACTGGTCGAAGTGGGAGAAGCTGAGTCAGGCCAAATGTAAAGGAAGGATGGGCTTCCGAGACTTTTCAAGTTTTAACCAAGCTCTAGTGGCTAAGCAAGGGTGGAGGATTTTACAATTCCCGGATTCACTAGTGGCAAAGGTTCTACAAGCTAGGTATTTCCAAAATAAAGATTTCATGAAGGCTAAGCTCGGGTCCACACCATCATATGTTTGGAGAAGCATCCTTTGGGGAAGGCAGATTCTCGGTTCTGGTCCACACCATCATATGGAGGATTGGAGATGGCCAAAAAATCCAAATTCACAAAGATAACTGGATCCCGAAGCCGTCAACTTTTAAGCCAATTGTTAGGCCATCTTTGCCAGAAGATACATTGGTTGCTGAGCTGATAAATGAAGAAAACCAGTGGGATGAGAGCCAAATATACAGGCATTTCAATAGAATGGATGCTGATAAAATTGTTGAAATCCCTTTGCCGAGAAGCCCAAAAGAAGATACAATCATATGGCATTATGACAAGAAAGGTCTCTACTCGGTCAAGAGTGGTTATCAAACAGCCCTTAGTCTTAAATTTCCAGCCATGCCTTTAAGTTCAATGTCAGGAAAAAACCAATGGAATATCATATGGACTCTTGCTTTACCTGAGAAAATCAGAATTTTTGCTTGGAGGGCAGCCAAGAATATTCTCCCCTCTGCTGAAAATTTGTGGAAGAGAAAAATCATCCAAGAGCCTACCTGCCAAGTACGCAAGCTTGGAGTGGAGAATGTTTTTCATGCATTGGTAGAGTGTAAAGCTGCAAGGAAAATCTGGAAACTCACTCTATTAGAGAATGACATCATGCAAACTGCTGGGCAAGATTTTTTGAGTTTGCTGCATGAAATGTGCAGAAGAAGAAACTAAGCCAATTTAGAATTAACGGTTATGATCTGTTGGATGGTGTGGAATGCAAGAAATGAGATGCTTTTTAAAGGAAAAAGAGAGAACCCCCAGGCTCTGGTTGCTAAAGCTGAAGCAGTAATGGAGGCTTACAAAAGAATTCAAAAACCAGAGCAAGCTCGAATGGAAAGTCAGCAGGTGCAAGCTCAGCAGGTTTGGAATCCCCCCCAAAGTGGCTTTGTTAAAGTCAATGTGGATGCTGCTACAAGCTCAGAAAAGCACCTTGCAGGGCTGGGAGCTATAATCCGAGATGATCGGGGGAATGTTATAGCAGCTGCAATTAAGATTTCGAAATTTCATGGAGATGTTTCCTTTGCTGAAGCAGAAGCCTTGGAATGGGGTTTACAGATTGCTAGGAATGCAAGTACAAAGGCTTTAATTGTTGAATCAGACGCTCAAAGCGTAGTCAATTTAGTAAACAACAAGCAAGGCGGCAATTCTGAGATCTTTTGGATAATTTCGGAGATTCAAAACTTAATGAGGACATTTGATCTAGTTAGCATTAATTATACTCATAGATCTTGTAATGCCATTGCCCACTCTCTAGCTAAGTTAGCATTAGAGAAATGTGAAAATGTTGTTTGGATGGGTTCTTACCCTTCACAATTGCTGTATTTATTTTTTTCTTCGGTTTAATGGAAGTTTCTTTTCAAAAAAAAAAAAAAAGATCAACGTCGTTTAAATGCAATAGAAAGAGGAAAAAAAAGGCAAAAATATTCTAAATTATTTTGTTTAACTTATTATCTAATGTCTAAATTATAAAGAAAAATTGAAGTAATTTATTTTCTTTTATTTAGTTAGGGTGAAATAGTAATTTTATATTAAGGGAATAAAATAATTATTTTATTAATATTTTGTTAACTTCTCTCACGGAGTTTAGACGGCAGTAGAAAAATGATATATTTTATAATTTCAACTGGAAATCAGCCAAAAAAAAGAAGATATGTATATTTTTAAAAAAATTTGAAAAAATAGGTGATCGGTAAATAATTATCCTTTTGATTTAATTCCTATATTGTTAAAATAGTTATGAAAGTCATTCGTTGGGATACCAAAAATCTTTTTCTTATAATAAGGGGAGAAATTTGAATTGCCGTGTATTGTATTTTATTAACAGATTTGTTCTTAAAGGGAACTGTTTAAGTGTTATTGGTCCGTAAAAGCGTAATTGATAATACACTTCTATATTTTCTAATTATCTTTACAATAGATCAACCAGTGGGGAGATGAAACTACTAGTGTAGCAGTTAAAAATAACACTCGAGTGGTCACTATAAAAGTGTATAATCAATTACATAGGGGCTTTTTGCCATTTAACTATAATTAAAAGTGAAAGTAAAAACGAAGTGACGGCGACTTTTTTAAGCTAAGACCAAAAGCGTGATGCAAAATCAAACAAAGTATCTGAGATCATGAAATGTAGAGAAGGGAACACAAAATTATACAATATTTTGATATCAGGTGCGGGGCCTCAACGAAATTTCAGCCGCATGTCTTTTACAGTAGCTATGATATTTTCTTTAACCCTCAAATAATATAATATAAAAAAAATTTGGGGTGGTGGGCCGACCTCTTGATTGGAAATGTCAATCCAGTTATTATTACAAAGAAAGATCTCAATTTCAGATTCTATCTTATCCGACTTTAATTTGGTCCTTCGTTGTTCACATGTAGCTTGTGTTAATTTGCTTAAATCGTACATTGGATGATAATGGTTTTGTTAGGGCCGGCTTTAAGTATAGTTGAATTAAACGGTCGTTTAAAACGTTATTTTGGTTTTTTAACTCTCATATAGTAAAAAAATTATTTTTTAAGAATTTTTTTGATATATTCAAATTAATAGATTTTTTCGGATACTTATATTATGAAAATCTATTTTTTTAGACATTTCTTTAATTAATAACTATCATAAAATTAATGATATTGTATAACTGCTAAATCATTATTAAAATTTTCAAGAAAAATATTAAATTCTTTAACTATATGCTTTAAAAAATCTAATTATTTAACATTATAAAATTTCTTACATTCTTCTTTAAAAAGAAAATTATTATATTTATCATTTTATTTTTTAGTAAAAAAATAATTTCTTGAAATAATAGTTTCAAAGAAAATAAAAAAAAGATATCTTTTACACTATTTTTATTTTTTAAATTTCCTATTACTTTCTTCACTGTTGATATTTAAGATATAGTTTAAAATTAATTAAATTATGAGTTTTTTTTTTCATATTTCCTTAAGTGTCGAAGCAGGAGGTCTCATAAAAAAATTTTGTGCAAGGCCATTTTGTTTGTATTATGAATATGAACAGTCCTATACGTGGACGCCCATTAAAATCGCATTTCCGTATCAATTAATGTAGTCCAAGACTCTCGGTCCCATTCACCAATTTATCATCTTCCCGGTATTTCCCAACACGTCCTCATCAAATTAAGCTCTATTGTCCTCTTCTTACTTGGTGATTCTGTAGTTACCGCATTATATTTGTTTGCTAATGAACGGAGACATGGCCTTGCCATTTGTGCACTTATACAAGACTTGACATTTAATAAAAGGGTTAATTTCGGTTTATTCCTCATCTAATTATAATTTTTAAGATATTCTCTAAATTATTGAAAAAAAAACAACTTATTAAAAAAAATTCCCAAAGATCATCCCTTCAATTTAATAAATAAAGACCAAATAAAATAGTTTTAACTAAATTGACGGTTATATTTTATAAATAGATTTTTTTATCAACAATAATATTCGGGAGAATATCATTTTCTCCCTACTAAAATTAATATCTTCCACTTACTCTTACTAGTTTTATAATATCCGATAACTTTCCTAACATTATAATTTTACAGTATTATTCTTATTTCTAAATATATTTTTATTCATATTTCATATACATTAGCTAAATCAAATCAATTGAAATTAAAATTAGAAAATATTAACTATTAAAAATAAGAAAAATTTTAATTTAATTTTATTTATTCTAATCTATTCAGTATTCTTTTTTTTATTTGTACTAATATTTTTTAATATTTATAGACTAAAATGATATTAATAAAAATAATAAATAACAAATTTGAAAAATCTATTTGAACCTTAAATACCTATTTGCTTTTCACATAGATTGCAATAGTGCATTTTTTAAACTGTTTTCTTATAATAAATGTTTGTTTTATATTTTTAAGAGCAAATATCAAGTAAATGACCTATTTATATGTCTTTTCTTTTAAATTTTTTACTCTTAGGGGGTTGTTAGATATTATGAAAATAGTATGGGGTAAATGTTAGATATTAATTTTATTAGGGGGGAATTGACTATCTTCCTAGTATTCATAGATGCCGTTGATTCTTTGGTGTACTTAATGGTGTGATTTAAGAAATACAATAAAACCTTATAAATTAGTAGTATTGGGACTATGAAAAATCTATTATTTAGTGAATGTTAATATATCGATAGATTAATAAATTATTAATTTATGAAGAAATTATTTATTTTTAAAAAATGCGGTCACTTTTATAATATTTATTTATCTTGATTTAGTATTTAATATATTTTACTTGAAAAGTGGTTATTTGTCTTATAGTTGTAGTAGTTAAATTATTGAAGAGTTTTTATCTTTCTATATTAGAGGTGACATTTGGTGTTTATCTCACATTTGTTGCAAAACGATAATGCAAACTAGAATTTCACAATTATCAAAAGAGTTCGAGGTGAGATCCAATTCCAAATCACTTTTAAGAAGTAACAAACAATACTGAGAACATATTTACAAAAGCCACATGACATATCGTGTGGATTTAGTTTCAATTTTACGTAATTATTAATTTATATAGAAAATGGGTCTTATAGGGTAATTGGATTTTAAAAAATTTATATTCTCATAAATTTGTCAAATTATTAATTTATTACGTTTGGCTCTAATTCGGGATTGACAAAAACCATTGAACTTATTATTGATGTACTACTGTATTATTTCTTTTCACAGATGCCTCTAAATATAAGATTTACAATGTCATTTTGAAAACACTCGTAATTGTGTTTTTAAAATTAGACTGAAGTATAGCACTGATGAATGTACCCTAAACGAACACAGTTTACTCTTAAACTATTTCGAAGTATTTTTTGTATTAAGAAAAATCAAAAACAACCCAAATCATCATCTCCTTATGAGACAAAACTTTGATAGATAGAGTAATTAAAATAAATTTTCAGATTGCATTCGCTCTTTGTCACTTTACTAACAAAAGCAGAACAAAAATCTTTTGGATTGTTTAAGGGATTCAAGACAAATGCAAAGATCTAGTCATGTTGGAATTCAACGCGCTCCATAAGGCTGGCCACTGTCCATGGAGTGCATTGAACCAGTTTCATGATTGGAATCATTTCCAACAGAAATCATGTTATTATTCGCTAAATTAGATTATTGAAAATTTTGCTTTCTTTTGAAAGAAATTAAAAAAAATAAAAACATGCTACTTGATTTGAAATGTGAGGACCAAATTAAAATATTAAAAATAAAAATTTTCAATGTGCTACAAAATAAAATAGTATATTAGAGTCTATATTTCTTGTTGTTGGTTAATCTAATCCTCTCTTTATTCAGAGGAATCCTCTGTCATTTAAAAATTATTTTGCTAAAATCTATTTGCTGAAAGTCCCATCTAGCTTTTCGACAAGAAATACGTGAAATTGAATTGACCAAAGCAAGTGATATTGATACAGAGGAGGTCTGCCACCGATAAATGTCCTAGTCAATTGAATAGGGTATTAATTTTTCTTACACTACAGAAGGTTAGGAATTATCTATGTTCTAGGTTTGGCTGTTTTTAATTATATAATTTACTGTGGGAGGAAGATATGTTTATGTTTGATGGATACATATTTAACAATGACTTCATTTATTTTACAAAGCTGTCGACTTATAAGAACAAAATTTTCAGCATTTTCGGGAGGGAATTCTGGCCCTTAATAGTAATTTATCCGAGGTTACTACTTGGTGAATATTAAATTACTGTAAAGAGTGATAGAGACAGAAAAATTAGAAGTCATTTTCTAGTGAAATAAAATATGATATATGAACTTGAAAAGCAAATAAAAGTTGGCATTTTAGTTGAAGCTGTCGGGTCTAAGCACGATGTATATAATATGAAATAGTAATAGAACTATTAAAATTATTGATAATTCTGTCATTCCCATATTTTTATAGTTTCTTTTAATACAAGTAGCAGAATCAAGTCATTACTCATAATTTAAAGTTTGAAGTGAGTTCAAATGAGTGTCATCTCCAAGCTGTAACGCACGAGTTATTAAAGGAGAAAAAAAAAAAAGATTTTTAGGTAAGATTGTTTTCCATGTTTAATGTTTATGGATAAACAGGTAGTTTATATTTATTCAAAAGCAATAAATTGATTTGGAAGCCATAGTTTTTGACTAAAAGTTTTCTAAAGGTGCCTTCTTCGTAAAGATTAAGCCTGTAAAAGATGATGTGAGTTCCTTAGCGCAATGATTACCTTTTGCTTAACCAATTGGTAGAAAAACAAATATAAACTTTTTTTTTTAGCTTTAAATCTTTTCTTAACTTGAGACAAGTATTGATTCCGCCGAGCAACTTGGAATAGTAATTAATTATATGAACAGGTTTATATTTTCCAGTGACAGCTGATTGAGAGTGGGTGAGATGTAAGAGAGACCAGACCTCAGGCTCAGCCATTTTATATGGGCTTTTTCTAGGCCCAAATATTATAAGACAAAAAGTAAATTTGAAATGAGTGCGGTATTGTATAATCAATACTATTCTGCGGCTACATATTGACTGTGAAATTGAAAGTTCAGGATTGCGCTCAGGAGCCATATATCCGTATGAGCAAAAACAATTTAACAGAATGTACACAGAAACAAGGTAAAATCAGGAATAATTTATTTATTTTATTGAAGAATAAGGTAAACTGGCCGATTTTACTTTATTTCTATTAGCCCTCTTCATCTCTTTAGCACTTTTCATTATATATGTTGGAGAAGTTAGTTGTGCAAAATAAAAAAGATAAGCATTAACAGAATGTACAATGAGGCGGTGCCTGGATTTTATTTCACCTGGCAAATACAGGCTTTATAGCCTAAACAGAGAGCACCACTGGTTATATATGCTAGGTGTAGATAAAAGCTTGCTGCTTTCACCACTTAAGCTTTTCTGGGAAGTACTGCAAAGGGAATATGAAAATGAATCGGAAAAAAATAAAAAAAATTGTAATTTAACATATCAATGTATATAAAATACAGATTAACCTTCTTGATGAGGGAGAGATAGTATGGTTTCACTTCTTCCTGATTGATCTTAACCTTGCTCTTGCTGTAGAGGTCATATTTGCTGCCCCAGATCAACAACAATATACAACACGTAGCTCAAATTTCACTTGCTATCATATCATACATATTGTTAAATGAAACAACTATTTATTTAATGTCTCTGTGCAATGTGTAAAATATTTGATAAGAAGACTATACTTGAAAACTTGGAGCCACTTGAGCATCTCCTTGTCCTCATCGTTCATCAGGAAAGTATAAGCTCCATGGCGGTGCATTGCTGTTATATATAAGGACGGTCATTAATCTTAATATTAATTAATTAATTTTCAAGAACTTAATTAATATTTAGAATTAAACGAATGGGATTCACCATAGAAGGAATGGAACCTGATGATGAAGAGACCAGCCGGGGGCAGGGTTGTGTTATTGCCCTTTGCCACCTTTTATGGGTATAGGTCAATAAATTGAGTGTTAATGAGAAAATGGGAAGATGGAATTTAAAAAAAAAATGATAATATTATACCAGGCACATGTATTCATCGTGGCCCCATGACATGGTGATGTTATCAAGTCCAATGTTCTCCGAGTATATTCCTAGCTTGGTGTTGAATGCTGGGTTCCGAGAGTCCGGATTTTCCTTGAAAAACTGCATGCAAATTATAAGTTATAATTTTCATAAATATTAATTAATTTCTCATAACTATGACTATTATGTTAAATTTCCATTTGGGTTTCATATAATTTGTGGTAAATAATTATTTAATGACCTGGTGATGCACAATGTTGTTATCGAAAGCACAGCCGAGAGGGAACGTGTCACTTGAGAAATTTGCATATGGTTATAAAGGCAATGATATTCAGATTGAAATTTTTTTATAAGAGTGCTGACAGTAACAATGCTGCTATATCTCTCTAGTATTCTTCCAGTTATAATTACATGCCAAAAAGGTAGGATGAAGTACCGGATGAGTGAAACCTACCGACAACACACCACTGAGTCTCCTCACCGAAGGCAGGGTGTAGCAGGACTTTTCCTAGTATACCCACGTGGGCACATGTCAAATTTCCGAAATTAATTAATTAAATATTATAAACACATGGCACATATGCAAATGCAAATGCAGTGTGAATTTGTTTATCACCGTGGATGAGTGCCGTGAGATGGAGCCAATGTTCATGAGGATGATCCCTTCTGATGGCCTCAGCAGTCTGCAGCAGATGATCGATCTGGGGCTCATCCAGATCCGGGTCACTCTCGTCCACATAGTCTTTCAGGAGCTCATAGCATTCCCATATGCTCATTTCTGCCTTGTTCAGTTTCCCATATTCCTCTTTCTTCTTATTTGCCTGTCAATTAAATTGAAATTACATTACATTAATTAATTACACGTTCCTCATATATATATATTATCAACTGCCACGTAAAATACTGCACAAAAAAAAGAAAAATGATATAAAGATTGAAGATTGAGAGAGTGCTGACAGAAACAATGGAACACAGAATCTGATTTGTGGATTAAGATCTTCTTGTGTGATCCCAATTTCTTTTGAGTAAAAATTCACGTATTGATTGCTGGATAATAATTTTAAAATATAAAAAAGTTAAATTCTATCCATATATAAGGAAGAAAATTTTACAAATTCACAGGTTTGGTAGATGTGATTCTTTCTGTAGCATTCCTGAACGATTGCATTTCGCATACTCTCTTTCTCGAAGTCCCTGTAAATGTGCAGAGGTTAATGGAATATGATATACGTAGTGGTGAAGGTATCAACAACACCGAATAAGAGTTTCTTGGTACAATGATAAATGAAATCACTTTACCTAAAATCGTGGCCAAAAGCATTGCTCCTAGGGACATCAAGCTCGCCGTCCACAGCAGTCTCATTTTCGGCATTGGAGCTCTCGTTCCGTTCTGGTCACAGCAATGGCAGATAAAGGATTAAGAGTCATCGAAACGACATTCTGAACATTATGCATAACGTCAAATATGAACATACATGTAACACAATGTTGCAAGTAAAATAATAATACAAAATATTATTCAACAAGCAAGTAAATGTTTTTATTTTTTATAGTAGTAAGATGACTTGGACAACAAAAAATGAACAATGTACCAAGAACTATCACTGTCATGGTGACAGTGAAGGGGAAAAGAAAAAGGAAGGGCTAGAGAAAGAAGATATTAAGAGAAGAAGAGGTACTGTACTGGTGAGCTCAACACAATTAAGGCTCCTTTTTTTTTTTTTTTTTTGACCACTAGGTATCTTGGGGAGGGCCCCAACTGTGGGAGACATCTTTAAGTCCGTACCACAACCCAGATTAGAAGTCCCCGCTCGAGCCGAGAGGCACAGATTCTCCCAACAAAGGCGATTTCCCTGCGACTCGAACTTGAGAGCAAACCCAGTCAAGCCATTTAAGGGAACTCCATTGCTAGTGGAGCCAATACTTTGTTGGTATTTAGGGCTCCTTTTTATAGTCTAAAATCCGCGGGCTTTAAGACTCATTGACATTAGGGTATACTCTTCTCATGAAATTACATAAAGGCCACTAGTATGGTAGGTAAAAGTCCATCAAATTTTATGGCGCTGGTGACCTTTGATGGTGGTTTACGATGAGTTTTATTATTTTAATTAGCTTATATGTGCCATAGAAGTTTATGAGTCTACCTCATATTTAAAGCTTACTCAAGAGTTAATAATTACCTCAAATTTATATTATTAGTCTAGTGTATAAGTTAGAAATTATTCTCAACAACTGTGGAATAATAGTTTGAAAATGTGTTATGAAGTGTTTTATTTACTTGAAATTAAGTCCTAACTCTAGTGATAATGAGCGGCCTTTCTAAGATTTCAATAAATGCGCGAGTTATTAATGACGGCAGTCCTGTAGTTTTAGGAACCTACAAGGGCATACAAGCAATTCAAAAATAAAATAGCAATGGAGGGGATGATGACAATTAAAATGGTCTTATCCATGTTCATTTCAAAGAATGGGTGGAAATAACACATCAGGTATTTGTTGTTATGCAAAGCTATAAGCATCTACTCAGAGCGTACGTGTTCATACACGAACTGTAAGGTGTAATAAAACCTGTAAACCTTCCGGCACGTTGCAAACGCAAGCTTCTGCCAGTAACGCCTGGCACTCCTGTTTGAAGCATTCTATGTTCATTTTTATTTACATAATATCACTTTTCCATTTTCACTGCTACAATTTTCGGTTGCTGCCAGAATTAAGAAAAGATTGTATATGAGAAATTATACATGCATTGCCACAAATAAGTCAGCAAATATTTTCGTTGATTAATTGTTTCCATGATATGGGAAGTGGCACATCAATATTTGACCCAAAATGGACAATTTCCTCACATTACATAATGGTCGAATCAAGTGCTGTTATCAACTTGTCAGCAATTAATTACTGATGTTTAAAATATGTATGCTCAGTTTTTTTTTAAATTTTTTTTTAACTATATGTGATCACTAGGATTAGTTTGCTAACTCTCTAGATTTGATGCCATAAATATTGATCATTAAACCACTTACTCTAATACATTTCGAGCGTTAATTTGATTGTAATCTTTAAAAAAAAAAAAAAATTCTAGTTCAGTGTCCAGCTTTATTTTTGTAATCAAACCATTAGATTTAGTGGAAAAGTTGTTCAACGTCGTGGATGTGTTTTCTTATTAACATTGCAGTGGTTGTGTTTTCTTATTAACATTGTAGCCCCTTCTCTGTTGATTGTTGAATAACACAAAGGTAAGGTTTATAGATAAATACAAATTGTTTCAAATTTATTATTCTTAAGCCCACTGCATTAAGATTAGCAATAGGGTGTTCAGAATCTAATCCGATTCGCTCAATCTGTTTGATATGTAAAATTCCAATCCATTAAAAATATGATTTGTGGATTAGTGGATTGGATTTAGTTGAAAATCTAAAAATCCGCAGACAATGAATTGAATATGAATTTACTTCTATAAATCCACAAAAATCCATAAATTTGTAAAAAAAATTATTTAATTAAAAAAATTAAACTTGTAAATATGACATTATTACATACTAATAGTAAGTTAAAATATAGTTACGTTAACACTACATTATATCTTATCCATAGTAATAAAAAATAAAAAATAATCAAGTAAATAAATATAGCTTCCTAAATAGTTAATTTTTATATGGGTAATTATCCACCGACTACTGTTTTTTCTAACTTTTTCAAAAATACACAAATTATTTTTTTTTTGTAGCTCTCCACTTAAAGTTAATATTTTTTTCACTGGTCCACTCCTGTTATAACACTGTTAGAACTTTTCTGACATCATAAGGTAAAATTGTCATTTCACAACGACATTGTTTGAAGACATAAGTGGACAGGTGCAAAACAATATAACTTTAAGTGGAGTTCAGTAAAAATAATAATTAAGAATTGCATATTTTTCAAAAAATACGAAAAAAAAGTGGTCGATAGATAATTGCTTTTTTACATTTAGGAGTAAAAAAGTCATTTATACAATATTCTATTAGTTCTCTTAACAGTTTGGAGATGGAAGTGGACATGTGCAAAATAATATAATTTCGAGTGGAGTTCAACAAAAAAAATTAAGAATTGTGTATTTTTGAAAAAGTACGAAAAAATAGGTGGTCGGTGGATAATTGCCCTTTTTATATATTAATCTAAACAAATGAGATTTTTTTATTTTCTATTTTTATATTTTGAAACTTTGAATGTATTATTATGATTTTATTTAAACAATTAATTATCTAAATTTTATTCAATTTTGGATTTGATCAGTAGTAAAATTATTTCTATATTATATTTTTTATTTAATTAGTCCGTGGATTTGACAAAAATAAAAATTTTTAACTTGCAAACTAATCTGTAAAATGATGGATTGAATATGTGTTGGGTCAAATCTGCATCCGACCCGTAAACATATGGATTAGATATGAAGTTAATTTTACCAATCCATGAATTGGATTAGATTGAAAATTTATAATCTGTAAAATTTGTCGATCAGATATGGATTGGTGTCCAATTTATAAAATTCGACCTGCGAACACCCTAATTAGCAATGTTATATGGAGTCAACATATATCTCTAACACTTATTTCTTTCTCAAGCTTTAATTGAGTTTCTAGTTTCTTCGTATTTTAATAACTGTGAATAAAACTTTACTGGGCCAAAATAAGGCTTCCAACAATAGGATCTCAACTACTGGCTAACTTTTTTAATTAAACTTATATCCTAAAATGGTGCTGCTTATTTAACTTATTTAAGTTTCCAGCTGCTGAGCTCTCTAGTAGATGAACTTATTTAACTAAAATCTTATTTTCAACTTTTATTCTTCCACATTCCTAGTTATAAACACCGCCCCTAGCTCTTTGAAGTTGATTTACGGGAATTGAAAAGAGCTAAAATTTTTTATTTGTTTATTTCTTTTCCTTTACATACTTGCCATCATTTGGACTTCTCTTAATTATATACAAACTCATTCCTTCACCTTCCTGAATTTAGACAACTTCTCTTTATTTCTCTTTATTGAGTGTTTATTTACTATTTTTTCCTTGAAATATTCAATTGATACACAAGTAATGTCTTCAGACTTTAAGGACTACTCTGGCCCAACCATTTGTGAATGCTCTGTTGAAGATGATGATTACCATCCTAGCATGAGTAATCGGGCACTGTCTGTTGAAGATTTTACTCCTGCTACCTTTCATCCTACACACTTTTATTCTAACTCTAATTGGAGCATTAATGAAGTAGATAATTACATGGATGAGATGTCACTTGAATCTCTCCATGTCTCCTATGGTGTACCCAATTCCATTTCTCTTGAAAAAGCAAAAGACAATAAATAGCCCAGTTGTCCTATTCCAGAAGTTGTTACTGCACACTTAGATTTCTTTACATGTGGTGTTAGATTTCATTTTCATTTTTTTCTTGATACATGCTTAATTAGTTGTTTCCAATATGCTCCTTCTCGACTCAACTCATCTATTTAAAGCGTTATGATGGGCCTGTACATTCTTTAGAAATAAAAAGACCTTTCTAGTCCCACATTCTAGCAATTCCAATGGCATTATCAACTTATGAGCATTCCTAACTTCAACAAGGGCGCTCTTGTTACTGTTATGGGTTGATATTATGTATGCACTTGGTCTAAACTTCCCTCTTTAATCATCCGAAAAAGATCACTTGGCAGGTCATGGAAAGATTCATGGTTTCTTAGTACTAGGGATTGGGAATCTGGGAATTATCATATAAATTCTGAATGCCAAGTCCAATCTCATTTTTGCACTTTAAGTAGGTTTCTAGGGTAATTCTACAATAAACCATTTCTTAAAAGACTAGAATTTGTCTTTAACTTTTATGCTCTCTTTTTTATGAGACCAAGAACTTTACTTTTAGCTTCTCTTGCTCCCATTTTTTTAGAAGACTAAGAATCTTACTTTTAGCTTTCCTTACTGCTTTCCTTTAAGGAAATGAGAAATTTATCTTTGACTTATCCTACTAAAATAATATACCAATTCAACTCAAGAATATGCTTTTATAAATTAATAAATTATTACATAATCTAATTAGTAACAATTCTTTGCTAATAATAAAAATTTCTCTATTGGCTTAAAGAAAGCCTTACTACATATCTTATCTTTAAATTGTTAGCATATATGTATCCATAATGTTGATTTTGATGATAACAAACAAGATTAAGAATGATTAAGTTTTTAAAAGCTCAAATTATTTTAAATAAATCATTATTTTCATAATATAAATGTTTTATACTTAATGGAAAAATAATTTTATGAAATTAGTTATTTTAAATTAATGGTCTAAATTGAAAAAAATTTTAAAACTCTGGAAATGGACTTATTTGTAAAGTTTTATGACTATTTGGGCCATAGTATAATTTTATAAAGTTTTGGGGTTAAACTATAATTTTATAAAAATAGTTCACTGTAGCAGTCACTGTAGAAAACGGTGATACGCCATCTTGATAATGGCTCGCTGACATAGAACAGAATTGAAGATTAGCCTCTGGACACTAACGGCGATCCGATATATTGAAAACGGCGATCCGACAATTTAAAAATTCAGCCCAACGGTCATATTGACCAGTCAAACGACGATCCGACATCTAGTTAACGACAATTCGATAGTGAGCAGAAAGTCAATAACGGCTAGTTTTCAGCTCCAACTATAGGTAAACTCAATCAAATTCAAACAAGAGTGGATCACAACATTATTATTGAGCTTGTAATCGAGAATACAACATTCATTGAGCTTTAAATTCATTCTTGATTCATTTATTTACACATTGAGCATAGATTTGTAATCATATATTTTGTGTGAGGGAAAAACACATTTGTAATATTTGTTTTGAGTGATTGTAAGTGTTGGGATACACTTAGGTTAAGAGATTAGGGATAATCTCTTGTTGTAAAGGTCTATTGACACCTTGGAAGTCAATTGTAAGCGTTTGAAGCCTTGGGAGGCTTGGATAGTGAAATCCTCAAGCTCGGTGTGCTTGGAGGTGTGCACGTAGGCGGGGATTGCTGAACCACGAAAAAATTCTTGTGTTTGTTTTCTCTTCCCTCACTCTTTTATTATTGTGCTTGATTGAATTTATTGTTTTTGATTCCATTAAAGCATTAGATTGAATTGTTGCGTGGTTTGCTTATCTTAATTTTTAATATCCCAATTCACCCCCCCCCCCTCTTGGGTTGCTTAATTAGTATTTCATTTGGTATCAGAGTGAGGTGCTCTTGTGTAGACTTAACTGTCTAGAGTTAAAGATCTATAGCAACCCAAATTAGCTCAACCTTCATGGAAGGCCAATCTACCACTAGACCTCTATTCTTTGATGGTAATGACTATCCTTATTGGAAAACTAGGATGAGAGTCTTTTTACAAGCCTTAGACTATGAAATTTAGGAAATAGTTTGTAATGGTTCATTCATTCCTAGGAAGAATGCCTTAAGTGAGTTCGATAAGAAAAATGTGTTTTTAAATTCCAAGGCTATGAATGATTTATTTTGTGCCTTAGATAAAAAGGAATTTCATAGAGTTTCAAATTGTTCTAATGCTTATGAAATTTGGAGAAAACTTGAAGTTATGTATGAGGAGACTACAAATGAGGAGGAATCTCATGAAGTGTCGAATTTGGCACTTATGGCAATTGGAGATAAATCGGATGATGAACTTGATGAGGTAAGCGATCTTCCTACATATGATGAATTGCATGATGCGTTTAAATAATTGCATGATGAGTGGATGAAAATTGGTAAAAAGAATGCATGTCTTAAAAAGAAAATGGTAGAGCTCACAAATGAAAATGAATCTTTAAGTGCAAAAATTATATGCCTAGAACTAGAGAATAAAACATTGCATGATAAAGTTGCATTATCAAATGAGAAATGTAGCACTTCGCACAAGCATCTAGAATCACATGTAGATGACTTGAAAAATGAAAAAGATGCCCTGCAAAAATGCAATGTTTCATTAAATGAAAAGATCAAAGAATTGGAATTAGATAATGAAATGTTATATGATAGGATTGCATCATATAAATGTAAACAAAGTACTTCATATGAGCATGAGAAATCACATGTTGATGAATTAATGAAAGAAAATGAAGTGCTTAAGAAGAAGAGCAATGAGTTAAATAAGATTGTCTTAAAATTTACAAATGAACAAAAGATGTTAGATAACTTGCTTAATTCACAAAAATATGTGTTTGACAAATGAGGTATTGGTTATAAGCCAAATTTGAAACACAAATATTATAAGAGTTATTTTATTAAAACTACCTCCATTAATGATCAATTGTATGCCATTATTGCAATCAAAATGGTCACATGAAACTTAGATGTCCAGTTAAAAGAAATGCATATCATGGAGCAACATGTATTTGGATTCTAAAAGAAACCATTGCTAACACTTAAGGACCCAAGAATATTTGGGTACCAAAGCACACAACTTGAATATTTTTTTGTAGGTACCACAAACAAGGAATAGTGGAGAGTTCCTTGATAAAACTTGTGAAGATAATCACTTGATCATGGTCTAAGAAAAAAATAATGAGGCAAGATAATTTAATTGTTTTAGAAACAATTATTGCCTTATTGATTATAAGTGACGGTCTTTTAATCTTAGTAAGTATTTCATATCTTATCATAACATTAAGTGCATTAATATGAGGTGAATAGGCTTATCTTGCCTATTTGTTATGTTGAGTGGATCATGATAAATGGATAATAACTTGAATTTGCGAAAGTATGCTTGTATGTTTACATGATGGAATTATCATTGTGTATAACATTGAGTGATTTATCATGATGCCTTTGTTTGATTTTGATGATTGTATGGTCTTTGATTTCATCTTCTTAATTGTCTATCATCATTGTCCATCTCTTATGCATGTGTGAATTCATATGCCATTAATTGTGTTATATTATTTATAAAATTCGTACTAATGACTTATTGCACTTATGAATTAGATCACCTGTTCTTTACTCATAATGATGGCTTATCTTAATAACTATGTTGATTTTGATTATCTATATATTGCAATTATACACTTATGTTTTGCTTAAGATTTGAGATAAAGAATATGCTTTGATGATTACATGTATTTGATGAAGTTTAATCTTATGGGATCTATGATTGGTGAATGGATGCATTTTTTGTACTTTATTGATGTATTGTCGAATATGCATTACTTGCTTTAAATAATATCGAAAAGGGGAGAAATACATATACTTCGAGAATTTTAAGCATATGAGATTTTTTAAGTTATATTAAAATGTCACATTAGATATTTGATGAGTTTAATTGTCTTGATTTTTAAAATGTGTTTAGTTATTATGGAGTTTGGATAGTTGATAATATGTTCTTATAACGTTTGCACGCCAATTTGGTAAACAAATCAAAACCTTTTTGTGAAGAACAATTTTTAAAAATTCAACATGAACTTAGGATGATGAAATTTATTAATATATCTAATAATGTTATTAATACTATTAAAATTGATTTCTTGATGATTTTGATGATTGATGATTATATGTGTGTTGCTTGATGAATTGATGGAGTTGTTGGTTTGTTATAATTGGTTAAGCTTATATGGAAGTATTTTTAACCATGTTGTGTATTTGAGGATTTGTTCATTTTTAAGGGGAGACTTTGCCGCAATGTTTGCTCACACAAAATGGGTAATATCTTCATCGAATTATTTTTTATGATCTTGTTTCGATTGCATCTATCTATCTTTTCTTTTTTTATGATGAAGGGGGAGATAAATATGATATGTTTTTGGACAAAATCATTTTGGTTAAAATTTTAAATTGGCCATATATTTAGGGGGAGCATATAATATGATTTTGGATAATATGCATTTTGAACTTTTTTGTTGTCCAAAGAGGGAAACAAAGTAATATATCATTTTGATGTTATCAAAAAGAGGAGAAAATATGGATTTTTGAATATTGTTTTGATGATTAATATGTGATTATGGTGATGATTTTGAGATATGATGATGATTTGATTACATGGTGTGTATCATGATTTATAATAATTTGGGAGTAATATTACTAAACTTGTATTTGAGGTGATGCTTGTTGTTAGGGGGAGTATTTATCCCAATTTCTACTTGGACAACATGGGTAACAAATTTGCTACTCTTTTTTTTTTAAACTAAGTTTTCTTTTTAATGATGAGGGGGAGAAAAATACATGTATTTAAATTTGTTAATTTAGCTAAATTGTAAGAGAAGCTTACATTTAAGGGGAGCAATTTGTGCAATCATTCTTTAAATACATGAAATGTTTGTCATCATCAAAAAGGAGGAGAATGTTAACATATATGTTTCCATAATGTTGATTTTGATAATAACAAACAAGATTAAGAATGATTAATTTTTTAAGCTCAAATTGTAAGGGGAGCAAGTTGTGGAATCATTCTTTAAATACATGCAAGGTTTATCATCATAAAAAATGGGGAGATTGTTAGCATATATGTATCCATAATGTTGATTTTGATGATAACAAACAAGATTAAGAATGATTAAGTTTTTAAAAGCTCAAATTATTTTAAATAAATCATTATTTTCATAATATAAATGTTTTATATTTAATGGAAAAATGATTTTATGAAATTGGTTATTTTAAATTAATGGTCTAAATTGAATTTTTTTGAAACTCTGGAAATGGACTTATTTGTAAAGTTTTATGACGATTTGGACCATAATGTAATTTTATGAAATTTTAGGGCCAAACTATAATTTTATAAAAATAGTTCACTGTAATAGTCGCTGTAGAAAATAACGATTCGACAGCTTGATAACGGCTCGATGACATCAAACAGAATTGAAGATTAGCCTCTGGACACTAACGACGATCCGACATATTGAAAACAGCGATCCGACAATTTGAAAATTCAGCCCAACGGTCATATTCACCAGTCAAACAGCGATCCGACATCTAGTTAACGGCGATCCGACAGTGAGCAGAAAGTCAATAACAGCTAGTTTCAGCTCCAACTATAAATAAGATCAATCAAATTCAAACAAGAGTGGATCACGACATTATCATTGAACTTGTAATCGAGAATACAACATTCATTGAGCTTTAAATTCATTCTTGATTCATTTATTCATACATTGAGCATAGATTTGTAATCATATATTTTTTGTGAGGGAAAAACACATTTGTAATATTTGTTTTGAGTGATTGTAAGTGTTGGGATACACTTGTGTTAAGAGATTAGAGATAATCTCTTGTTGTAAGGTCTATTGACATCTTGGAAGTCAATTGTAAGCGTTTGAAGCCTTGGGAGGCTTGGATAGTGAAATCCTCAAGCTCGGTGTGCTTGGAGGCGTGGACGTAGGCGGGGATTGCCGAACCACGAAAAAAATCCTTGTGTTTGTTTTCTCTTCCATCACTCTTTTATTATTGTGCTTGATTGAATTTATTATTTTCGATTCCATTAGGGCATTAAATTGAATTGTTGTGTAGTTTGCTTATCTTAATTTTTAATATCCCAATACACCCCCCTCATGGGTTGCTTAATTAGTATTTCATAAATTGCTAAAGGGGAAATGATAACTTTCCTATTGGTAGTAGATCCTTAAACACTATACATTCTAACATTGTGGAAGTATGACTTCATTAATCTCTTTAATTAGGTTTCTGGTCTAACAACCTCTACTATTCTATAGAGGCGCTTCAATTTAGGCCTAATACAACAACATTTTGCTTTTTCTATTATGGAATAGCCTCTTAAGAACAAGATTTCCAACTCAGAAGCTTCTTAGGTTTACTTTTGAATTAAAGTATCAAGCCACCCTTTGCTTACATATTGTAGCTTTGATCTAGGCTTGTTCTCTCTTTTCTTCAAATAAGTTAGGCTGAGACTTAGCGGCTTTTGATTTTGTTTGTTCTGATTAAAAGTGTTGCATTCTATATGATGACATCCCAATTTCAATTGAAACTACTACTTCCGTCCCGAATGTAAGGGAATATGGAGTTTTTCCTCTTGTTGTAGCATTTGTTATTTTGTAATACCATAACATAAATAGTAGTTCATCTGCCCAAACCCCTTATACTTCTCTAACTTGGTCTTTAAATGATGTTTGATTATTTTATTAACAACCTCAACCTGTCCATTAGCTTGATGATGGATTGGTGAAGAAAAAGCCTTATTTATTCAAAGGCCTTAACAAAATTATCTAAAGTGTAAATTGTCAAATTGTTTCCTATTGTCTGTAAAAATGGCTTGAAGAATATTGAACCTGTATGTGATTGATTTCCACATAAATCCTGTTGTTTTCTATTCTAATCTACACAAAAAACTTTGCTTAAGCTCATTTAGAAAAATAGTCTACAATGCTATGGTAAACTTTGTTTGCTCTTTACTTATTGACATTAGACCAATGATGTCTATACACCATTGAGCAAATGACCATGGACTAATGAATAAGGTGAGATGTTATGGGATTTGATGAGGTACATTAGAAATTTTTTTGACATTTATCACATTACTAGACAAACATACATTCATCCTTTTTCCTTTTAAGCTAGAAATATCATTAGTGGATGACCTGTAGAGCTAGTGATCTTACTCTTGAATGATTACCACAAAGGCCATTATAATTTCTCTCATTACTTAATTTGTCTCGTCAGGTGCTAAACATTTTATAAGGCAATGAGTATCC
>NW_006263303.1:8209601-8230875 GCF_000493195.1 Citrus x clementina | reverse complement strand
CTTTCTATCCTCTAATAACCAATGATGGGATCCATCTAACTCCCAATTATATGAACAAAATTAACTTTATTGTTTACCTAGTGACGAATGCTTGGTCATGGTAAGCACTCTATAAGTATGAGTTTGGTCAAGCTTGTGCCAGTAACTAATGCTAATCTTGCAAGAGCATTTTTCTGCTGTTTTCTTCCCTAGAGATCCTTATGTTATAATGTACACTACAAAAGTTTCCAACAAATTTCTGACCTTTCAAGGTACTCTAGCATACTATTTTCTTTTACGTGGTACTCATATATAACTTGGTACTTATATATGACTTGGTTCATAATTAATTTCCTTGCCCACATCTTTCTTACCAATCTGAGTCTAGGGATGACAATGGAGCATATATGGGTTGGATTTACTATGTTCTAGATCTAGATCCATAATAAAAATCAAGATCCGTATCTGCTCTAGATCCGTCATGAATCCATATTTTTTGCTCCATATCCAGATCCAAAAAAGAAATAAATATCTATATCTGCTCCAAATCCAAAAAAAAAAATTTAATCTAAATCTGCTCTAGATCCGTCATGAATTCTAAAACTCAGCAATAAAAAAGTAATAATTTTTTAGAATGAAAATTGAAGGCTAAAATGTATTGATAACAAATAAATTATACATTTTTTCTCAAAAATATAATAAATATTGTAGTTTATACTTTTACACCAAAACAACAAATAAGAAAGATAATAAAATATCATTCAAAAGTTATTGCATGAGTAAGATCAATCTAATATTTTATTGTCTCATTCATCATTTTAATATCCACGACACACCCACATTCATTCCTACAACATTAGATAATGACATATAAATTAAATATGATTTATATTCAGTGCTTTATTATTTTTATTATGACTATATTTGACTACATATATGAATAACTATATTCCTTAAAAATTATTTGGCCAATATAATAAAATATATTGCCAGGTTGTATTACTTGGCTTGCAATTTGAATATTGCATGTACATGCTTTGGGGCTGGCTGACCTTTAAATTTACAAAACTAATTTTTAAGTTTTAAGAGTTTAAATGCATAGTAAATACCACTAATATGCTATAAATAAAATTTATTATCATTATAATTCTACAATTGTTAAGAAACTTTTAAAATAAAATAAAATAAAAAGATGAGTGGATATGGATATGGATTTAGATATTAAGATAGATCCAGATCTGTTCTAAATCCGTCTTAGATCCGTACATCGATATCCAAATCCGATCCAAATTCATTTTAAACCGACCCAAATTTGATCCGATTAGATTTGGATCACGTGGATCTTGGGTCAAATCCAATCCATTACTATCCCTACTTGAGTCTGATAAGCAATGCCTCATATTCTACTTCGTTGTTAGAAGCTTGGAATTTAAATCTAATGGCAGAACTCAATTTTTGGTTTTAGGGTCAGCAAAATCAATCTTAATCCACTCCCTTGTTGGTTTGATGATCCATCCACATATAACTTCTAAATTGGTATGGCATTTGTGCTAGTTATTTTCTTTTTGGGTCAACTACTAGTAAACTCCACTACAAAGTCTGCAGTAGTCTGCCCCTTAATTGCTTTTCTAGGTCGATATTGGATATTATGCTCTCGCCTTCCTAATGCCTCTGGTTTTATATGCTTGTTTGAGTGGCTAGTTTGTTAACACTACTATGTTATGAGCTTGGAAATAAGGTCTCCATTTTCTAGAAAATTCCACTAGTGCTAAGAAAACGAATAAAAATCTAAAAAGAAGAAGATAATTTTATAAATATTAAACAGATAGGGACCCTTTGGTATTTATGGGAGGTATTTACAAAATATATTCATTTTGAATTTTGTTTATAGGGCGGATTAATCAATTGAGTGGTTTTACATAAAACAAGGTGGCAAAATATTACCACCCTTATAAATACTATAAATTATATAACTACATATATGAGGCTTTATGAAATTGAACGAGGAATTCTACGAAAGAAAATAGAGGAAGATGGTGATATTTCCACCCCAAAGTTTTTGTAAATCCACTACACTTGTAAAAAAATCATTATAAAATGTTCACATTATTTTTAAAAATTTCATATAAAGAGGAATTTTGGAGAATTGATTAATTAAAACTACCATAATTTATTTTGTTGTAATTTTAATTTTTTTAATTATATTTGACTACCAAAATTGCGTTAGCCTAAACTTTAATGGACTATTTTACCCTTATAATCTAAAGATACTAAAATTTTATTTTAGCTTCAACATTTTTTTCAACTTTGTGCAAAATTGATTGTTTATAAATGATGTGTCAATTCTACTTTATTAGTATGGTTATTAATCTTTTATTAACCTAACATAATGTCTTTATGGTACAATGCTCATGTAAATTATTAAGGTGTCAAATTTATTTCATTTACATGTAAGGCATTGAAAATTATCAGATTTCATTTAAAAATATTAGATTATAAGTCATAAAATTAAATATAAAAATTATTAGATATAAGAACACATATTTATTGGGGCAAGTAGGTCATTATATATCATAAGGGTAAAATAGTAAAGTAAAACTTATGTTGAAGCAACGTTAATGATCAAAGATGGTCAAAGAAATTTATGTGAGAAAAAAATTATAAGAAGGCTTTAATGGATTAATTGTATAATTTTTTTATTAATAGGTAAATATTTTTTAGAAGTGGTGTGAGTTTACACAAATATTGAAATAAAAGTAGACCCGGTCAATACAAGAACGGCTCAACAAATTATAAGAAGGCTTTAATGGATTAATTGTATAATTTTTTGTACCTTATAAATTATATTGGTGCATGTTGTATATATTCTTGTCCATGAAATGTACAGGATAGAGGATACTTTATAAAATAAAATATTTTTTTAAAAGTTAGAAAAAAAATTGAACAATATTAATTTCAGATTCAATGGTTGAACTTTTTTATTGGGTTTTATTGGCCTCTTTTTTTTTTTTTTTTAATTTTAAGGTTCAGAATTCGAGTCTCTCCAATAACATTAAAAGTTTGTATTCTTTGATTTTATATAGTGAGCATCAATTACATATGTTTTAGGCTTTGATTGTGTATTTCTGTTTGTAAATTGTATTGCAACTAATATTAAAGAGATAGTGTTTGAACTGCATGCTATAATAAACAATATAATCCGAGTGTCTTGCTACAGTGCATCCACCACTAGTTTTAATTATTCGTAACAAGTGTTTCGCTAATGCTAACGATATTATCGTTACATTTAACAAGTTTACGTAATATGTACTTACAAAACAGAAGTTATATACAATAAAAAAAAATTTATTACCAACATCAAGAAAATTATTACCAGTAATGAACAAAATGACGGATGCTCAATACATCTATTGCACCGTGGTCACACCCATTGTCTGAATCTCATCTAACATAAAAGTCTATGCATTTCCGCGTCATAATCTTATCTAACAAACTCGAAATTTGGAAATGGGTGTTTTCAGCACCAGTATCATCATGTACTTCGTAGTGGTGGAAGCTCTTATCAAAATTTTAAAATATGAAACTGATAAATAAATAAAAGCGGATGACCCATTACATTTTGTCATGTTTTTGACTTATATTCCAACACTGGCTAAATAATAAAAATAATAATAATGAGGACTACGACGACCATGACGATGTAGTAACATACTAACTATTAATCTACGACCATGAGCTATATCTATACCCTGAATAGTTGTATACATTTTAGAGAGTACTCTACTTGCATGGCAATGGATGCTTAGTATTTACAAAATATTCACGAGAATCACGACTAAATACATTTACACCTAACCATTAGATGTGAAATGATTTATTGGTTTGAATCACGTTTATATATATATATATATATATATATATATATATATAGAAATTTTCTAATTCAGGATTTAAAAATGTAGAAAAATTTGGGAAAACTTTAAAATCCTGCGGTTTTATAATGTTAATTTTATAATGCTTTAAAACCATACAGTTTTAAAACTTTCTCTAACTTTTCCTCACTTTAAAACCCCTTACCAGAAAACTCAGAATAACAAGCCCTTGCAAGTCCATGAAGCCCCTAAGGTAGACAGGCTAAAAGATGGCAGAATATCAATTTCCTTTCCTAAAGAAACCGGATCAGTATATCCAAGTGAAAAATGCCAAATTAAGGGCATCTGATGTCTTGCTAGCACATGCCATGAAAATCCTGTTCAACCAGATTTAGTGGTGTAATCAATGTTCCAGAAACTAGAGACGAATCTCTGAGGAGAATATCTGATGATTTTGCTATAGTCAAATGGATAATCCAGAAGACAGATCCGACAGAATTTGGACCCATAGAAAAGGCTATCAATTGGAGCAATATCAATGATTTAGAACAAAATAAAGCATTAGAAGAAATTATTTCTCAGCAACAGCAACTGGTAGTCCAAGGGTAGGAGTTACAGAAGGAAATCATGAAGACTCGAAAAGCTCAAAGATTCACAAGCAAACAGCTGTTAGAATGGCATGAACAACCTAGAAGAATAACAATGTTGGCATGGACAGGAGCAGACAGTGATGAAGTGACAAATGTGTAGAGTCACATGTGTTGAGTTGTAAAGTAGATTCCTTAGAGATAAGAATGTATTGTGTGATATAATATAAAGTAGTGATAAGTCATAAAGTAAATTCCTTTAGGATTAGATGTAATGGTGTAAATAGTAAAAGAAGATTCATTCGGTGCCTATAAGAGGGAATCCTTAGTAGTGTGTTGGATCATCGAGTCTTAGAGTCTTGAGTTGTAGTAAAGAGTCATTGGGTGAAATCTTGTATTCTCTTTTCTTCTAATAAAATCATGGGAAATTATCAGTCATATACTCTTAAATGACACCAGTATTAAACGTGCTACAACACTTTTCAAATATATCACTCTTATGCCCTAAGTTGACAAAACACTTCTACCGTCCACCAATCTGTTAACTGCCATTTGCAAGCGCTGATATCGTAAGGGCAATCTAGTCTTTTTAAAAAACGACATGTCATCCCATTTACCTAGTAAAAAATGACATGTCATATGATATATATTGATAAAAATGACACGTCATCCCATTTATTAGATAATTATTAATAATTACTAAAAAAAAGCTACTTTACAACCAAATCTACTCCTCCAAAATTTAACCTAAATTTTTTAAGATCTACTCCTCCAAGCTCCAACTGAAAATTTTTATGGTATAATATGTATAATTGTAAATAATATATTGTTAATAAATTTTTATGGTATAATATGGATTTTTTTACAGACAATTGTTAATAATATGTACCATTAATAATTCATATATTTTTTAATAAAAATGTATTGTTAATAAAAAAATTGTGTATTGAAAATTTACGTTAATTTTTTTGGTAAATTTATCTTTTTATCTCATTTTGAGTTTTAAGGGTGAAATAGTCAATTTGCCACAATTCTGTTAATTTTCTAACGAAAGTTAACAGATTGGTGGACGGCAGAAGTGTTTTGTTAACTTAGGGTATACGAGTGATACACTTAAAAAGTATTGTAGCACGTTTGATACGGGTGTTATTTAAGGGTATATAGCTGATAATTTCCCTAAAATCATCTTTCGTGTTGTCTTATTTTTCTTTTGGTATTAGAGTCAGTACTCCCAAAAGGAGTTTTCACAACCTTCTATAATAAAGTATGCTCTATGGTCACCGTTGAAATAGATCTTCCACATCAGAAACATTATAAAAGACTAGAAAGCCAATGTTCCCAAAACTAGGTTATTTGGTCAAGAGATATATAGAAAAGATTTCTTTGAAAGATGTGGCGCCCTGTCATTAGGGCAAGGAGAGTCGTGTGTGTTTTGGGCTTATCACTACACACACACACACATATCTCTTACATCGACTTACTATTAAACTTAGGTTAAATATATAAGATTTAGACAACTCTTAACTCTTTAACTAACTTATGAGTTTAATTAGATCCATAGGTTTCTATATGGTATTATAGCCAAACTCATCCATAAGACTTAGAAAAGCCTCAACTCTTGACCTAATTTTTACTTTGAGCTAGACCTTTAGGCTTCTCTATCTATATACATTTTGTTTCCCATGGACATAGGGATATTAGACATGTTTTTTCGAACAATTTCTACTTTTCAGATCAAGAATAATATAAATCTATTATGTCTCCACAATTTCCTTAGAGTCAAATTATTCCTTTTTGAGTTTGAAAGGAAAAAAAATTATTTCCCTTGTATTATTTTCCATTTATTAAATTTCAATAATACTCTTTTTTTTCCCATATTTTGTCTTTTTCATTAATCTTAAAACTTGATGCCATCCTTTCTCTAGTATTAAATTTCAACACTTTACTATCAGTGAGATGAAAAAGAAAAGTATGTTATAAATATTTTGTATTTATCTCATAAATATATAATTCGAAAACATTTTGAGGGTAAGATTACTATAAGATGCTAATATAAAAGTGTGTAAACTTAAATTTTATATTTTCATAAAAATGGGTTATTTTAAATTTCTAAAAAATGGAGTAGTCAATTCTTCACTTTGTCATTCAGGTACTCTTATTTCTATGGCAGAATTTTGAGTTAAGCTTCATAAAAACTCAATAAGCATTATATTAGTCTATTATCGACACATTCATAAAGTAATTTTAAAAAAGAACATGTAAATCAATTACATAACACTGTTTACGCCATCCCTTATTATATAAATTCACGAAAAATTCTACAATGCCATTATTAAAATCACGACATCAATGCCGTAGTTATTATGTATCGTTAGATTAGATCAACATCACATAATAATTATAATTTAATAAATTTTATTTTTTGAACAGGTTACAACCCGGTTAACATTTTCTTATAAGTAAAAGTTAACAGGTTAAAATTAAAAGGAATTATTATATATTTTTTTGGAAAATTATTATAACTGATTTATTTTAAAATCATTCATTAGGGATTACGATAGGACCAAAGTAAAACATCAACCGATTCATATTGAGAGGAAAAGAGCAACCGATTCTTTCTCCACCATCAACTCGATGTCATCGTCGTTCCGCCATTCTGTTCCATTAGGTGTTGCGAAGGGGCAAAGGCTGTTGCCCAGTGGCCAACTCGAAGAGGCTGAAGTTCGTTAAATATCAAAACACATAATCCCTTATTATATACATTCACGGAAAATTCTACAATGCCATTATTAAAATCACGGCATCAATACCGTAGTTATTATGTATCGTTAGATTAGATCAACAACACGTAATAATTATAATTTAATAAATTTTATTTTTTGAACATGTTACAACCCAGTTAACATTTTCTTATAAGTAAAAGTTAACAGGTTAAAATTAAAATGAATTATTATATTTTTTTTGGAAAATTATTATAACTGATTTAATTTAAAATCATTCATTAGGGATTACGATAGGACCGAAGTAAAACATAGACCAATTCATATTCAGAGGAAAAGAGCAACCGATTCTTTCTCCACAATCAACTCGATGTCATCGTCGTTTCGCCATTCTGTTCCATTAAGTGTTGCGGAGGGGCAAAGGCTGTTGCCCAGTGGCCAACTCGAAGAGGCTGAAGTTCGTTAAATATCAAAACATATAATCCTTGCAAACTAGAATGGGTAAAGGTTGTCTTTGCATTGTGCTTTCTTTTCTTTTCTTTTTTTTTTTTGAGCGAGAACGCTCACCAAATTAGCCAATTCTTGATATTGATTTTGTCTTTTAGTATTGATTTTTCCGGAATTCCCTTTTTCACCTTGATTTTCTATTGAATTGTTTTATATTTGCTTCACATGTTATCTTTATTATTTCCTGCTAATTAATTTTGTATTGTAAATAATCTATTTGCTGGACTTCTAGAGTGAGCAAGGTAACTTGGCTTGATTATGAGTTTGTTATAATAGCTTTTGTGGTTTGTTGTAGGCAATTCTAATTGTGTTCTAAATAAACTTCAATATGATTAGATCTTGATATGTGTAAAGGATAACAATGTTATATGCCATTGACCCAAGAAAATGTGTAAATCCTCTGTTTGAGGTACAAATGTTTTGTCATATTTTTTTTTATTTTGTAGTTTTTATCACAAAGAACTGGTTGTTAAGATCCTATTTCATAAGTTTTTATTTTGGTGAATGATTTATTCTTTTCTTTTTTCTCCAATATTATGATTTCATTTCCATATTTTAATAGAAATTATTAAACTATCTATATTTAATTAGACCCTTTTTTCTGATCTATGTCAAGAAAGTGACTTAATTATACAGATATGACATCATACTGAGTAATTTTTTCTAGAATTATAAGCATGATAGTGGCTTAACTCCATGATTTGAGTAATTTGACTATTATTTTTAATGTTATTTTCCTTTTTTAAAAAAAATTGTAAAAGAGAAAGAATGACTTGATTGAATGGTTAACAATAATGGTCCCTACTGATTAACAAGATATAATAGTATTAAAATATTTTCGTTTCGGTTGGTTTGTAATGAGGATGGTTTCATTTCTACTGTTAAGATTAACATGCTCCTGCACGTTGAGGAAATTATATTGTTTATGCCATGAAAGTGACTTAATTCTATAAATATGACATCATATTAAATAATTCTAGTAATATAACAATTCATTAAAAATAAATCGTAAATATCCTTAAAAGATTATATTTATTCTCCATTTTACGCGTCCATTATCCATCTCTCTTTACCCAACCATTACCAATTCTTGATTAATAACTACCCATACTTGACCTTTATCTAAAATTTACACAATCTTTTACCTTACTCCTATGACATTTATATTCATACTTAATTTATATTGGACCATGATTGCGTGTTTTTCTAGCTTCTTGGGTTAAAAAAAAGGGAAAAGGATCATATATTTTGAAATTAGATACTTTTGGTGGCATAACTTAAGCAAATGAATTATGTTACATCAGTTTGTAGAAAATAAATTTATAAACAAGTTTATATGATAAATAAAAATTAAAATTAAGATGCAAACATATATACATGCAAGGAAGACCCATCTCGACTTTTAGTCAGATTGACCTAGCCTGAATTTTCTAGGCTTTGACCCAAATTTATGGGGTCTATGATCGGGCTCAAGCCTAAATATTAGAGTCCGATTATATTCGGATTAGGGTTCTAGCCCTACATGCTCGACCCGACCCGACCCAACCTGACCTAACCTTAAAACTTAAAAAAAAATTATGTTAATATATGTTTATTATTTATGTAATAATATGGTTGTAACCTTGAGTAACTTTTATTTTTATGTTACTTTAAACAATTTCTAAAGCTTTTATATTTTAATGCATATGGGGAGCCTATGTCCATTTTTTAAATTTTAAATTAATTAAAAATTAAAAAAAAAACCTTTAAAAGAAGCTATGATCGGGCCAGGGCTTTCAAATAATTGGGCTTTTTTGGGCTTGAAAATTTTTATTTTCAATTATAAGGTCGGGCAATAAGAATATTTTCATGTTTATTTTATTTTCAGTTTATTTTCAGTCAAACTCTCTAAAATTGATTAGAAGTACGTTTCATTTACAATGCATGATAACACAATAAGATATTAAAGTCACTGGTTAATGCAAATAAAGGTACTATGACTTATTCAATACTCATTTATAGAATCGACAATTTCATAAAGGCTATTATAGCTCAGTTCTCAATATTCATTCATGTATAAAAAGCCTCATGTGATTCTTATTCTTCACCTCTCTTTTAATTCTAATTAATTTGCTTACAATTCAGTTTAGAAAATATAAAATGTCAAAGAGTCTTGGTTTCATCATCTTGTCTTTACTTGTAGTAGCAAGTACCGAAATCATACTCATTTCGAGCACTAATATTGATCAAGAATCTAAACCATATGCTTCATTTTCTATCAATTCTGCAGCATCACCTGAGAGTGGCGGTTGCTCAGGACGTACAATTACAGAGTGTATCATGTCGCTTGAGAATTATGACCTCTTACCCCCCTCAACACTTGTTATTGGACACCAGTGATTTTGTTAAATAGTTGTTTCCCCTTTGCCAGATGAATAATTTTATTATAGCCATCGATTGCAGAGAAATTGATGCTATATTTTAATAAAAGAAAGAATTAATTGATTATGAGCATACGATATGCTATGTATTTACAATTGATAATACTATTGAATCAATCTATAAAAGGGCACTTAGTTAAATATTAACAATAATCAAGCGATTATAATTACTTTGTTAGGACCATTTGTCCTATTTAGAATTTGGATCCGATACTTAACCAAGCTATTTGGTAGTCTTTGTGCTATTTCAATCTTTATACATGCTAATTAATGATTTTCATGTTTTGGTCTTTCTAATTTTTGTTGGAGCTTGCAATGTTCTCACTAAAACTCCAAACCGTCTTTCATTTCACTTTCTGAAAAAGCTTGCTATCCTTGGTCTAAATGGTTCCAAAAATCTGAAAAGTCTTTAAGGTGGAGCTCATTGGGATTTCTTTATAAGCTTGATCTATGGGGATGATTAAGGGGGAAAAAAGATTCCATGTTTTTCATATGTTCATGAAATTAAAAAAAAAATTAAAAGGAAAAGGAAAAAAAATGCAAGAAGAAGATACCATTTTCATTAGACAATTAAGAGAAATTAGATCTTGATCATTAAAGGTCATAAATAGCTCATGTCGCAGCATTTTACAAAAGCAAGCAAAAGTTTAGCTAAACACCGGATCTAAATTCTTTTTGTTTTATGTCTATCTCCAATTAGAGTGAGGTTATTTACATTGTAAGAAATAATTTTAAATTAGCAGAAAATACTGTAAAAAAAATTAGAAAAATGACATACGACTTGTAAATTGACATTAAATTTAAAATTGAACAAAAAAAAGTGTAAACCACACATAAAACTAGTAAATTGATGGAAAAAAAGAAAAATTAATGATGGAGTTGTAAATTAGAAGAAAAAAGTGTAAAGATAACAAAAACTTTGAAAAATGACATAGAACTTGTAAATTGACATTAAATTTGAAATTGAAGAAAAAATCTGTAAACTACACATAAAACTAGTAAATTGATGAAAAAATAGGTAAATTAATGATGGAGTTGTAAATTAGAAGAAAAAAGTCTAAAGATAACAAAAACTTAGAAAAATGACACAGAACTTGTAAATTGACATTAAGTGTGAAATTAAACAAAAAATGTGTAAACCACACATAAAATTAGTAAATTAATGGAAAATGGGGTAAATTAATGATGGAGTTGTAAATTAGAAAAAAAGTGTAAAGAAAACAAAAACTTGAAAAAATGACTTAAAATTTGTAAATTGACATTAAGTGGAAAATGAAACAAAAAAGTGTAAACCACACATAAAACTAGTAAATTGATGGAAAAAGAGGCAAATTAATGATGGAATTGTAAATTAGAAGAAAATGGTGTAAACAAAACAAAAACTTAGAAAAATAAAAAATAACTTGTAAATTGATATTAAATTTTAAATTGAATAAAAAATCTATAAACCACACATAAAACTAGTAAATTTATGGAAAAAGGGGTAAATTAATGGAGTTGTAAATTAGAAGAAAAAAGTGTAAAGATATAACAAAAACTTAGAAAAATGACACAAAACTTGTAAATTGATATTAAGTGTGAAATTAAACAAAAAATGTGTAAACCACGCATAAAATTAGTAAATTGATAGAAAATGGAGTAAATTAATGATGGAGTTGTAAATTAGAAGAAAAAAGTGTAAAGAAAACAAAAACTTGAAAAAATGACTTAAAACTTGTAAATTGACATTAAGTATAAAATGAAACAAAAAAATGTGTAAACTAGGGATGTCAATAGGGCAGATATGGATTTGATCTACTCTGCTCCAGATCCAAATCCATAATAAAAATTAAGATCCGTATCTGCTCCAGATCCATCATGAATCCATATTTTTTGCTCCATATCCATATCCAAAAAAGAAATAAATATCTATATCTGCTCCAAATCCGAAAAAAAAATAAAATCCAAATCTGCTCTAAATCCGTCATGAATTCTAAAATTTAGTAATAAAAAGTAATAATTTTTTAGATTGAAAATTGAAGGCTAAAATGTATTGACAACAAATAAATTATATAATTTTTCTCAAAAATATAATAAATATTGTAGCTTATACTTTTTCACCAAAACAACAAATAAGAAAGATAATAAAATATCATTCAGAAGTAATTGCAGGAGTAAGATCAATCTAATATTCTATTGTCTCATTCATCATTCTAATATCCACGATACACCTACCCTCATTCCTACAACATTAGATAATGACATATAAATTAAATATGATTTATATTAAGTCCTTTATTATTTTTATTATGACCATATTTGACTAAATATATGAATAACTATATTCCTTAAAAATTATTTGGCCAATATAATAAAATAAATTTCCAGGTTATATTACTTGGGTTCCAATTTGAATATTGCATGTATATGCTTTGGGGCTGGCTGACCTTTAAATTTGCAAAACTAACCTTTAAGTTGTAAGAGTTTAAATGCATGGTAAATACTACTAATATGCTATGAATAAAATTTATTATCATTATAATTCTACAATTGTTAAGAAACTTTTAAAATAAAATAAAATTAAAAGATGAGTGGATATGAATATGGATTTAGATATTAAGATAGATCCAGATATGCTCCAGATCCGTCTTAGATCCGCACATCAATATCCAAATCCGATCCGATTGGATTTGGATCACGTGGATCTTGGATCAAATCCAATCCATTGCCATCCCTAGTGTAAACCACAGATAAAATTAGTAAATTGATGGAGTTGTTTAGAAGAAAAAAGTGTAAAGATAACAAAAACTTAGAAAAATGACATAGAACTTATAAATTGACATTAAAATTGAAATTGAATAAAAAATATGTAAACCACACATAAAACTAGTAAATTGATGGAAAAGAGGGTAAATTAATGATGAAGTTGTAAATTAGAAGAAAAAGGTATAAAGATAACAAAAATTTAGAAAAATGGCACATAACTTGTAAATTGATATTAAAATGAAATAAAAAATGTGTAAACCACACATAAAATTAGTAAATTAATAGAAAAAATGGGTAAATTAATGATGGAGTTGTAAATTAGAAGAAAAAAGTGTAAACAACACAAAAACTTAGAAAAATAATTTAAAACTTGTAAATTGACATTAAGTGAAAAATGAAACAAAAAAATGGGTAAACCACACATAAAACTAGTAAATTGATGGAAAAAAAGGGTAAATTAATGATGGAGTTGTAAATTAGAAGAAAAAAATGTAAAGAAAACAAAAACTTAAAAAAATGACTTAAAACTTGTAAATTGACATTAAAATGAAACAAAAAAAATGTGTAAATCACACATAAAACTATTAAATTAATAGAAAATAGGTAAATTAATGATAAAGTTGTAAATTAGAAGAAAAAAGTGTAAACAAAACAAAAGCTTCGAAAAATAATTTAAAACTTGTAAATTGACATTAAGTGTAAAATGAAACAAAAATTGGGTAAACCACACATAAAATTAGTAAATTGATAGAAATGGGAGTAAATTAATGATGAAGTTATAAATTGGTCTTTAAAATTGTAAACAAAACTAAAGCTTGTATTGTTGGATAAAACTTATAAATCGACATTAAGTGGTAAATAAAACATTAATATTGTAAATCACATATAAAACTAGTAAATGTAACCTGCAACTTAAATAAAAAAAGGTAATTACCTGCTACTTACGTAACATATTACCTATTTATTTACAATTAATGGTGGAGATTTTTTATTCAAATCTAATGGTCCACATCCATTAGGGCATTGATACCGTAATTGTAATTATGACATTATAGAATGAGCATAAATTCACTCTTAACTTTCGCGTAATTACTTATCAATTTACATGCAATGGCCACTTCACCAACCATACGTGACAAGACACACACGAGATATAATTCCTTAAAACAAACAAATATAAAACAATTATTATTAGCTAATGGTCTTGACAATGAAATCATTATTAACTATTTCATCTCTCCTTTCTCTAACTTGACACTTGATACTGCTAGTGAAAGCTACAGAGTAAACAACAAACCTATCACACTCTCTCTACATAAAGAAACTCCACCAGTCCACCTAAAATATATTATTTATTGTCAACTTGTGAAAGCTCAAGAACATAAACAAATAACTTGTAATAAGATATAAAGTTTGTGGAGGCCAGGCCAGATTTTACATTGACAGCAGCTCATCACCTAAACAAAAACGTGCTCCCGTACTTAAATCTTATTAGTTATTACACAAGCACTAACCTTTTTTTCCCTTCTGGCTTCTGCTTTGTCTTTCTTATTCTTGTTTCTTTGTTTGGTCGTGCATCTTTCATTTTCAAACAACTTGTACTTTACTTTAAAAAGCACATCAAAATAATCTGTCGCTTTCGCCGGCGACGTGTGGGTCGTGTTAAACTATAGCCGGCATGCTATTAAGTATTGATCTTGCTACGGTGCATTAGTTGTATTGTGTAGCCTCCACATGTTTTTAGTCAGGACCGATCCATGATGTCTGATCAGGCTGGGCTAAATCATGAATATATTGTGAGTATATATATTTGTGCAAACGTTAGTAGATATAAAAGGAGAAAAAAATATATACATATGTAAGGTATTGCTACGTCAAGAAACCTGCTCTGCATAAAATATATATATTTAATAAAAATAAGCCTCTAATTGTAATTAAAGTTGCAATAAACAACCAAACGGTTGTGGCTCAGTTGGCGGCGCAGGCTGGGTAAGTGGGAAGAGCTCTCGGGTTCGATCCTCACTAAACACACCATTTGGGAGGGGTAAAGAGCCTTAACTGTGACTACACCCCGAATCCGAATTAGTCGGGGCCCAATGCGGTCGCCGGAAATCGGATGGTTTAAACCAAAAAAAAAAAGTTGCAATAAACACTTTTTAGTTTTAAACTTTAAATTTCCAACACAAGAGTAAGGTGGCATTTATTTATTTATTTATTTTGTCTAAAATCGGAATGAATCTGAATTAGTCTAAATTCTGATTCGTGCTAAATATCTGAATGTAAATGGTAAATTTGTTTTAATTGTTTGAATTGCTAAAAATAAGCATTAAGTTTTTTTTTTTAATAGGATCCTCTCCTAATATGAGCTCCTATGAGCTTTTAAAATTCTCATACCATGTATCTTTTGTTTATTGGTAGAATTTTACTTCTTTATTTTTTTATTCAATAACTACCAATCAATACTTGAGTTATTTGCTCAGTACATTATCTGATTAGATCAATAATTTTTGCATTTGTGTCATTATAAATTATAAATGTTAAACAAATAATAGCATCTTAAAAAACATAAATAATACAATATTTTATGATAACATAAATCATATTAAATTTAATACAAACCTTTAATATTCTACATTTTAGTATATGTTAATAAATTTTTATGGGAGTTTATAATGTTTTTTATATGAAAAATATTTATAAAAAATTACAAAGATAAATAATACTAATTTGAAGAAAATTAAAAGATAAAAATAATAAAAGTTTACCACTAATATTATCACAACTTATAGAGGTCGGTAATAATGGTAATTAGTAAATTTTATTTATGTAAAAGATGAAAATTCATTAATAAGACAGAAATATTTTGAAGAATTTTTTTAATGATGTTTTTCATACTTTTTAGATTAAGCAAAAAGTTAAAAAAAATTAACTTAATAATTTAATCACTTAATGATTGAAAGTTTTCATTAAGTTGAAAAAACAAATGAACTGAATGACTTAACTAATTAAAATTAAGTCAATTAAATCATTAAGTGAATAAAGCAAACAATCCCTAACTTAGATATAAATGGTATTTTAGTTATTTTAGTAAAAATTGATTTAGAGACAAACTTGAGAAAAAACTAAAAATGCTATTTTTTAAATAAAAGTACCATAAAGTTTAAGAGAATATTTTTTAGCCCAGTCTAGCCATCAAATAGGTCCGCTTCTACTTTTACTTTTCATAAACTTTTTGTTATTAGTAATAGTATAATATTACCAATAACGAAAAGCATATTTGCTATATTATTCACTGGTTGCACTTTAGTCACATGAATTATGATTCTTTCCTAATCTAATTTTTTTATTTGAATAAATATATCTATATAATTAGTAATTAATAAATAATAATATAAATAATAATAGATATATTTATTTGAATAAATATATCTATATAATTAGTAATTAATAAATAATAATATAAATAAAATTTAATCATATAAAAATAAAAATACACGTGTCAAAAGATCTTCATCCTCTCATGTCACACCCTCCGACAAACCAAACTTGCCAATTGCATCTCCCCCCAATTAAAATTAGATTACATGGGCGTTTTGTCAAGTTGATGACGTGGCAAAACCTACTCCGTTGACTGCAACTCATTAACCTGCATGTTCACAGCTTAGCCGTTGATGGCAATTACAATTTCTCCCCCCACCAAGAAAGTCAAACATTGGCTGGCGGTGACTAGACTCCGCGTCGGTTACTCAAGGTTGGCCTCTATGATATGATATCCACGTAAAGCTGAGTCAGTTATCTACTCCGATTTCTTTGATTTAGTTTTCGGGTGCTGTTACCATATATGCATCCCCGTTGACATTTTTGTGCACTCTATAATTAATTTTGGAAATTCAATTAAAGGAATCCGAACAACAATCTGATAATATTAGGCTGTAAAAGGGGTTTTGTTTATTTCAAATCTTATTATCCTTATCACCAAGTTTTTGGATAAATACTATCCCACGTGGAAAATGTTTGGTATATATGGATACATTACGTGTAATCTGTTTCTTAATTAACGCGTGGCTTAATTAGAGACTTGTTTTTATTGTAGGGTGTTGGACACGCGCGTTTAAGAGGAGTGAGTGTGGCTATGCCATGCAGGTAACATGTTTGGATTGCTGTGATCCGAATGTTAAGAGATTTTTTTTTTTTTCCAGTTGAGTACTCGGAAGCTTTCTTTTTATGATTTCGAAGGACACAAAACATTCCAAATTCCAAGGAAGGACTTTTGTTTCGAGTTACTATAAATACCCTACCTCTCCATTTCATCACTACTCAGCCAATCATCGATCAATCAAGCTCTCTTTTCATTTTCTCGTGTTCTGTTCTTTCAGAATTCCTCTCTATTCTCCAAATAGGTCCTATTCCTTCTTTGAGCCAAGGCCAAGATGACTATCCTCATTGATCAGCCTGAGCTTATTGGTAACATTTTGATCCGAGCTCTTTTATTTATCAATGTATTATGATTTTTAGACCAGGTTTTGGTGCTCTGATGAGTTTGTGATGAGCATTGTTAGAACATGAGTCTCACACAACTCCTGACCGTTGATTCAGAAGCAAATCATGCATCCGTGAACATTTAAAATCTCTTTTTATTTGTTTTTGTTGTCACTATATATTCAAACTTTTATTTGTGAAATCAGGGTCACGAGCGGAGGATCAAAATCTCCAGGAGCAAACAAATGAGTTGGTATTGGATGGAGGATTTGTGGTGCCAAAAACTATGCCAAATGATGGATTCGTTGCGCCAGAGATCAATTCTTTTGGCAAAACATTCAGGTTTTTTTTTTTTTGACTTTTTTCCTTTTTATTTTTGGGGTATTTAGATCTTAATTGGATAATTTATTTTGCATTGAAAGCGACCTCACATGGAGTATTGGAAACGCCTTGTAGGGATTATAATGCAGAGTCTGAAAGGCAAAAGTCAGTGGAGGAATTTTACCGGTTGCAGCACATTAACCAAACATATGACTTTGTAAGCAATGTTTCACGCATAAAATAAAACAGAAGATTTTGATGCGACATGCAAATTATATTAGAATTTTGGAATGCATGCAGGTGAAGAAAATGAGGGAAGAGTACGCAAAACTGGACAAAGCTGAGATGAGCATATGGGAATGCTGCGAACTCCTCAATGAAGTTGTAGACGAAAGCGATCCTGATTTGGATGAGCCTCAAATTCAGCACTTATTACAGTCTGCTGAAGCAATTAGAAAAGATTATCCTGATGAAGATTGGCTTCATTTGACTGCTCTCATTCATGGTATAATATTCTGTTAATATTATTTGATTCTCAAATTCCTATGATTAATATATATATATATATATATATATATATAGTCCTTCTTTGTAGGCCTGAGAATTCTGTTTCTCTATTGATATAGTATGGCCCACCCAGTATCACAAGAATTATATACGCACCTATTTGAATGGGCAGTGTAGCTCAAATCAACACCGAGTTCAAATTTTTAATCCGCAATTATGAATTAATTAACTTGTGCTGTTCCTTCAGATCTTGGAAAGGTTCTTACTCTTCCCAAATTTGGAGGGCTTCCTCAATGGGCTGTTGTTGGTGAGTGCTCTATTGTGAATATAGAATTGAAATCATTACAATTACTTTCAAGTGATTAATTTTAATTTAGTTAATTAATGGTTAATTTGTTTCAATATTTTTTAGGAGACACATTCCCTCTTGGATGTGCTTTTGATGAATCCAATGTTCACCACAAGGTTTCTATTTTCTCCTTCAAGAATAATCTTAGATAATTTTGAGGTCTAATTTTGTCGTAATCATTAAAATAATCGATAAACTAAGAAATTTTTTCCCATTTTTTTCTCTCAGTATTTCAAGGAAAATCCAGACAGCAACAATCCTGCATACAACACCAAGAATGGAATTTATACTGAAGGCTGCGGATTAGACAATGTGATGATATCATGGGGACATGATGACTACATGTACCTGGTATGCCTCTTATGCTTTGAATCCAATCACAATTGTGCAGGAGCCTACTCATCAAGATCAACAAAAATTTAACTAATTGATCACGTTTTGAATACTGCAGGTGGCCAAGGAGAATGGAACCACTTTACCTTCTGCTGGATTGTTCATTGTCCGATATCACTCCTTCTATCGTAAGCACTGTGAAACCAATTGATCTCCTCATATCCGCAGAATGGTACTCGATACTATTCTGCACCCAACTAATTACAACTCATTTCATTAATTTATCGTCTTGCAGCTTTGCACAAGGAGGGAGCATACGCACACTTGATGAATGAGGAGGATAAGGAGAATTTGAAGTGGCTCCAAGTATTCAAGTAAGTGGTCTCATTATCTTTTATCAGTCTGCCAGTTTAATATCTTTAGAGTACCCTTACTGATGTTAATTTTGGGTGCGTTTAATTTAATATCATTTTGCAGCAAATATGATCTCTACAGCAAGAGCAAAGTCCTAGTTGATGTCGAAAAAGTGAAGCCTTACTATCTTTCCCTCATCGAGAAAGTAATTTCTTGTGGCTCAAGTCATCTGAAATTTCACTTAATTAGTTTAATTTTTTTTGTTTCCTAATCAAACTCGTGTATTATAATTTTGTTGCAGTACTTCCCTGCAAAGCTGAGATGGTGAAGCTCTCTCAACGCATACCGATCATATATCCACATCCCGAGAGTTTTATGTATCAACTAAAGTATTATGAGTGATGTACAAAATAAGCATGAGTTTTCTCTACTTAATTTGTCACTGACAAAGAGGTTTGCAGCGTATTGTTTGGAGGAAGTAGTGGTTTTACCTTCTGTAATAGTAACTATTATATTATGTTATGAGTTGTGCAATGAGTAAAAGAAAAAATGCATTTGTATATATATTTTGATTGATCTTTGCTCCTACTTTGTTGTTATGATTGTGGATTGAAAACCACTCTGGCCACATCTTTTATAAACCTTACATGTTCTCGTAATTTTTCGGTAAGTAATTAGCAGAGAAAATATCCTGGAAAAGAGATGATTGAGAATAATCTAATTTAACAAAGGGAGAAGATATAGAAACCACTCTGGCCACATCTTTTATAAATCTTACATGTTTCCGTAATTTTTCGGTAAGTAATTAGCAGAGAAAATATCCTGGAAAAGAGATGATTGAGAATAATCTAATTTAACGAAGGGAGAAGATATAGGAATATTATAATTAAGAGATTACTTAAAATACAAATTAACGTAACATCATCCTTTGGAAAGTAGAAGTATAATAAGAAATCGTAATTCAGGAGGCTTGGACCCGTAAGGTACATAAGGAAATGACAAAAAGAGACAAAAATACAATGAATGAGTTTATGAATCATTGCTGCAGCTTTGTCTAATGAAATCATTTCATGCAGTCATGTTGTGTCTTATTTGTGTAGTTATTTGAGTAGTGTTAAATTTAAGCAAAATTCAATACAATCTATTTATTAATTGTGTTGAAATATTAAAATATAGATATGACCTATTTATTAATCGTATTAACTTGTTTACTCTAATTGTTTTACATATTTAGTATAAAAATATTAAAAATAAATTTTAGAAATAATAAATATGTTAATATTATTCTAAAAGTAAGTTATAAATAAGTTAATATAATATAAATATGACACAAATAATTAATGTAGTGTTCACTATATATATTAGTTATTTTTTTCAATAATATTACCACATATTAATTGATATTAGAGTAATAAATGTGTACTTATATTGAGATGGTTCAATACGAATAAAACATGGCATTGTATAACCTATTTATTCATCGTGTCAATATTTATCAACATAAATTTAAAAAAATTGTATCATATCTGTGTGTGATTCATTACGCCATCTCTAAAATGGCATCTCCCACTTTTTCATACATCAGCGTGTCTCAAATTGAAATTAATGAAAGAAAGTTTCTTTGATCCGTCATTAATATATTCCTTTATAAATATCTTCATATCTTTATTTTTTTTTTCCAACCACTTGTTTTTCATTTTTCCTCTCTCAATTTTCAACACCTATAAAGTTTTTTTTACAGTCCAGATTTATATCTTTAGTCTTTACTTACTCTTACTAAATATTTAAAATATTTGAAACTCATTGTAATTTATGATGTTTTATTAACTAGATATAATACATTTTATTAAATTTTTATCAAGATTTTTTGCAGTGTTCAAAGAAATTTTAATATGGTGGGCGGTTTAGATTAAATAAATCTCCTGTTCATCTGTGTGTTGAGGCAGGTCAGAAAATTCATTTATTGGAGGTAATATAATAATACAATTAAAATTTTAATGATGGAAGATGTTTATTATATATTTATTGGGGACAATTATGTAACTTTAGTATGTAGTTTCACTGAAACATTAAAAAAAATCTATACAAATTTGAGGAAAAT
>NW_006263303.1:8202917-8209501 GCF_000493195.1 Citrus x clementina | reverse complement strand
TTGAGGAAATTAAAAAACTGCCAGGTCAATTGTAAACTCTTGGCTATGAATACAACCTCTCCAGCTTTCCTGCACATGTGGGGAGAGGATTATATTGACTTTTTAGGCGTTACTTAAGAAAAAGAAAAAAAAGGAAAATGAAAGAAACCTTCGTATTCTTTACAGTTATTCTTTCGTTTAGATTTTACAATTGCTGGCTTGAATTAAAAAAAAAAAGATTCATAATTTTTTTCCCCCACATGCAAGTCTTAGTTCCGGCTTTGCATGAATCTGATCGTGTTCAAATTCTGTGACTTAACAGGATGACATTTCAAATTAATAAAGTCATATTTATGTCATTCATGTCAAACAAAAAGATATAATTATTAAGAGAGTTAAAACGAATTCTAATCATGTCATATCTCGAAATATAATATATGTATATATGTATGTATGTATGTATGTATGTGTGTATATATAATGGGTCATATTACGTTATATTATATATAACATATAACAACTTTTGAGTTAGTCAATTTTTTTTTGTTTAAGAAAGAAAGTATGCACTAATAAAAAAAAGTTTAATAATGATGGTTTTGACCATCATACACCCTATTGGATGATGGCTACTCAATTGTAATTAAAGTCTATGTCAAGAAATTATCGATAACGTTTTTTTATGTTATTAATTTTATGATGTTTCATCTGTCATAAAAATGTTATTGACATATGACTGTTGTCTGTCATTATTTTTTTTTTCATATATGACTAATATTTGTCATAAAAAAGTAGATATTTTATTAATAATTAAATAAATATAAAATTATATAAATTAAAAAATTAATTTGGTGGAATTTTTTTATTATTTTGGCATGAATTGAATTATAATCTTAAATAAATAATTTCACGGGAACTAAAGCTTTCTTTTAATTTTTTTGGCACCAATTTTAATTTTTATGCTAATTTTTATTATATATTAATATTATTAAATTTTATTTTCACATATAGATAAATTGTTATATATATAAATATAAAAATCTATATAAATATAAATTGCTAAAAAGATAAAATTGGGCAATAGTAATTGAGAATCCGATTATGAACTCCAAACATTCATCTCATTTATCATTTATAAAGTAGTAAATAAAGTAATAAAATGTTCCCTAGCAAACTAAACAATATAGAAATTTAACCAACAAATTCTGCTACCAATAATGTTCAGCAAGTGCACAAATCCACAACATGAATACCTATACTTACGTCCAGCAAGTTAATGAACCCAAAAATACAAATGATTAACAACAACTGCAAAATGCAAAATCAATTACAATTACAATTACAAGCTAAGATGAAACATTGATGCTACTTAACCACTAGTTCAATCATCACAACAACTTTTCAAAGCAAATTAACCAGCAAGCAATTTTCAAGTGAATCTAGAAACTGAAATTAACCTAAGAACTCAATCAACACAGAAAATCATCATAACTTCAACAACTCATCAACCTAGCAGTAACTCCCCAAACACAGCAATCTCAATGATTGCTGTTGTGAAAATTTTAATATATTCGCAAGCGCACGAATCTAGAGATAGAAAAGTGGTAACGAGGTCGATCCCACAGGGATTGTTATAAATTGAAAAGTCTAATTTAAATCTAAAATTAATATTAATTCTAACCTAGTTGAGCAAATTGAGTTTTAAGAGAAATTAAACTAATTAAACTAAGAAAACAATTAAAGTAAATGAGAATTTAATGAGATAAAAATTACCAAAGTTTCGGAATCCACCACTATTCAATTAGTAATTATCTAAATATTAATTAATCCCCAATTTTAGAGTGACAACTCGAAATCAATCTATGTCATCTCATGGATATAACAATTAAGCCCAAGTAATTAAATCTAATGTAGGTTCTTTTTCTGCTTAATAATATGACATCTAAGAATCTCATGTAAACATATTGAATAACAAAGAGTCAAAGTTTCCTAAGCACTCCATGTAAACAATTTAATGAAAGACATAAAATCAAAGATAATCATGTATAAACTTTATAGATCCAAGCATAGAATTAATCGAATATTAATCCTAACAATCAATAATGCATGACAGAATTGATGAAAAGATTTTATTAACATCCAATTAATCATGTGAAATAAAAACCATAATCATCAAAGAACATATATAGGGAATTAATTAAATAAAAAGATAATTATTTTATTAAATATGGTTTCATCCTTAACCTCAGTGTAAGAAAATTAGCTAGACATACTTGAATTGAGAGCAACAAAAGAAATAAAATCAGCCATGGGAAGCCGAAATATTGCTGCTGCGGATTGCTCTCTTCCAAAGCCGAATTCTCCTCCACTGGCGGCTACTCTCTCCAAAAGCCAAGAGCTTAGCTTTCTTATATAGCCTTTAAAATGGGCCCCACCTTGTCAATCCTAAAGCCTAAAGGATTTGGCCTTTTATTTTTCTTTACTCTCACTCACGTGCTCATCAATTAAGCTTGTACTAGGATTTCCTTTTTCCAATTGTAAAAGCCAAGTGGGGTCCCTTCTTAAAGCTAAAATCAATTTCTCTCTTTTGTCCGCATGTACATGATGAATTTACTTGTTGAATTCGGTTCCTTGGCTTGATTTCCACATGCATGTATGTCTAATTCCTTCCAAAAATCAATTAATCTTTAATGCTTACAAATTGAACTCCTTTATGCTCTTTTTATCCATAATCTCCAATTCATTCCCTATTCAATAAAATAATTCAATTAATTAAAAATAACAAATAAATATAACTAACAATTATTTAATTAATGGTAAAATATGTATGTATTATATGCTCATCAATTGCCATAGCAATCTGAAGATAATATGCATGTTCCAACTTACGTAACCATTACCACAACTCCTGAATTAAACAATCTCATATGCAACATGCATGTTTCAAGTCAGGAATCATCACAACTCATAAACATAGTAAATGCAACAATCTTATACAATATACAATCAGTTCCCAAGTTTCAAATAAAATTTAAACTTTAGTTTTGCAATATCAACTAATACTACTCTTAACAACAATCAGTCTACCACCTCCTTAACTTAATATAGCAAATTAACCAAAACAATAACCATATACTAAGTACCTGCAATAGATCAATATAACCAATGTAATTTTCTAAATAAGTGATCGCCACCCATTCATATTGCAACTCATCAATTTGTTCCTAGTGTATACTGCTTTGTCATTGAATTGCATATTGGAAAATGATTTAAACATTAGCTTAATCAATAGAGAACACAGAATAACCAAATAATCTAAGACCATTAAAAAGGAAATATTTACATTGCTAAGCAATAAACTAACATTAGCAATTATGTCTCTCATATACAGCATGACATAGTATCCATAGTCATATGAACCTGGTTATACCAGAGCCTAAAATAAATAAAAGCACTGTACTGAAAATATTGAAAAAAAGGGTTATTTTTCGCCACCCCTTATATGTTTCAACAAATATTACCGTACACCCACTTGTTTCAACAATGATCACCGCGCACCCATTCTGTTAAATTCTGTCATTTAATTTAACTAGCCAAGGGTAAAATAGACATGATATAATAAACAAATAAAAAATTAAGTTAAAGTTGTTGCATAGAAGAAAGAGAACAATGAGAAGGAAGAGAACAATGTTGTCATTTTAGAAAAAAAAACGGCTTCATCTATGCAAAATGTACTTTCTAAGAGCAAAAACCGAAGCAATATGGAGGGAAAATATTGCGTGTTGGAGACGATTCATGCCAATACCTACCACATGCTCAGACGATTCATGCCAATACCTACCACATGCTCATTTTTTAAGAAGCTTGAGGATTACACAGCTTATTGTGTTGTGAGAGAGTGTAAGAGTGGGTTTTGCATCTTCAATTTGCACACATTGAGGAGAGTTTTTTTGTGTTGTTCATATGGATTTTTTTGTTGGAGTATTACTCTATACATGTTAGATTACATGCATGCAAGTGATATTTATGTGGGATTTGATGAGGTTGGTCATGGGTTTTCTCGGTTTTATGTGTTTCCTGTGTTGAAATTGTTCAGGCATGCTCTGTTTGGTAATTTATGTCAATAATGTACAGAACTTGATTGCTTCCATGTTATTGAAAAAAAAAGTGATGTACGGAATGAAACCTTGTTATGTGAATGGGGATGATACATTAAGTTTATCCATTACTTTTGTTTTTCCTATTTCATACTCCATCTATATATTATAATTGCAACTTTGGCTATTATCCTTTGCCTGTAACTCCAGCTCCTTAATCAAAGAGCATAAAGTTCATCTTCATTTACTTAGTTTTTTAATTTAATTCCATAGATGCTGAGGTGGAAATTTGATTAAGGAAAACTGTCAATTAGTATGACATGTCAATGATTCTTTTTGTTATTACTAACAGCTTGTTTTCCCTTTTATACATCATGTACATGATTTTTTTTGCCAATATTAAAGAAATTTTTATACGACCAATCTTATATTATGCTGTTTTTTAACTGGAGATGGCTAAGAATGATGATGAACCAACTATTGTATTCATAAAATTCATGGGAGAGACATATAATATGGGAATAATTGATCAACAAAAAATAAGCACCATTGTCCTTGTCAATAGAGTTATGCACATGGTGTTCCAAAGGAAGTTAATCTTTGACGAGAGATTCGAGCTCACTCTAACATAGCCATGGGATAATGACTACACTAACATACGTGGTGATGATGATATTTTTTCAACTTGGTCTCCATACAACCACTATGGCTATTATGAAATTCATTATGACCAGGAGATTATATCAAGGCCAGATAACTCATCAGCTAGAAAGTCACTTTTCCAACAGCCAGAAAGTCACTTTTCCAACAACCACTTATTAATGCCAGAACAGAAAGCACTCCACCAGAAAACCCTAAAATTATTAACCTCAATGTTCCTGTTAATGAAACCCAAACTAGTGACATCCTGATGAAGCTTGTACCACCTCACCCATTACATACCCAACCAAGTCATATTTACTCCAATGCATCCCTAGACGAAGACTTCGTAAATACCTTCGAAAGATCACCAACTTCTCACCAAAAGAGTATTCCTTGTAACAATAATGCCACACATCAAGTGCATATTAAAAAGGGTGATGATGAAGATTTGAATTTGAGGTTCCATATCCCTTTTGATCAACAACAGCAAACCATCAATTTATCTTAATCGCTATCTCATTTCCTCTATGATATAATTTTAGTCCAACAAAGATAACAACAGTTGATTATTGACGAAGCAATAACTTAAAAATCACAAAACTATAAATCTTAAGTTTTAGAAGCTTCCAATCCAATCGCAGCTAGACAAAAAATCAGAATTTGCAGTAGACAAACTAATCCAATGCTAAAGTTAATGAACAATTCTATAGTTATGACTTTGATGATAGTATGTACAACATGTTTGACAGAGATGATGAGTTTCATCAAAAAGTAGAGTAACCTTAGTTATATGTACAAGTTATTGATCCAGATGTTGGTAAATCTGATGATGATATTGGTGATTATTTTTTACAAGATTATGAGAGTGACAACAATGAATTCGGTCCAAGAGCTGATGAAAATAGTGATAGAGTAATGGAGGTGATGGATGCTGAGGTAAGGGCCAATTTGTATATTCCTAGTGATGAGCTTGTTGACTTCTTTGTTGGACAATACTTCAAAAACTTCACTGAATTTGCAGTTGCTTTAAGGAATTTTCCGATATACGAGAGGTTCAAGACCAAGAAAGACAAGTTTAAGAGGACTAGAATTTTTGTTGGTTGCGAAGGATATGAATGGCCTTGGTATTTACATGCAGGTAGAACTTTAATTCGAGAGACTTTCATGGTAAAGTTATATTATAATGTCCATATTTGTACAAGGCTATTGAAAAATCCAGAATGCACTGCTAAGTTCATAGCCTTACAATTTCAGGAAACAATTCTTTCGCACCCTAAAACTAAAGTTAGTTTTATTATGAGTGAGCTAAACAAGATATATGGAGTTAGGGTTGATAAGCAAAAGGTCTATCGAGCCAAGAAAATTGTTCTTGAAAGCAGTGGGGTAGACATTGAGTCAAGCTATAGGCTCAATCAGATCATATACACAGATGATCCTCAACAAGATGCTAGATGCCTTAGCCATTGTGCATGTCAGGAGATTGCATGGTAATCATGTTAAGACACACTTTAATTAATACTTTATTTCATTTCCATCATTCAAATAAGGCTTCAAAGAGGGCTATAGATCTTTCATTGGCATTGATGACTGCCATTTGAAAGGTCTGTACAATGGTATTCTTCTCTCAGCTATTGTATTGGATGCAAATAATGGTATTTATCTGATTGCTGCTTGTGTGCATAGTGTTGAGAGCACAAATATATGGACTTGATTTTTAAGACACTTGAAAGAGTATATGAAAGATTAGAGGCAACTTACCTTCATGTGTGATAGGCAAAAGATAATTTGAATGCATTAAGACTCGAGTATCTTAATGCAGATGTAGATTTTGTGCAAGAGACTTTTTCATGAACTTGAAGTCTAAGCATC
>NW_006263303.1:8166617-8202791 GCF_000493195.1 Citrus x clementina | reverse complement strand
TTCATGTGTGGCTTAGTGAGTGAAGAAAATTGTCTCTGCTGACTTTGTTGGACTTCATTCGATAGAAGATGATAAAGATGATGATAACTAGAAGGAAGAAGACTGAAGCTTCGCTATCTGAAATTTCTAGAAAAGTGTATGAAAAGATACAAAAAAACTACAACTGTCTAAAGGTTGTGCTATAGCTCCTACAAGTGTGTGGTTGTATGAAGCTGAAGGCAAATGGAGAACTTATATAGTTGATCTGGAATACCATCTAGGTGACTGTGGTTTCTGGGATATCAGTGGGTACCCTTGTGTACATACAATGTCATGTATAATTTACAATAAGAAAGAACAAGACCAGTTTGTGAACAAGTGTTTTAAGAAAACAGTTTACCTAAAATCTTATGCTGGAATTATCCGGCAATTGTAGACAAAGTCAATTGGCCAGTAATATTTAATGATGAGATTTTGCCTCATTTCGTGAAGAAACAGCTTGGAAGGCTAAAATTAAATTGAAGTAGGGAACCTGATGAGGTTACTCCATAGAAAATAAGATACAAGATGCAATGTAAGTGTTGTCATGAGTTTGGCCATAACAAGAGAGCTTGCCTTATTAACCCAAACAATACCAACAAAAAGACAAGACACTTTCAAGTGAAATAAAACTAAAACTTATATTTTTCATATTTCATAGTTGCTAAAATTGCATGCTGTAAATAGAATTAATTCTGTATTTTCCTTGTGAATTGGAACCTTAAAGCTTACAAAGAGGCAACTGCAAAAGAAAGAGAAATTAAAATTGGTAACGTGATAACTACTTTTAAATGTGCATGTAGAGTTATATTTTTTATTCTTATGAGTTCTGATTGTTGATATTATATGCATATATATTTAAGTCATATTGGTTGGTTTTATATAACCAGTTTGTGAATCTTCCTATGGAAGCAATACAATGTTGTAGTTACTTTTATCATAACCTAACTTGCAAAACTACTGCAAAGGAACACATCTTAAGGCCTTTACAATTCAACAACTACAAGAGTGACTAATCCATTTGAAAGTCATAATGCTACAGTGATTAATCATCCACTGAATTGGTAGCAGTCAGTAATGTCTCAGAATTTTGGTCATAGTGTTCATCCATATAACCACTTTGGGGCTTAAACTTCTAATGTCAGAAGGCCCGAGTCACATGGTAGTTGGATTGGAGTTCAAGGTAGAAGAATGTTGTAGGGAAGCAGTGTCCAAGTAGGAGGAAATGACATGGCTATTGGCAATGAACAAACAAGGGCATTGGTGTTTTCCCACCATAGAGGGTAAGTCATTTACATTATAATTTTCAAGAATCTTAACATTTACAATAAAATCTAAGCAAGAAGTTAATAGAAATTATTGTCATTTTTTCATGCAGTTATGAATTAATTGGGTTGATGTCATTGGCAGCATTTAATAAGGTAAATAATAGAAGTATGTATGATATTTGATGACACCTTCCACAATACCACGACAAACTCTAATTGGAAATAGTTATTTTGTAGTATTTTTGATGCCTTTTTGAGCCATAGGCTCATGAATGAGTGCAAAGATATTATTATATAGGTGTATTTGAAGTTTGTGGTATTTTGAAAGTTGTTGGGTATAGGAAAACCATAGGTTTAAGAGATATACCAACAATAGTTTTTTGCTTTTTTGTGAAGAATTTATAGCAGTTGGTATTGTTTCCAAATTGTTATTAATGCTATCAATGATTAATTATATATTTCAAATATCAAGTGTTACAAAATGCATTCATATATTGGTGGTGATAGCCTCTAAATGCATGATATTACAAGTCATGTGTTGCCAACTGCATGAATTACAATAGTAGTGGTAATATGCAATCAAATAAAATTAATATTACATGTCAATTGTTACCATCTAATTTCTAAATATTACATTTGGTGATAAATAATATAAGAAGTAGAAAGATGATAATCATGTTGATACATGTCTTTGTTGCCTTCAAAATACTTTCTAGAGTATCAAATCTACTATTTACCACATCTCTTAGTACTTGAGTTGTCCGTGCCATTGTCATCATCAAGTGTTCTCAGAAATAAATCTCATCTTGCAATTATTGGGGAAAAAAACAGGTTTTTAAAATTTTTATAAAACCTTTTGAAAATCGCTCTCATATAATATATAAGAATTTATAATCTAGAAATCGTACCTTTAAAATTCGATTTGGCTTTTTCCGCTGAAGTGATTTAGGCTCCTAGATCACGATCCGTCACCACCACGCTTGTTAGATCACGAACTGTCACCAATGATCTTCCAAGTTATGACTCAGGTTCGATCTGCACTTGACGTGTGGGCGCCTTTATCACTACCAAAGCAACTAGCACGAGAAAATTTTTCTCTCAACAATAGAGAGAAAAATCTTTTTCTCTGATCTGTATAAAGTGGTTACTTACTTTTCTTTAGAGAAAATAAGCCTTTTATATCACCCTTTAGTGAAAACCCTAGGCTCCAAATAATAAAAAAAAAACCACGTTATTTTCTTTTTCAATAGGGGACCCACCTTGTAAAATAACATAAGGCCCCTTACACAAAAGCTAATTAAATGGAGCCTCCCACTAAATGATATATTTAGACTTTTGACCCAAATAGCTAGTTATCTTACTTATTAGTCCAGTAGTGGTGCAGTCAATTAAATGAGCTAACCCGTGGATCATTTGGGGACATACAATAGTGGATACAATAATTAGGCCTGTAATTAAACTAGCCCAATTATTTAATTCCAAATCTACTCCACTAAAAGCTTGAAAATGACTTCCATAATTGTATGCTCGAATAATAATTCGTCTCAAGCCACACTGATTTCTTTAATGCACAATCCTTTGTACCACATCGTTAATTAAATTGATATCTCAACTGTCCAATCAATTTAATAACATCTTTTTCCTTGATCCTTATTGGTTTTCTCTAATGATCATTTTCAACATACTAAATATGTTGACACACTCTGGCTAAAGAATTCTATGATCAAGTACCGAAAACCTATCAAGAGATGTGTTGTACAAATTCTATATTGTTAATCCATAACTCCAATACTCATAATTGCTCCCACCAAGATACCGGGTAATCTTGACCACAAGGATGTGTCGTGCCCATTGATAACTCAAATGAAATAACAATTACAATCATGAAATCATAATTAACTCAAGATTAAGATTACAGTAAAATCAACGCCTATGAGATTTAATAAGTCTGACAGTTATTACAAAGTTAATTAAATTTCATATGTGATCATGTTCAATGTAGTCGTACTACATCAATAAATTCATACATGATTAAGACAAATCATTCAATGAATTTATTACAGTCTATACCTAAATAAAGTGCCCAACTTTATTTATCAACTGCGAACTAAATTTATTTAATCATAAGATAACTTATATTTATGTCTTCTGTGAATCCACATGGTGATCACATAAATACATATAATATGATTAAATGGACTTTAATACAAATATTAATGCAATTAAGATATTTGAATAAAATACCTCATTAATTTTATTAATCAGAAAAAATGTTTATTACAATTAAATAAACACATATGCTTTTAAAGAACATATTTTCCCAACAACAATAATCTCATTAGCTTCATTATGAGTTGGTGACCACCAATTCAAAAATCCTCATCTGCCTATTTTGCAATTGTAGAATAACTTAAGTGCATTATCTGGAGTTTGATAAATTTTGATCACTGCCCTATACCCACAATAACATCTCTTGTTTTAGAACTTTATAATACCACCATTTAGGTCTTCAACATGTAAGACACCATGGCTGCTTGATGAAGAAGGACTCTGATTTGTGTTTGATGCTTGGCGTTTGCCATGACTGTTAGATGTATTAGCTGAAGTAGGCATTGTTTGATAATGATTTACAATTTCTTGGTTGTAATGGATGATTTAGATGTGAACTGATTTAAGAATGATGAACTCTTTAGTTATGAATTGGTGTTATACATAGAATGGTTATCGTTATTAGCTAATTGCATGTTGAGGTAGAATGGAAAATACTAAAAACATACAATAACAAAAACAAAAAGAGTTAATTGGTTATTTATTCATTATTAAAGCCGAAGTAAACGATGGTCCTATTTTCTTGTTATCGTTATGAGCATTTGGGCAAGTAATTGAAACTCGTAGGTTATCGTTATAAGATTGTTGGAACATTAATTTTTTAAGGGTAAAATGGTAATATTTCACTCGTAAATATGTAAAATTTTATGGGTAATTTCAACTTTTGGTTGGAATACGTTTTCGAGGATGTTTCCCAATTCAATGTGCATATTAACAGTGATTGATGCCATTTTTGTAATTTAATAGTTTGAAATTCAAATTGTGGACAAAATCATCTTTTACCAAAATAACTATCACAATCATTAAATTAAATGGCAAAATTCAACGAAATGGGTGCACGGTGATCATTGTTGAAACAAGTGGGTGCACGGTAATATTTGTCAGAACATATGGGGGGTGGCGAAAAATAACCCAAAAAGAGTTTTTAAAGCAACGAATGTGCTAATATTCTAAAGAAAAAAAAAGTAATCATCTATTTGTTACCTAAACATTCTTTAAAATAAATTAACATCTTCTTTTACTAATCGTGGCTGCGAACATGTTGATACCACTACAAAGTTTATACATATACTATTAGTATTTAACAAATATTTCATCGGATCAAACATTTATGCTACTTACTTAACCGCAAGCTCCTTAATGTCTTCATCTAGGTCAGTTCCTTATGGATCGAAGTAATATCCCATCTTTGTCGCCACACCAATTAGAATAATAACTCAATGGGCTCTATGATAGAGAAATAACTTTTAGTTAGCAATGTAGTTTTCAAAAGAGCTACTTAAAAAAATGAAATAATAATTAAACAAATGTCACTATTCAATATTATAAGGAATGAAAATAGGTTGAAACTTTCTAGCCATAGTCAAACGATAAAAAATTAATTGTTCTCTCTATAGATGGGACTTTATTGGATTTTCATGTACAACTGTTATAACCTTAGCAAGATTCATGAAACCAAATGGTTTCCCTATCTTATTAGCTGCCATTTTATCATTTAAGCACCTAAATGTATTAGAAAATTGAGATAAAAAATTAATATTATAAGGTAATAGTAAATTCACGGACTAATTTATTTTATAAAGATACTTACGCCACATAGATGATTAGGTTGTTGAGGCTTAGCCATTCCATGTGATACAAGATTCTACAATCATGTAACCAATTTGAGTAAGAAACTCTTTTGCAAATACCTCGCTGTCAAGTGGGTGAGGAAAGTAACTCCCATCTGGAGGCAATTTCACATTACATAAGCTAAAAAAATACCAGAATCTAAGATTCACTTATGCTTGTTTCTTGTGCTGAGCAGTTTGTTGCTTTGTCCTTCTCTTTGCATTGCATTGTGTTTTTTTCTCTTTATTTTGTTAGTTTCTCTTCCTTGGACTTCGTGGTAATTCAGGCATATGAGATGGTGTTTGAGATTTCTTATTTAGAAATGCTCTTTTTTTTGACTTGGTAACAATTCACCAAAGTCTTCAGATAGTTTAAGTGTTATTTTAGGTTTCTTCTTCTTCGAGACGCCCTTCCTCTTCTTTAGAGACCAACAACTCTTTTTTGGAGTTCTTGCTATACTTATTTTTTGTCGATTCACATTTGATTTCTTGGGTTGAGGTTCAAAAATATTTTGGCCGTCCTGGGTCATGATCTGATAAAAGATTAAACAAGTAAAACATGTTAGAAAACAACTGTAATTTGTGACTCTTAGGAAAATTAATTCTACTTCATATTGGAAAGATATGGATAGTATCACTATTATGGCTATATGTTCAGTTTATGAAGTATATGTTCAAGTATATTGAATTAAGTGAAGATACATAGAAAAGGGAAATAAAATTATAAAAAAAAGTTAGTCATAGTTAGCATAAACAAGTAATTTATAGTATCTATGATTTAGCAACTTCAGCTGCTTGATTTGTCTACATAGAATCGGCATCATGCATGCATGCATCCTCCATTGGTACGTTAGCGCTGCCTATATCAAAGTGTCTAGTTCTTTTTCTAATTTCCTACCACAACTTTTCAATGTCTGCATCTTGCTTTGCTAACCAGTCTTCAAACACTACTCGCTCTTTTTCCATGTGATCAATATTTCGTGGAGTCTCAAATTAAATAGAAGTGCTTACAAACTTTTCACAGATGCTTTGAAAGCAAATTATTTTTGCCATCCGGACTTTAAGACCCCTTCCTAGGATTCTTTCTAATAGCCTTTATCTAAATAATCATTCACACATCTAATAAGACATTCATACAAGTAATAAAAAAAAAATGAACTAAATAAAATTGGCACTTACAAGTGAATCCACGATGAGTTGAATAATATGAAGTTTTAATCAAACAAGACTCGGAATGGGGCGAGACTTTGCGAGGGGTCTCCGTGTGTCAAAAATAAGCCGCGGGCACAGCCGCGCCCAAAAATAAGCGCCCGAAGGTCGGAGCGCCAAAAGCCCCCAGCGGAAAAAGGCCAAAAAAACAAGTGGGCTATAGCCTTGGTGGGGGGAGGGGGGGGGGGGGGGCTGGCGAAATTCGTCCGCCGTTACTAACCAGATCAGATGAAACATTTGAATAAATCAAAAAGTACTTACAAGTTCTTCCAAGAGTCTAACGTATCCTTTTCAGCTCAGACAATAGGTGTACTTGTTAGTTGTTACGAGCACACATTTTTTGTTTACTCTTCCTCAGTTTATGTTAATTAATTAAACATAAACATATATATAATAGTCAGGTACTTAAACAAGTGTAGAGAATTAAGAACTATTAATAACAGAATCTCCTGAAATGTTTTGACATGACATAATTTATATAGAAAATATTTAGTTTATCAAGTCAATATAGCTTGAGTACATGCCGCGAATGCATCAGCAATATGAATTTCAACGAAAGCATCCCGTCAGCAATATGAATTTCAACGAAAGCATCCTAATCTTCTTGTTTAATGTGGTAATATCATAAAGGAGGTTTCCTTAACTTTTTACGATCATGCATGTTTGGCATAATGTAATTCTTCGTGAAACTGTGCTTGAAATTCCTAAATGAAGATCTAATTGATTGTAACACTTGCTTCTTACTTCCTTGGTGAATAATTTAGTGCCTTTGCAATGCTTTTGCAACACATTTAAATATTTACAAAGTTTACCTTATAAATCAAATTAAAAAAATGTCAATATTTAGGCAAATTTTAATTATTTTTATACCTGAACATATTTCTAAAGTGCACCTTTGTAAGTCCCTGGCACTAATCACCAATCTTTGTATGTGATTGGCATGAATGTATGAGCTAACACTCAAAGTGGATAGCGTGGTGCCTCCGGTCCACAAGGAACACCATATGAATTATATCTCAGCAAATTTTCCCTACCTTCATCATTAAGTTTTTATTTCTAGGATTAAGACTCAGACTTCTTTGTGTAGAATAATCTCTTGAACCTTCCACCTCTTCTTTTCCTTGTTCACCAGCCTTATCTTCAAGAAGATGATGAGGAATTAGTCCCAGGGTGGGTACCGATTTGGTTCAATTTGAAAATTTTTGGTTTGGTTCAGTTTGAGAATTTAAAAAAATTGGTTTGGGAATTTTTATTTGGTTTTGTTTCGGTATTAATCAATTTGGTTTTTTTTTTACTTATAAAATACCGAACCGAAATAAAAAAAAAATTAAATTGAACTAGATAAACCAAATTGAATTGAACTGGTTTGGTTTAGCCAATCCTTAAACGCCACATGGCATTTTTAATTTAAAATTTACTTTTTGTTTTTCAGTTTGGTTTTCGTATTTAAAATTTTAAACTAAAAATTGAGCTAAATTTTTTTTATATCAAATTGAAATATTCATTTTTTTCTAAGAAAAAAATACCAAACTGAACCACCAAAAAATCAAATCGAATAAAAAAATTTTCTGGTCTGGTTGAGCTCTACCCACCCCTAAGTAGTCCTTTAATATCAATTTCCTCACTATTTTGCATTTCATCATTTTTATGGGAACAACTCTAATTTTCTTCATCACTGATAGGCTCATCATCAAAATCCATTGTCTAAGACTTGTTAAATATATATATATATATAATGTTAACCAAACATATATTGTAACAGTGGCGGACCTACGCGTGGGCTAGACCGGGCTGTAGCCCTGTCTAGCCCAGACAAAATCGTTTATACCCCTTAATGTTTCATCAATTTGTAAAATAATAGAGTTTTAATTTTATTTTCATATATGTCCCTAACTCAATTATCCTTATATTTTCATCAATTTAGTATAACAGTAGAGTTTTTATTTAATATTCAAATATGTCCCTAACCCAATTACTCTTATGTTTTCATCAATTTTATATAACAATAGAGTTTTTATTTTGTTTACAAATATGTCCCTTATTCACTTATATTATTTTCAATTGAAATTAGTGACTTATTCTATAAAATGATTAAATCATATATTTATTGAATAGATTGAAAACATTAGGGAACTAAAATTTTATTACTGCTTTAATTTATTTTAAAAAACTTCTAATTGAAAAAAATGTCAATGTAATATAACATCGTCACTAGTAGTAAAAGTACTTACAGAAACAGCATGTAGTAACAATTATCAATATTTTTATAAATTTTTTATGTGAATTTTCAGATTTTATTTATTAGTTATATTAACTAAGAGGACAAGTTAGAAAATAAAATTTGAGTATTTTAAGGAGGTTTTGATAGAATAATCATCAATATCTAGTTCTTTAAAGAGAGATAAAGCGCGGACAAAGAAACAACTACACCCAAATACATTTTTACTGAATTGAGTTTAGTTTATTATTGAAACTTTTGACTAATAATACCTTTACAATTTGAAAGGATGAATAAATTTTATGTTTAATTTATTAAGTTTGGTAATTTAGTACTTCACTTCAAATATAAAAGTTTTACTAGCAATTTTTAATTGATTGTAATTACATGTATTGACCGATTTTAATTTAAAATTCTTAATTGATTTTTTAATCCTTATACAATTATATATTATTTTAGGCTGCAATGTCAGATTCTATCATTGAAAAGTAATGTTTTTATATTCGAGTTGTCTTTTGTTTTTTACTTTTTTTTAATTATTTTTGTTTATAGTCCATATTTAGAGAGATAAGATTTTTGGTATTCTTCCTTATTTAATGTACTTATTTATATATATATTTTTTATGTTTGCTTCAAAATAAAAATTTTAACTTAGCTCGGGGTAATTTTAAGTTCTGGATCCGCCCCTGTATTGTAATAGTTGGTAACATGTCAGTAAAACAAGCAATGAGAAAATAGAAAAAGAACAACAACTAATTACATGCATGGCAAATAATAGAATAAAAGCAGTAGCTAGTAACACAGCAAAATTAGGAAAAATTAAATGGATGAAAACAATAAACACACATATCACTACTCAATTTCAATGGCCTCAACACCATTACATTTATATTCTTCTAGATAACTATCAATAGAGGCATTAATTATATCTACTCTAGGAAATTCTTTGGTTATTGAAATTTGCTCCTTCGTGCTATGCACATCCTCATCATTTCAATAACTGGAATACTCTGAAAGGCATGAAACAAACTATTAACCAGTCCATGTGTTTTCTAACAAGATGTCAAATAAAATAAACTTAATTAAAAAAATTTAAAATTAAGTTAAAGCTAAATGAAAATTAAGTTGAATGAAAATTAGGCATTTATAATAAGTGCCTGATTAGAGGTTGGACTTTCTAAATATTTTACGGCACATGCAAATAAGCTTGGGTCAACAAATTTTATTCAACAAGAACTTTTCCCACCTAAGGATGCAAATTGATCCATCCAAGTTGGATATCCATGTATCGAGTTCAATTGGATTGAATAATATGCTTCCAAAATCTTTTGGATATGGATATGAATATTTCCTTAAATATCTAACTAAATATTGAGTGGATATGAATATTAGATGGATATCCAATATCCAACTCATGTTTTGTATTTTTAGATTAAAATGAATAAATATAAAAATGCCCTAAACAAAAACATTTATTCTTAAATATATCTTCCCAACAAAATTATAGAAGAATAATTTAATTTTAGAAAATTTTAAAAACATATTACCAAAAAAATTACTCTTTTTTCTCTAAAAAAAAAAAGAATGCCGGCGTTGTTGTTCCACCACTAGTGACACTGCCGATAGCACCGCCGATAAGAGAAAAAGTGAACAAATGATGACGAATCTGGTACCATCAAACTCAAAATTTCACGATCTACTAATTGGTACTAATTTTTAGGCCAAAAAAAGAATTGATGGCGGTGCAAATGCAGCTTGAAGAGTGGCGGCAACATCCCGTCGTCGACTAATGGCAAACCAGTGAATGCACCATCACCTCTGTCAAACTCATTGGAAGCCACCAAATATGACTAAGGTAGCGGTACTCACCGCATCATTGTTAGCAGGTTGCCATCACTGTGTAGGGTATTATTTATGTGCCATGATTCATTTTTGGCTAACTAATTCAATACCATTGCGTAGATCATGAAATTTCAAGTCCGATGGTACCGGATTTGTCTATGTTTGTTCACATTTTTGTGTCGTCGGCAGCGGAGCAGTAACTCTAGCAATATTTATTTTGTTATTTTATTTTTATTCAAAATAATTTTAATTCGCTTTTAAAATTAATGATTTTAGGAAATAAATTAAGGGAAATAAGAATTTCTTAATTAATATATTATTAATTAGTTTAAAAATAAAAATTTATTAATGTCATATTATTTTTGAATTTGAAAACACAAAAATTTAATGTTCTATGGACATCCATGGATATCCATATTCATGTCCAACATTTCAGATTGAATATGGATTTGGACATATCCATTATGGATAATTATGGATTTGCATTCAGATGGATAATATCCATCCATAACTGAAAATTTATCATCCTTATTCCCATCACCCATAGGCCTCTGAATTAATGAGTTCTCTCTATACCTAGGAGGATTCCCAATTGTTTACATGTTGGACAAATAATCAACATAGAATTCAAAAGCTTCTTCTACAATGTGAGACTCTTCAATGCACCCTTCAAGGCAATTACGATTGCAAACATAACCTTTAAGGGTTTTCAGGTTTCTCTCAAATGGATACATCCATCATAGATAGACAAGACCATAAAGTCTTATTTTATGGATAACATGAATTGTTAAGGGAATCATTATGTCAAAAAATGAAGGTGGGAAGCATTTTTTTAAAAGACACACTGTCTCTACCATGTGTTTTTTTTTTCATTTGTTCCCATTTGGTTACATCAACAATAGTAGCACATATGGAACCAAAGAAAAACACAGTCTGAATATTGCATAAGTACATGACAATTGTGTGATTTGAGACCTTGTAATTCGCAATCCTTCAGTGACACCAAGCTTATCATATTAGAAGAATAGCCATCAACAACCTTATTATTTTTTAAACATTTATAGAACCTTTTTTTCTCATTCGAACATAAGGTGTAAGAAGCTACAATAAGCATGACATGATTCTTGTTTGAGAAATCATGTTGCAATTCCTTTGTAATTAATCTTCAATATTTAAAGATTCATTCCTGTTTTTAATCTATCATTTGTCTTTTCCACAATATTGAGTAATAATAACCCATCAATGGTTTTGCATGCATTTTTTTTCAATATATATAGCATCTAACTAATGTCGAACAAAGAAGTGTTGCCAATACTCTATGTCAAAGAATATTGACTTTTCCTTTAACAATTGCTTGTATTACAAGAGTCATCACTCTATCACTTTATTTTTTTTTCGTATTTATTTTCAATATCTCTAACCTTTTCCCACACATTATGGCATGTCAACTATTTAAATTTGGCTATTATTCAAATTTTGTTTTGTATCATTATACAATTTTAATTCATATCAATTTATTTTAAAGTCAGCAATCATTTATTTCATTTCCAATATCAGAGCCATTAAATAAGACTGTCATAGCCAACAAAAATCTACAAAATCTATGCAAAGCATGCATCTATTAACATAAATCTCATGATATAATTCCAAACAAAATAAATGAATAAGGAAACCTATTCTAAGCATCAATTATTGATCCCACTATAAAATGCAAACGTAGTCCATCCAAGTAAAGCATACATGACAAAAACAACGAGGGGCAGACTTGTCTGTGGCTTGTTACATCGACAATACAGACTGATATAGTTCTCATTCTGATTAACCAACAAAATATAAGTTGCCAGTTTCTCGCTGATAAACAATGAATTCCTATCGATATTCAACAATATACAATGAATTCCCACCAACTAGCTAGCATGCATTCGAATATAAAAATGTCATGGCTGAGAAATACAAAAAGAAAAGGCAGTAGGATTGAATCACTTTACTTGTTTCGTTGTGACTACACCTTGAACAGTCTTGCTTAGCTTAATAGCCTTTTCTTTAGTCTTAAGCAAAAAAAAAAAATCAAACCTTTAATGGCAACCTTCAGTTGAAAAATGTTTAATATACAATTCTAAAGGACCTATGAGCTGTGAAAATACAGAACATGAAGGCCTTCATTGGCTAAGATGACCTATAATGTTTTAACAAAACAATACATTAACAAATAAATGAATGTTGAATAGATGGCGTACAATATTTAAACTAAACAAAATAGTACATTAAAAAACAATTTACCTAAACCATAACATTAGCAAACAATGATTCAAATTAAAAAGAAAATGATGGTCCACCAGACATTGTGGCCTGCATGTCGATTTTGAAGAACACAATATTTTTTAGGACCACAAAAAAAACAACATTTCTGAAAAATAGTTTAGAAATGAATGTTATCCAACCATAATCCATATACAAATCAGTAGAACAACATGCACATAATGGCAAGTTTTAACGTAAAATCAAATACTAAATACAACATGTAGCACAAGTAAAACAAATTTTCACCTTAAGAAAAAAAAAAAGCTTGAGATATTTTTGATGTGCAACACTTAGGGTTTCAATGATTACAATATACTAATAGAAAATTAGGATTTAGTGCATGCCTAACAACAGACTTCGCCTTTTTGTTCAATCAAACAATGACGGCTACTTTTAGTGAGAGCTGGTAGTGGAGTGAGAGGCTAAGGTCTTTAACTTTTTTAGCGACTGATTTGAGGGCTATGGTTGTGACTGCTTCTTCTCTTTTTTTCTTTTCTAGGTTGTAAATAGCGATTAAAGCTATAAGTGATTCTTTTTCTTTAGTAGTAACAAAGGCTATGAGGATTAAGGTTGATAGATTGAGATGACGACTATAAACATTAAGGCTGAAAGATTGAGATGATGATAGTGACTGACAGTGGCTGTGATGACTAAGAGACGGTTAGGATAGAGAAAGAGCCTTCAATCATCGGCTAGTGAAAGAGGACTATTGTTTATTCCAAATGTGAAAGAAGATGGAACAAAATGCAAAATTTTTCTAAATGTTGAAAATTTTTGTCTTTAGAAGCATAACGGTTGAACAACATCGATTAAACTATTTTTGTATAACTATAAAAAGATATTTGGTTAATAGTATTTTTGTAAAAAAAAATTCAAGGATATTAAAAAATTAATAAATGAATTTAAAGTGACGTCATTTAAACGCATGATTAATGCCTAGCATGTTTTATAAATGATTAAAAAAATAAAAACTGAACATGACATGTTTCTATCAATAACAAATAACATAAATATATCAGTCATGAAAATGCTATAACAGCTTGACAAAAAAATATATTAGTCATGAAAGTATCATTCTTTGATGATACTTTTATGACACATCGATAATTCAATATGTATCATCAATTTTCTATCATAAAAATGCATTTTTTTTAGTAGTGATGCCTTTCAATAGATAACAAAAAATATATTATGGCTGTTGGAAGTTCATCCAACTATACAATAGTTTCCGTCATTCGCAGTGCTAACTTGGCTATTGAATGAGCTATGCCATTACATAATCTAGGGTATACTGAGCTTTGAAATTCTGAAAATTCTTTTCGTTTACCAGAATTTTAGAGATCACCAGAAAATTTCAAACATGCTATTGTTCCTATTGTTAACTATGTTTATGCCTTATGGAAATTAGATTCTAAGATCATAAAAGTTCCACAAGCTTTTAACACAACCTGCAATTCCCATTCTATAGTTGCAACTTCAGCCATTGTCATATTGCAAAAAAACTTAGTTATTTTAATTGCAACAACTGTAGCATTTTTTGTCAAAATTTCTAATCACAACCCTTAAACATGTCACCTACTTTTCAGAATCTACAACATTATCCACATTTACTTTTAGCCAGCTATTTGGAGGAGGGCACTATTATTTTTGCTTCCAAACTTCCTTACTTGCAGCACAAGTCATCTTAAGTTCTCTAAGATTCCACAATTGACTCTGCCTTTGCTATTGATCAAATTAGATTCTTTTTTTTTTTCTCGAACAACCATTTATTCTTTACAATCCAAAGTACTTATAGTAAAGCTACAACTAACGCCACATAAATTTCAGTTTGCTATTGAGGCAAGAATTGCAACAACTTGGCTATGTCACAAATGTGCTCTCCTTGAAGATTGGTTGTTAGTTGAGAGTTTTTCCAAATTTTCCTTACCATTTTGCAATCCAACAAGGCATGAGACATAAACTCTGAATTACATCAACATATTTGGCATGTAGGCTGTTGAGAACTCTTTTTTTCCATAAGTTTTTATAGTGGAAGTAAGTTAGAGGCAGCCCTCTGTAGAAATTTTTTTACCTTCTCTGGAAAAGCAAGCTTCCAAATAACACTCCATTAGTGTTGATTATGAGTAAAACAACTTGGATAATTTGGAAACTTTATCTTCATAGCCACCTAGTAACCACTTTTAACTAAGTATTGCCCTCTTTTGTCATAATGCCGTACCAATTGAATCTCATTTTGCCGTTTTGGGAGTAGAATTTGCATAATAGTTTCTGCTTATTCTAATTTGAAGTGTTCAATGTTGAGTGCTAGAAAGTGTATATTTATAAAGGAGAAAATCGTCATTTTACACTTTTATGTATTTAAAAGTTTTGCTAACATCCCTACTTTGAGAGTAGAAAGTCTTGCTAACATCCCTACTTTTATGTATTTAAGTCCCTTGTGATTTAATTATGTGTTTTATTATAATTAAGTATTTTAGGGGGCATCATGGTCATTTCACAATGAACGAGAGATCAGATAGCAAAACAGACAACAATTTTGAACTCAGGGCAGTCGAAAATCTTAGGAGGAGTATAAAAGGATAAACGACACTGTTCACATGTACAATGTTGTTCACGGTACTGTTCACGACACTGTTCACATATACGGTCCGATGATGTGACATTGATCGATGATGTGGCAGCATTCGATTGGACGAACGATGCGGCATTGACTGCTTATGTGGCGTTGACTGATGATGTGTCACGATCCTATTGGACTGAAATATTGATGTGACGTTGACCGGTGATGTGGCAGTATGTTAGTGGACCGAAAAACATGTGTACGGTACATGCATATACACGGAATGATAGCCCTGATGATGTGTTCTATCTAATCAGAACTTGCCACGTGTCGCAATCCTAAGCGTCTAAATTGTTTTAATCTGACGGCTACAATTTACTCATTGTATTTATAAATTGAGGGCTCCCCCTAAATTGACAACCCTGAATTCATTTTTTATCTCTATTTTTTGTAATTCCTTCTATATCTTGTATTTTCTACGTATTTTTATAAATTTTCATTTTACCCTTAGTTCATTTATGAGTAGCTAATTTTTTTTCAAGCTTGGGTTGAAGGTGAAGTTTCAACATGTTCTATGGGCTTAATTTCGTAAATTTACTTTCTCTTCCCCTCTGATTTATGCGGATATTTTGACTTTTCGTCAACATATAGTAATAATCTTGTCTAGATATTGCACTGGTATAATCGTCTCCCTAGTGCAAGATTATTACTATTTGGCGCGATAAGCACTTAGCACCATATTTATTTGAGTGGGGTTCATGAGGAGTGGAAACCCTCCTCCTCATGATTTAATTGGCACTAATAAGAAATATTAAGCCCATGGTGTGTGTTGAATGCAGATCCAGAAACCCAAGCACTTTATTTTAATAGTTTTTACTTTAATTTATTCCTGAAATTCTAACTTCAAGTTTAGGATAGTCTAAATCACTTTCACCACAAATCCAACCACCCACTTAGAAAAGTAACTCTAAACGCAATTAAAATCCACCTCCCCGTAGGATCGACACTAATCACCGTTGATCTATTCTACAATAGATTCATGCACTTGCAAGTTCAATAAAATTTGCACAATAAGTTTTTGGCGCTGTTGCCGGGGAGGTAAGTTATTTTAATTCGTAGAATTAATTTTTGTAAATAATTTAATTTTTATGTTATTTTTCTTTGCAATTTTTTGTTTATCTTGTTAATTTGGCCGGTTCAACCTCCTATTAATTTATTTTAATTTTAGTTAATTTATTTCACGTATTTCTTTTATAGCACTTGAGTGTATTTTCATAGTAAGGTTGTAACAACGTGATAAGGTTAGTATCGTAATTTCTCATTCTTCTTTATTTTTATTAGTTTTGTTCTTATTTTTTTGTGTTCTATGGTCAAAGGTCACAATTACCTAATCTTGTGCCTATAGATTTTAAACTGGAAAAAACACTTCGTAGACACAAACACATTGCAATTAAAGATAAAATTGAAATGGATTTGCAACAACAACAACCAGCACCACAAAAGAGGCCATTTAAGGACTATTTCAGTCCCTTAGCTCACTTGAGCACATCGTGTATAAGATACCCAAATGTAACTGCTAGGAGTTTTAAGTTAAAACTTAGTGTGCTAAATTGTCTCTCAACATTTATGACCTCGAAAATGAAGACTCATATAATCATCTGAATGATTTTCATACTATTTGTCAAACTTTTAAATATGAGAATTTTTCAGATGATGATGTTAAATTTAGATTATTTCCATTTTCTTTAAAGGATAGAGCTCGTTCATAGTTTAATACATTGTCTGCTAATAGCATTAGATCATGGGAACAAATGGTAATAAAATTTTTGAATAAATATTTCCCAATGCATAAAACTAATATTATTCGTAGAGAAATTTCAGAGTTTACCCAGAGAGAAGACGAGCAATTTTTCAAAGCATGTGAGCGATTCAATGGGCTATTATTGAAGTGTCCATATCATGAGTACAAGAAATGGCACCAATGCCAATACTTTTTAGAGGGATTATTGTCGCATGTACAAGAATGGCTAATGGCAACAAGTGGAGGAGAGCTAATGTCAAAAAGTGCATCAGAGATTTGGGATTTATTCCAATGACAAACGGATAATTCCCAACAACGGAGTCGATCACTTAAGAATATTAAAAGAATTACGAGAGTGAATGAGGTTCACATTGGTGAGTCAAGTTCAGAAATTAAAGAAGTCAAAGAAATAATTGAAGGTCTTTCCCGACAAATAGCATCGTTAATGGCTGCTAAATCAATAGAGCCACATGACCATGACTCATACCCAAATCAAGCCAATGCCATAGGTATAATGAGAAAGCCATTAAACTACAACCCTTACTCCAACACGTATAATCTTAGATGGAGAGACAATCCTAATTTTTCATGGTCTCAGGGGTTCCAACAGGATGGACTAGCAGCTCCAGCTCCACTAATGCAACCAATTCCTCAAGTTCCTTAAGCCTTTCAGCCATCATTTAGACTATACAATCAGAACCCGAACTACTCTAAACCCAGACCATGGGAGGATGCATTTCAGAATTTCAAAAATCTTACTCACTCCACGATCGAGCAACAAAATCACACCATTGATGAACTACGAAATGAGATGAGAGTCGTTTTGCTCTTCATGTGATAGGTGTCAACGAATCAGGAGCATTACACGAAGGAAGATGATGCCACTAAATCCAATTTTAGTGATTGAGATTTTTTAAATATGGGATATTGACTTCATGGGATCTTTTCCCTTTTCTTTTGGTCATTAACACATATTGATTGTTGTTGACTACGTATCGAAATGGGTAGAAGTAATTCTATGTAGAACCAATGATCACAAGGTGATGATAGGATTTTGGAAAAGCAATATTGTTTCACGCTTTGATTTCCTTCGAGCAATAATCAGTGATGGTGGTGCCCACTTTTGTAACAAATCATTCAAAACTATTTTGACAAAGTATTCCATCACTCACAAAGTGGCGACCCTATATCATCCACAAACTAGTGGCCAAGTCGAGATCTCCAATCGAGAAATAAAGCACATATTAGAAAAGATGGTGAGACTAGACAAAAAGATTGGTTATTGAGACTCGATGATGCATTATGGGCATAGAGAACGACTTTCAAGACCCCGATTAGGATGTTACCCTATAGCCTAGTGTACGAAAAAGCTTGTCACCTACTTGTGGAACTCGAGCATCGTGCGTACTGGACCATCAAGAAATTCAACTTTGACATGCAACAAGCTAGCTCACCAATAATGTAACATAGTCCAGCACCTACTTAATTATCGAATTCTACTCCATCTTAGGGCCTGTTAGGGATTGCTTTTAGGAGGCTTAAAAGTGATTTTAAAAATCTAAAATTTAATTTTAGTGTTTAGTAAAACAAATCAAAATCACTTTTGTCAAAATCAGCCCCTCCCACGTCAATATATATAACAAAATACTTTCTTCTTCTTTTTTTTTTTTTTTTTTTTTGAAACGATAACAAAATATTTTCTAAAATATAAAAAATAATACCACCATAAATGAATCCGCATGGCATAATTATGTGAATTTTATGGATCATGCGTCCATGTTAAACGGCCTTTTGTTATGGGTCAATGACGTGGCCCAAAATGAATCCACAGGGAAGTCCGACCTACTCTATGGGGTGCATGGCCCTTTAAGATCAAAAATGAAAAAATAAATAAAGACCGCCTAACAACTCCACACGTGTACTGCACACGTGCTGCTTCTGTGCTTCCATTTGGCATCTGTTCACCAGAGAGAGCACTCTACTCTTCCCTTCCCTGTTCGTCTCCCTGTTTAAGTTTCCCATAAAATACCATACCATTGATCAACCAGCTAATAACTTTCCAAAACGACCTCGTACTTTCCATTTTTACACTCCTTACCCAATCCCTTATTCGAATTTTCCATTCAAGGCCTCTTTCTTCGTTGTCAAATTCATTCACACCTCTTACGTCTTTCTCTTATCAACTCTTCACTTGCACAATTTTTATTTTTTCCTTTGACGCTATGTAATGAGTTTCTCTTCTCTAAATGGCTCAAATTTTCCTCATGTTTACTATTTTGATCTTCTTCTCACTAGAAACTCCCTTATCTCTCGATCAATACAATTTCCCGGTGATCGGCTTCGGAGCTGATTCATTGTTTCACGGCGATTACACGCCTCCGTCACCACCTCCGCCGATAGCGCCACCTCACCCTCCGTCTCTATCATGCCAAAGGGACCTTGGCGGTGTCGGTACTCTTGAAACTGTTTGCCTGCTCAATTCTAGCTTAACCTTCGAAAACGACGACATTTACGTGGAAGGCTCGGGAAATTTACACATACTTCCAGGTGTAACGTTATGCTGTCCGATTAAAGGTTGCCTGCTAACGATTAATGTTACTGGCGAATTCTTGTTGGGTCGAAACTCAGAGATAGTTGCTGGGACGGTTTATGTTTCCGCTTTGAACGCGAGTTTCTCGTCTGGTTCGGTGGTGAACGCGACCGGCTTGGGGGGGGAGCCGCCGGCCGAGACGAGTGGGACACCTGATGGAGTTCAGGGCGCTGGTGGGGGCCACGGAGGGAGAGGGGCGAGTTGCCTAGTGGATAACATGAAGTTGCCGGACGATGTGTGGGGAGGAGACCCGTACTCGTGGTCTTCGTTGGAGGAGCCCTGGAGTTACGGGAGCAAAGGTGGGACCACTTTTAAGGGGGAGAATTTTGGGGGAGATGGTGGTGGGAGGATTCGGTTGGAGGTTGTGAATGAGATAGAGGTTAACGGGAGTTTGTTAGCGGATGGCGGTGATGTCGGTGTGAAAGGTGGTGGAGGCTCCGGTGGCAGCATTTATGTCAAGGCCCATAGAATGTAAAGTTTATTGCTTTGGCTTGTTTTACTTTTATGCAATGGTTTTGTATTTCTCTTGTGAGTATTAGTTTTTTTTTTTTTTAAATTTTAATTATTGATTGCGGTTCAATGGTGGTTTCAGAGTTTAAATGTTGCATCCATACAAGTTGTACACAAATTTGGGTTTACTTTATGTGTTAGCTAGCTATATTATGAGTGATTGGCTAGGAGAAAAAGTAAATACTATGAAGAAGAGACTGTGAAAGTAAATTTGACTTGATGTAGAAAAGGTGATGGGGATAGCAGAATGTATGTGAATTTAATTATATTTGGATGTGGCCTTTTGGCAATCATGATAATAACTTGATGAATTTTGCACATATAGTAATTGATTTAAAGATTTATGGGCTACAATGTATGTTTTTGGATCGAAGTGAAGTCTGTTACCAATGAAATGAACTTGACTTCAATAGATAGAAGCAAACATATTGGATAATCTCAGGGAGAGAAATATTGTGGCATCTTGAAACTTATGTTAGCATGGAGCTCTAACTAAATGTGTCAACTTATGAGAATACTTCTGAACATAGAGTTTTCTACATTGCTTTTAAATAACAACCGGACATATTCTAGTTTTTATGAAATTTGTTTAAAAATCCTGTCAAGATAGGTATTTCTTTTTCTGTTCTCTCTCTTTCTCTCTTCTGGAGGTCACTTTTTTGGAAAAATATTAAGGTAATCACTAATTTCTAATGTCTGGAGAAAGAATGATATAAACACAAAAAATCTTGGTTTTACCTTACTAGTGGAATGGTAGTATTAATTGTGGGTCTGATATTGAGTTCTATTATTTATTTATTTATTTATTTTTTCTTTTTTGTGTTGGTCTTTTTTTTTTTGGGTTGCCACTCCTGGTTTATTTATTACTTTCTTAAGTCATAGTATAGACCTTTTTTTTTTAACTCGTAGAATAGCCAACTAAAATTTCACTCAATTTATAAATTTCTTCTGTGAAGAGCAGGACAGGAAATGGTAAAATAAGTGCCTCTGGGGGGAATGGATTTGCTGGAGGTGGTGGTGGTAGAGTTTCTATCAATGTTTTTAGCCGACATGATGGTGCTGAAGTTTGTGTTCATGGTATGGCTTAGGCATTTACCTTTTGTCTTCGCATATGTTTTTTTTTTTTTTTTTTTTTTAACTTGTCATTTTGGAGAATTTAGAGAAGGAAATGTTTATATGTAAATGTGAAGTGTAATTGGAACTGATTTTTTAACTCTTAGCATTCTGCATTGGCCTTCTCCTCAGGAGACTGCTATTCTAGATTGAGTTTCCTAGCTCTTATTTTATGGATTTTACGCTTAGGAAACAAAAGAGTTGAGCAGATGGGCTGAATAAAATTTAGTTTTGATTTCTATTGCTTATAAAACTTATGTTCGATTTGTTCCCTTCTCTTTCCATATCAATTGTAATTTAGCATGTGCCAACTTTTTTAAGCATTTATATAACATGAAGCTCATAACAAACTTCATTCACGAAATTCCACTTAAACAGCAATCCAGGAAAGTTGATTAAAATGATTGTGGGGTTTTTTCTGTCTGATAATATGCGCGTCCAATTGTTCACTCTCTCCCTCAGAGTCTTGGAGGAGATTCATCTCATTCTGTTTGCAATATTTTATCCTCTTTAAAAGATGTTAATATATATTATATTTCCAGAAAATAAAAATAGTTGCTTAATAACCATATTTTTTTCTTACATTGCTTGTTATCTTGTTTTTAGGGGGAAGGAGTTTTGGGTGTCCTGAAAATGCGGGTGCTGCAGGGACATATTATGATGCTGTGCCTCGGAGGCTTTTTGTAAGCAATGACAACCTGCCAACAAATACTGACACGCTTCTTTTAGAGTTTCCAAAACAGCAACTTTGGACAAATGTTTATATTCGGGATAATGCCAAGGCTTCTGTTCCTTTGTTTTGGAGTCGTGTACAGGTGACTAAAGAAGTACTATCTTGTTTACCTGTTTGGATTTACATGGTTATTGGCCATTCTGGGTGATTGCGTTTATTTTTGTTGGGTTGGTTTTATTCAAGTCTTAATCCTCAGTAATTGCATAGGCTAAGACAGCATTTATGATAGCTGTTTTGGTTACATTTAGACTCATTCACTGGGTTATTTATGGATGTTCTGTAACAGTTTGTAGATATCCATCATGTTCTTCCTTTTTGATGTATCTGCTACTTAAATAGGTTCGAGGACAGATTCATTTATCACAGGGGGCAGTCCTAAGTTTTGGGCTTGCACACTATGCTACATCTGAATTTGAGTTGCTGGCAGAAGAGCTTCTAATGAGTGATTCCATTGTCAAGGCAAGTTACATGCACCTTTCCACTCTTTAGCGGAGTTTCATATTTTATCAGCCAAATTTTACTCTCTCAATAACCGCTCCGTTGTAGGTAGTTTTTCTTAGTTTAACTTACTCCCTATGCTACCAAATATACCCACTGTTTGTTGGCATTTAAATCTTTTAAATTACATTATACTATACATGGGAATATCTCCACTGATCTCATGAGAAACATCACATATATAGTTATCATTTAAATTACTTGTCTGCATTTTCAATCTGTTAACCTCAGAATATCTCCATTGCTTTACTGATCTAGATCTCAGATTCTCTATCTCTGAAAATTCCTTTTGGATTCTTTTTGGCTTCTAAATATTGACCTTCCCATGTTTGTATAGTTGTTGAATTACTGTTTTCTTCTGAATGCATTTTTATCTTTCTGTTGTGAGCAAACTTTTGCAGTGCTGATGTTTTCATTATTGCTATTAAATGATATAATTTTCTGGAGGCATTTTTGTCCATACCTAATTTTTGTTCTGTTGCCATTATCTCTTGCCTTACATAAAGCTGCAGACTATACGATCATTTTACATTATAGTTATCATAATATTAATAATGGTCTTCATTACTGTTACCTGCAATTGAAATTAGATATATGGAGCTCTTCGTATGTCTGTCAAAATGCACTTGATGTGGAATTCCAAAATGCTTATAGATGCTGGTGACGATGCAATTCTGGCGACATCCTTGCTTGAGGCTACCAATTTAATGGTTCTCAAGGTGTGTTATATCTTCTTTGTTTTCTTGTTTACTAGATGATCTTTTTTAATATTTTAATGGAGCTGTATTTGTTTCTCAGGAATCATCTGTGATACGTTCTGATGCCAATTTGGGAGTTAACGGACAAGGTTTTCTGAATTTGTCTGGACCAGGAGATATGATTGAGGCACAGCGTCTGATCCTGTCCTTATTTTTCAGTATCAATGTAAGCTCAGGCCTCAACATGTAGCATTGAATTTTATGTTGTCTTCAAATCATATTTACTAGTTTACGGATGAAATTTTCAGTTAGAGGTAGAGAAATTTGCTTTGATCAATTTTATGTGGAAATTATTCATTTTGTGTTCTTACTTTGCTTCCCATGAAATGAAGGTTGGACCTGGATCTGTTTTGCAAGGTCCCTCAGAAAATGCAAGTAACAATGATACGTAAGTTATGAATTATATATTCATCATTGAACCTAATTTTTTTAATAGATTAGTAATTTTTTTTTTTTTGGGGGGAAAAACTGTAGGAAACCACGACTTTATTGTGACCGCCATGATTGCCCAGTGGAATTGCTTCATCCTCTAGAAGATTGCAATCTGAACTCGTCATTATCCTTCACTCTTCAGGTATCCCATTAGCTAGATTGAACGCTAAGTACTCATCTTCATCAGATTAGTGTATGACTATTGTGCTGTGATGGGCTTTGGCTTTTGGGTTTCTTAGACACTATTTTTTTGTGAATTGTTGCTTCAGATCTGTCGAGCTGAAGAGATTAATATTGAAGGCATTATAAAAGGATCTGTTGTTCATTTTCACTTGGTTAGAACTGTTGTCGTCCAGGTTTCTGGAGCAATAAGTGCATCTGGCCTAGGTGTGTCTTAACTCTTATCCATTTAAAATTCCAGCATGATTGGTAACTGCATTGCTCACATGGAGTTGAACTGTAGAATGTCTCCTTCTCGTTTTTCCTTTTTCGTCTGATAGATTCACATATTGAATGTTTCAGATTATAGTGTTAGATCAAAACTGTTCATTTCCTGGTAAAATTGTGTTTTCTGAAATTTCATTTGGGTTTATCTGTAGGATGCACTCATGGAGTGGGAAGAGGAAAAGTATTTGACAATGGTCTTGGCGGTGGTGGTGGACATGGTGGTAAAGGTGGGCAGGGATACTTTAATGGAAGTTTCATTGATGGTGGTGCTACATATGGGGATGCCGATTTGCCTTGTGAACTTGGTAGTGGCAGTGGAAACGATAATCTGGCTGGTGCAATTGCCGGTGGCGGCATAGTAGGTAAACTTGTTAATTTGATAAGATAGTGATTCTGTTCTTAATTTATTCTTCTATGCTTCTCACCGAAATCTGAAATCAAGTGCAAAATGAAGGTTAAACTGCAGCGGCTCAAGCATGAATTACTATCTAGTTAAGAGTTTGGAGCAAATTCTATTTATATCTACTATTTGCTTGATTTAGATTGTAGGGATCTATGCCTTCCATTTGCATTATCTTCTCTCTCACTTTGGAAATTTTACGCTTTTGACAAGTTTGTTGAAAGCATCCACTCTGTGCCATGCTGGGTGATGTTGAAATTAATGCTTACTTCTTTCCTTTTGAAGCTTGACATCCTGTTTCCCTAGTATTGGGTCACAACCTAGGCCTGGTCTCTGAAATCATATGTTCTCTTCCATGAGTACTTAGAGTCAGTGCTTTGTTATCTGGTCAGTGTTGTCTTGCTACTTTTAGAAATGTTGTTTAATATTGTTAGTAGTATCATTCTTCTAACTAATGCTTTACTGGAAAGATTCTTGGTGCAGACCAACCACCTCGTGGTGGAGTGGTTGGGGGCTCACTCTCCCAACTTAGGGGGAATGAGTTCAAGTATTCTGTCCCACTTTCAAGTGTGGGAGAATGCTTTCTCCCAAGTATAATGGAAGCATATTTCTCCCAAGTATAATGGAAGCATATATCACCTACCCTACTTGAGTAGCAGATTCTTGGTCCGTGCTATAATAGATCTAATTCAGGTAGTGTCCCATTAGATTTTGGATTTATGAATAGCTAATTCAGGTAGTGTCCCCCCATTAACTTATTCAGGTAATATCGATAGATTTGTAATATTACTTTCAAAAGATAAAGAAAAAGAAAAATATCCTTGGTGATGATTTATGATTATGATTCTTTTCTAGTGCATGTTTCAATATTAGTGCACTAGAAGTGGTGTAAGAAAAAAAAATATTCGGCCCAACATAGTTTTGACTCAACTGTAGATTCATTTATCAAATAAGGACATTGTTCAAGTTTGGCTATTGCTCTACTCAGTTGATTTGAATTACATTGTGGATTTTCTTTTTTACCCTCCTTATGGATCATTACTTTATCTTTTTCTTTGGACAGTGATGGGTTCATTGGAGCATTCACTGACAAGTTTATCTGTTTACGGTTCAATTAGAGCTGATGGTGAAAGCTTTGAAGAAGAAATCCATCAGCAAGATGGTAGGCTTATCTCAACTGTAGGTCCTGGGGGTGGATCTGGTGGAACCATTCTTTTGTTTATTCATACATTAGTACTTGGTGAGTCTTCTTCTATCTCCACTACTGGTGGACGTGGCAGTCATAGTGGCGGTGGTGGTGGTGGTGGTGGAAGGATTCATTTTCATTGGTCAGATATACCAATTGGAGATGAGTATCTTCCCTTGGCAAGTGTGAATGGAAGCATTGATGCTAGGTTTGCATCCAGCAAACTGTACTCTTTTCTTGCATTCAATTCCTTGTGAATGATTAGACTGCTTGTTTCCTTCTATGGTTTGTCTATTTTAATGCCAATGGTCCTTTACCAAACATTTGCTGCTTGGTCTGGCAGATTGTTGAAAATAAATGGTTCTGAGTTTGGAGCTATTAAATATATCATGCAGTTGAAGTATTAAAAGCAGCTTTACTTTCAAGCATATTTCCTACACCCTGTTATGGGAAATTTTTAAGTACTCCTTGACTCATTGTTTTTCGGCATTTTAAAACTTCCGAAGTACGATGTCTGACTTGTTGAATTCTAGAAGTGATTGAGGTGAGACCGTAGCTCAGATTTTAAGTTGTTATTAAGTCATGAAAGACTCTTGACTACTGGTAGGATTCATCCTTCAATACTGTGCAAGATAGGTATCTGTTCAAAGGACTTGAAGTGGATGTATTATAAGATTCTGTGAAAATAATTTGCATAAACTTTGATCCTATTGCTGAAGAAGACATGTTGATATGCATGTCGGAATCCTGTGCCTATTTCATTAATAAGGTTATTGAAAAAAGCACCCATAAGAAGTGTACAAAAACCTCTGTTAGTGCCAACAGTGAAGCATCATGGTGTCATATAACCCTGTCATGAAGACAAGCGTGTATTCTTTTTTTTCCCCACTGGGTCGTGGCAACTCTCAAAAATTGAGACTAAAAGTACTCAAGTCAAACATGTATGTATATCTATAATATCGAATGTTTATGCTGCAACATGATGGTGTGTGTGTGAAACTGCTATAATACTTGAAATAAGTTTGTTTATAAGTGGAAATCTCATGAAAAAATTTGTATGACTCCCTCAATTAGTTTATACACATTTTGGCAATGAATAGTCATTATTCTTTAGTTGCGCATGTACCTCGGGCACACAGACGTGAATTTGTATTTTTGATTATTCCAACCAACCAAATTTTAATTGGACAAGTCTCCTACTGGCCCCAGCAGCTTGCTTATAAGTAACTATTCCATGTGTTCTTTTGGCTTTAAGCTGATGTTTTTTTCATCTTCACCCTCGGCCATTTTCTGTTTGTTTTGTTATTAACCATGGTAAATTATGGATTCTGAATTGAATTGGTTAGATTTTGAGCCTTATTTCTCTGATGCCAGGGGAGGACTTGGTAGAGGTCAGGGTCTTGCTGGTGGAAATGGGACTGTTACAGGGAAGGCTTGCCCTAGAGGTCTTTATGGCGTCTTTTGTGAGGTAGCTTCATCTTTTTATGTCTTGTGATATTTGACTTGTTTCGCAACCCAATAGTTTTGATCATTTAACATTATCTGTGCGATGTTGCATGTAAAGTATTTTAGTGACGTATAGAAAAACTTTTGATTTTTTGACCTCAAACCTCTACCCATATCTAGTTATTTGTTTTCCAGCAATATCTTTGTGGTTGTTTTTTTTTTTTTTTTAATATTTTACTCCTTCTAATGGTGACACTTTTCTGTTACCTTGCCTTTTAACTTGTTGATGTGCTTGTCCTCACTGGTTGAGCAATTGTACTGCAGGAATGCCCTGTTGGGACTTTTAAGAATGTGAGTGGATCTGATAGAGCTCTTTGTCGTAATTGCTCATCTAATGAGCTTCCGCATCGTGCTTTGTATATTCCTATTCGAGGTATTTTAAATTTCTAATTAAGCTTCTTCTGTATGTGAAAGACCTGTTGTCATTGCTGTGAATGTTACTTTTTGATCTAAAAACCTTTGAAATTGTCTTAGGTGCTTTAAGGTTGTTATTTCTCTTGTTAATTCTGTTCTTAAATTTGTACAATATGTTAAACAGGTGGTGTCACTGAATGTCCTTGTCCATATAAGTGCGTTTCTGAGAGATATCACATGCCTCACTGTTATACAACGCTTGAAGAGTTGGTATACACTTTTGGTGGGCCGTGGTTGTTTGGTCTTATTCTCTTAGGTCTCCTCATCCTGTTAGCTCTTGTTCTTAGTGTTGCACGGATGAAATACATGGGTGGGGATGAACTGCCAGCTCTTGTGCCAGCTCGTCGGATAGATCACTCCTTCCCTTTCCTAGAGTCTTTAAATGAGGTTGCTATCCAATTTTATTGCTGCTTTATTTAATATTTCATCTTTTATATGGAACCAGTAGGCAGCAACATTAGGATGCTATTGCGATTTGTTGCATTATTCCGAGGATGATAATTTGTTTCTTCTTTCAGGTTATGGAGACAAATAGAACTGAGGAGTCACAGAGTCATGTTCATAGAATGTATTTTATGGGGCAAAATACTTTCAGTGAGCCTTGGCATCTGCCTCATTCTCCTCCAGAACAAGTAATAGAAATTGTGTAAGTTCTCTTATCTCTCTAGATATAAAATGACTTTGTTAGGTGTTACTCTGAAGGTCGTCTTTAATATCAAGTTACAAGTTCTTTGTTTCTAGAAGCTCTAAAGTATTTTACATATTTAATAATTTATTGTTTTGTATAATTTAGTCTTTTACTGTAATTTGTGCTCTAATATATCATTTGCATCACAGATATGAGGATGCATTCAATAGATTTGCAGATGAGATTAATGCTTTAGCTGCTTATCAGTGGTGGGAGGGTTCAGTTTATAGTATTCTTTCTGTCCTTGCATATCCACTTGCGTGGTCCTGGCTACAGCTATGTCGGAAAAATAAATTACAACAACTTCGTGAATTTGTTCGGTCAGAGTATGACCATTCCTGCTTACGTTCTTGTCGCTCACGTGCTCTATATGAAGGGCTTAAGGTTCTTTTCTCTTAAATATATTCCAAATTGCCTCTTTATTGCCCTTTTTTCCAATTTGTTTTGCTCTCCTTATGTTTGTTATATACATTTGTTGGGTTATTTGTAATTTTTATTTTTTGTGATTGTAGACAGCATTTCAACCACTCATCTTTTTCCACTACAAAATTTTTAAATCTAAGGGTGTCAATGTTACAGGTATTTAGGATTTGGATTTGGTAATGGCCTTTGAAATTGAGTTTTGTGTTTCCATTAGGATTATGATCTTGTTGACTAATGTTGAAATGCTGTCCTTGAGTATACCTTAGTAAACTTAGTTAATAATTTATTCCCAATATCAATTAGATCTGCTGCCTGCAAAATTTAGCATAGTTTTTGTGGTACTGAACCTAAAATTTAGACTCTTGAGGATCTTTATTGTTTGGTGTTGGTTCTTGTACAACACTTTGCTATTTTGTTGTTGAAAAGCTTAAAATCTTCTGAAGTGATATAGATGAGAATGATCAGGAAGGGCTCAAGTGGCCTAGGAAGATCTTTGTTGCATTTAGACTGTCCTGTTCTGTTTCACCCAGGGCATCCTTCCTGCAGATGCTTTCAATCTGTCCTCATTTATTGTCCTCCCAAGCATATTTTCTGTTTAATTATAACGGAATCAGCAAATTTGACATTAATGCTCACTGTATTCTGTTGCAGGTAGCTGCAACCGCTGATTTAATGCTAGCATATATCGACTTTTTTCTTGGCGGAGATGAAAAGAGAGCTGATCTTCCTCCTCGACTTAATCAAAGATTACCAATGTCTTTGTGTTTTGGGGGAGATGGAAGCTACATGTCTCCTTTCTCTCTTCATAATGATAACATTGTGACCAGCCTTATGAGTCAGGTTAATGATTTTATTAATTTACAAGGTTGTCCCTTTGTAAATTATATGGTATTCCTAAATGACGAGAATTGTTTTGTTTGCATTTTCCAGTCTGTTCCACCAACTGTGTGGTACCGACTAGTAGCTGGTGTAAACGCTCAACTGCGATTGGTTCACTGTGGACATTTAAAAACTACTTTTGGTCATCTTATCAGTTGGCTTGACACTCATGCAAATCCTAGTTTATGTCAATATGGTATACGTGTTGATCTTGCTTGGTTTCAGCCTACATCTTCTGGATATTGCCAGTTTGGAGTTGTGGTATATGCTACTGAGAACAGAAGTCTGGCACATGTTTTTGAAGTTCAAGATAGATCTTTGCTACATGAGCAACAGTCAAGGTAATTTTTATTTTTATTTATTTTACTTTTTTTGTTGGAAGCAACTAATTTTCCAACTATTGTAATCAGCAGTTTGCTTAGAATCCATAGGGAGGATGCGGTACATTATTTGAGAGTCAATGAACATCTAATGACACGAAGACGGATATTTGGAGGGATTTTGGATGCCAAAAGCTTACAAAGTCTTAAGACAAAGAGAGCTATATGTTATACCTTTTCCTTTATTGTTCATAATTCTAAACCCGTTGGTCATCAGGTAGTTGACATACTTCTAGTGTATACATTGACAGATCCATTTTCTTTTTCCAATATTTGGCCGAAACTTGAGATGGTACTCTGACTTTTTGTTTATCTCATTTTGCAGGATCTTGTTGGCTTGCTTGTCTCTGTACTACTATTAGCGGATTTTAGCTTAGTCTTGCTTACATTGCTACAGATGTATTCTATTTCACTTCTCAACTTTTTTCTAGTCCTCTTTATCCTTCCTCTTGGTCTGCTGTTTCCATTCCCGGCTGGAATAAGTGCTCTATTCAGTCATGGACCTAGAAGGTCAGCAGGCCTAGCCCGTATATATGCTTTGTGGAACATAACATCCTTAATCAATGTTGTAAGTTAAATCTCTGTCCATCTTTTAAAATTATTTGATGCTTGAAAGAATTGAATATATATGCTGATCTAGGTTGCAAGAAACAAGCATCAGCCGTATTCTGATAATACAAATTCACCTCTGATAATTCAAGAATGGAAAATGTGGTTTTAATTTTTTTACAATAATCTGACTTGTCCAAAGATGGAAATATGAACTCCAGCAATTTTATTTTTTGTAACCGTTCAGTCTTGTTTTTTTTTTTTTTTTTTGGGTCCTGGATAGTTCAGCCTTATTCTTTTTTATCTTCATATACGATGTGATTGAATTTGAACACCAAACTGTTGCTTGTTCACGTATTCTCAATCCAATTTATTTCTGGATAACAGGCAACTGCCTTCATATGTGGATATCTTCATTACAGAGACCATTCAAGTAAAAAGACTTTGAACTTTCAGTCCTGGAATTTTAGCATGTAAGTATATTTTATTCGATGGCGTGGCAAATTATGTGGGAAGTTGCCTTTGCTAATTGTGCTATTGAATGCAGTACAGACTGTACGGCTGAAATATGTGATTTTTGTGGGGTGTTGGTGGGTGCAGGGACGAAAGTGAATGGTGGATGCTTCCTTCTGGATTATTGTTGTGTAAAATTATTCAAGCCCGGTTGATTGATTTCCATGTGGCCAATCAAGAAATTCAAGATTACTCCCTGTATAGCAAGGATCCTGACGTGTTCTGGCAGTCATGAAAAGCATTCCCTGAATAGGGTTCTAGCCACGGTTGAGTGTGTTAAGATGTGTTTTGTTCATCTTTTTTCATATTTTTGATTTGTTGAGAGAATAGGCGACTTAAATGGTGTGTGTACAGATTGGATAGTATAGAGAGAGGAGACGAAGTGGCAGCCATATTTTTGTAATGTAAATAACAGTGTGCACTTTGCGGTGTCCATAGATTATTGGTTGGTTTTCTTTGTGCAATATATCATTTTCTCACTTTTTTTTTTCTCCCCTCCTCTTTTGATTTTTGGCCTTTGTACGTACTGAAAAAGATTATGAAAGACATTGTAATGTTTGTTTATATATCAATTTGAGCGTAAATCTCTCATTTAAATTGCAAATTGGTTAGTCCATGACCGCACGTTGAAGTAACCTATTTTGAGCAAATTGATGCAATGATTCATAAGACATCACTATCTGCGTAAATTTCTGATTTTAATGGTAAATTGGTTAGTCCATGACTTCACTGCGCAGTAAATGGTCGGTGGTGGGTTCTGACTGTGGATGGGAGCACCATTTTTAGCAACATGAGAATTGCGAGAAGCTTTTAATCTTCGTCGGTCTCACTTGTGGATTTATATTTTAACTATGGAATTTTAATGGGTTTAGGATTCACAGATGGTTCTATTTTGGGACCTACCGTGCGTCACGTTCGTTTTTCTCGAAAGGCACAAATCATAAATTTTCAAATCAACCCGGGTTAAAGCGTGATAGAAATCGAGAATTTTACATCATCCAGTTAATTGCTTTCTTCCACGTGTGCTGCAGCAGCCAAACCTGCCTCTCTTTAAATTTTACGAAAATGACGTAATCGCCGACGATCATTTGTTCTTGCGTGTGGCCTGCGAGATCTTTTTTATTTTATTTAATTTTACAGATTTGACCATCTCTCCGTTTGGTTCTCCCACGGAAACGGATTCTAATTTTGGTCAGGCTAATTTGCTGCGCTTTGGTGACGCGGCGAAATTTGATTGGGTAGGCGGTAAGGGAATCCTATCGCAGACATTTGAGAGAAGAGATTCCATCGCTGACATAATGCCAAAATATAGGGAACAGTCCAGCAGCCCACCCTACTAAACCAAACTCTTCTCTTTCTCTTTCTCTATTCCCAAAAAAAAAAAAAAAACAAGAAGAATTTCTCTTTCGGCATTCCTACTTCAGTTTCTACAGAAGTATTATGAGGCAACAAAGCGCAGAGGCTCCACTTTTGAGCAGTAATCATATCAATATTCATGTGTCGTCAGCTCCCAAGCACAGAGCTCTGCGCCTGCTTCTTGTGTTCTTTGCCATTTCATCAAGTTTGTTTATCAATTATCCTTTTCTCTCATTTCTTTCTTCTTTCTTTTTTTTTAAAGTTCAATATTCTGTAAGGATGACTTTGTAGGCAAATTCCATATCCACCCTCCGTGAAGTTGAAGGACCATCTATTAATTTGCTGACTTTTTGGAATTAAATTTACCATTTATCTTTTTCTTTTTTTAAGTGGTTTTTGCTTTTGGACCTTGGTTACTATTAGCCGCTTCACTTATGACCTGGTTGAAATCCTGAAAAAGACATTCAATGATTGTGATTTAGTTTCTTTTATTGTTATTTTTAATGTGGGTTTATAGCTATATATATAAATCCTGATTTTAGTTTGATTTGTTTCTTTTCTCCTGATTTATTATGGTGATTTTATTCAACTAAGTAAGAGATGGTCATCTTGTTTTGTTTGCAATTCAGTTCTAGGCCTCGTATTCAAAGACAAGTGCTTAGTTTTTTTTAATGGAAAGCTCAAACTCAAAGTCAATTATGGGGATGTTGTGGAATCAGAGCATGGTGTTGTTGCAGCTGATGATGGTCATTGCTCTGAAATTGGAGCATCAACGCTTAGACTTGGTGGCCATGCTGTTGATGCTGCAGTGGCAACTGCATTGTGCCTTGGCGTTGTTAATCCTATGGCTAGTGGAATAGGCGGCGGTGCATTTATGGTGTTGAGATCTTCAGCAACCTCACAGACTCTCGCTTTTGACATGAGAGAAACTGCCCCTCAAGCTGCTTCACAGGTAATTAAGTTACTCTTTCATCAAACAATACCCTTGTTCGAGTTGGAGCTATGAACCCGGAAATGTAATGCAACTGTCATCAAACAGGATATGTATGAAAACGACACTGAAGCCAAGTATACAGGAGCTCTATCAATTGGAGTTCCCGGTGAGATAGCCGGTCTTCATGAAGCCTGGTTGAAACATGGGCGTTTGGCTTGGAGGGCTCTGTTCCAACCTGCAATAAAGCTCGCCAAAGAAGGTTTCGTGGTTGCTCCTTATCTCGGACAACACATAGCGAACAAGGCAGAGGTGATCTTAAATGATCGCGGCTTACGAAAAGTGTTTGCACCAAATGGGAAGTTGTTAAAATCAGGTGATAAGTGTTATAATGTTGAGCTAGCTCAGAGCCTGGAGGCATTGGCAGAACAAGGGCCAGAAGCCTTGTACAATGGAACTGTCGGTGAGAAGTTAGTGAAAGATGTTAGAGAGGCTGGTGGGATTTTGACAATTGAGGATTTAAGGAGTTACAAAGTTGATGTAATGGATGCAATGTCTGCAAATGCAATGGGCTACACTATATCTGGAATGCCACCTCCGTCAAGTGGAACTGTTGGGATGTCAATGGTGGGTAACAAATTTTGCTCAATTCTGTTTATAAATTTCATTACGGAGGAAGCATGTTAAGTGATTTACGTTTCTAAACGTTGATGATATGAAGCAGATTCTAAACATCTTCGATAGTTATGGAAGTTCAGATTCTGCAAAAGGAAATCTAGGTCTACATCGATTAATTGAAGCACTTAAACACATGTTTGCTGTTCGAATGACCTTAGGTGACCCCAAGTTTGTAAACAATACCAACACTTTGTCTGAAATGCTTTCTCCATCTTACGCGGAGCAAATTCAGCTTAAAATATTTGACAACACTACTTTTCCACCAGACTACTACATGTACAGGTATAGTATGTAACTGCAAAAATTCAATGAAGCATCATGCAGTTTACTTAAATATGTAACTGGCATATAGCCATGCGGTCATCATGATTCTTTGAATCTCTTTTGAGTCATTCACGGCCAGGTGGAGTCAGTTGAGAGATCATGGAACAAGTCATTTCTGCATTGTAGATGCAGAGCGAAATGCAGTGTCTATGACAACAACGGTGAACTATGCTTTTGGAGCTGGAATTCTCTCGCCTTCTACTGGTATTGTCCTCAACAATGAGATGGACGACTTCTCAATACCCACGGAGATATCTCCTGACAAGCTACCACCTGCTCCAGCAAATTTTATTGAACCAAATAAGAGACCTTTGTCTTCCATGACTCCACTTATTATTACTAAGGTACATATGCATTCATTCATGTTCATAGAATCATAGTTCTTACTCAGATCAATACTCATAGTCTCATTCTTGTTTACTTGCATTGCAGGATAATCAACTAGCTGGGGTTATTGGTGGTAGTGGTGGAATGAACATCATTCCAGCAGTAACCCAAGTTTTTATCAACCATTTTATCTTGGGGATGGAACCTTTAGCTGCAGTCCAGAATCCAAGAGTCTACCACAAGGTTCGTAAACAGAGTTGGAATTCTCTCATATCTGAACTTTTCGTAAGCAAAAATCACGTGGGTTATTAGTGGTAATACATTATTACTAGAATACACGTGATATGAAATTTTTTAAAGTTCAGGAGAGCTCAGATGAGAGACGATTTGAAAGCTCATAAATAATTGGTTCCAATGGTTACATATACATGTAGCATCCAAAAATTTCAAAGACATCATGTGATGATTTTACTCTGAATTTGTGCAGCTGATACCAAATGTTGTTAGTTACGAAAATTGGACGGTGATTGATGGTGATCACATTGAGATTTCTGAGGAAAGCAAGCTTTTCTTGGAAAAGAGGGGTCACCAATTGAAGGCTAAGGCAGGGGGAGCTATAGTCCAGTTTGTTGTTCAAACTCTTCAAAATCCCATCAACAGAATCCGAAAAATCGGAAAAGGTATTGACAATGCACAAGCGTTGCATGGAATTCTTACGGCAGTGAGCGACCCAAGAAAGGACGGGAGGCCTGCAGCTGTTTGATTTGTTATTGTAGACGGAATTAAATAAGCACAGCTGTTATTATTTTGTAAAGTACTGTGATTTTTGTGTAATCAACAATGTATGCACGCTATTCATTAAGGGTGCGTTTGGTACACGTATTATATTGTGTTGTATTGTATTATTTTAATATTAGTGTATTATATTATGTTGTATTATATTAGCATTGTATTATAATAATAATGTACAATATTTGGTACAACACTGTACTGTAATAATTTTTTTGATTAATTTAAATTAAATATTATATTATATTAATATATTTAAATTGTATTAATATTTCATATTATTATTAATTTTAAATTAATATTATTCATATTTAAATATTTATTATTAGTCATAATAAATTGTAAATTTATTAATAAATTAAAATAAAAAAATAAAAAAAAATAATATAATATTATTGAACAATAAATCATTTATTTATATTAATAATTATAATGTAAAAAAAATAAAAATATTAAATAATATAACATTAAATTAAAAAATAATATTTATTATATTATTATATTATTATTATTATTATTATAATAAAATAAAAGTAAAAGCAAAAGTTAGCAAAAACTGGAAAGGTTAGAAATGAAAAGGAACAAATATTAAATA
>NW_006263303.1:8135314-8166517 GCF_000493195.1 Citrus x clementina | reverse complement strand
TAGATGGCCCATTATGCAGTGTTTCTGTAGCTTTTAACTTACCAAACATGGGCTTGTATAAAGCTAATGCAATGAGGAGTTATAATACAGCAACCAAACATGCCTTAAGACATTAATTTTTTATTTGTTTATAAAAATAATATCCACCCAACAAACTCACCTCAATTATAGCAAGCCAAACTTTTCTCAAGCAACTTTACTATTAGTTTAAACTTTAAGGATATTTATTACAATATTTTGATTTTTATATGCTCTCGTAGGAGTGGGTAAATTTCGGTTCGATTCGGTTTTATATAAAATCGAATTGAACCAAATTGAATCAATTTTATTAAGTTGAAAAATTTTTAGACCTTTTTTTTTTGGGTAATGAATTGAATCAAATCAAACTGATTTGAATTGGTTCAGTTCAATTCAATTTGGTTAGAATTAAAATCAATAATTCATTTCTCTCTTACCTGATTCTCACAATTAATTCAAATATATCAAATCAAATATTTTAAATAATTACCAAAAAATAAAATAGAAATCATCAACTAAATTCTTGGACGCAATCCTCCCTAAACAAAATACACAAAATGAAATAAATTAATAATCTCACTTAATCCTAACAAAGCTTCCAATCTTTTATGTTTTTAAAAGCTTCCAATCTCCACATTTGATGCATCCAATAACGTAAGTACAAATTTTCAAAGTTTTACATAAGAAGAATTAAAATATGAATTACTTGAACAAATAAAAAATAAATAAGCATAAATTATAACTTTTTAATTAAAACACTTATGAGATTGAACTGTTTGATAAAGTTCTAAATTTTGAATGCATGAATCATCAATTTTATCATAAACCTCTTCATTGGTGCTAAAAATGGACCACGAATATGTCCACTGGTGCTACAAGTGGACTCTAAAGCTATTGTTGAAACAAGAATCGCAAGCACCTCCTTGGCAATAAGTGACAAAATTGGGTGTCTGGAACAATTGTTCTTCCATCAACTCAGAATCAAATCTATCGTTGCATGCATCCTCACTCAAGAGAACTAAATACACTTCCATCTCTCTTTTCCCACATTCTCTTTCTTTCTCTCTTTTTTTTTTTTCCCCCTTTAGAAACTTCTTCCGTATCATATGTATTTCCTTATAACTCATTTTCCCACACATTCACATCCACATCACATGAAAAAACATCAAAAGAAGTCTTGGACTACAAAGCATGGTAAAAGTTATAAGCTCCTACCAATTGATCTTTGATGCTCACTACCATTGCTTCAATCTTGTTGGTATTATACAAAGATTCAAAATAAAATGAGACATACTCTAACTTATATCGAGGATCAAAGACAACTGCAATAATCAACAATTTGTTCATGTTATGCATCGAACCTCAATCTTTATCCAACTTTGTCTTCATTTTTTTGTCATTTTACTCAACATAGTATCTACATCCTAACACTTTGCTGTCAATGGAGATTGAATAGTACTCACCTAAAAGAATATAAACAAAATAATAGAAATTACATTAATAATAATAAGCATTGTGCTAATAATAAGAAGAATCGACCTTTTGGAACAAAACAATTATAAAATTTTAAAAACAACAACAATAAAATAACAAACAAGTTTCACTAACTTGATAAAAATATAGATTGGAAGTTACAATTAAAGAGGCATTAAACTTCAAAGTGGTGTTTTTAAGAATCTCTAAAGATCAAATAAATAAATTGCATTATCTCAATCTTCATATTTAGTGGCCCTGTGTTCTCACTTTCATTAATATCCTCTCTAAAATAGTTACGATAATGTTCATCTACTTCTTCCAATTGTTCAAAAACCTTTTGAAACTTAAATACATTATCCAACATCAAATAGGTAGAGTTCCATCGAGTAACAACATCTAACACTACATACCCTCTACTTCTAATCTTCTCCTATTCAATATACTTTTTAAATCTATTTTTCAACACACTTTTTATATCTATCCTCCATCACCAGAGATGATCTTATAAATCTCACTGCGTTAGGAATGCTAGCAACTGAACCTTTCAATTCTGTTAATCCTTCACCAACAATCAAGATTATAATATGTGCACAACACTCTAACATAGAAACTTACCACCCAACAATGTTCCATCTACCTGCCAACTCTTTTAACTTTCTCTTCATATACTTAACAGCCAAATCATTTGACCAGCAACATTATCTACAGCAATTATAAGTACTCTATCTATACTCTAAACATGCAAAATAGTCTCAATATCTTTCTCAATTAAGACCCCTCTATGACTTGTTATTTGACTTAAACTTAAAATTTTCCTTTGCAACTACCAATCATAATCAACAAAAACAAGCTATCACAATCATGTAATTGATATTCTATAAAGAACTCCTTGTGTTAATGGTAAGACACACTCTCATTTTACTAGCAATGAAGATATTTTTCAATGATATCTTCTCATGTAAATACAACTGATAGGTATCTCAAACAAGTGTCCACTAAGAAGGGGCTCAAACTGGGTACAAGCAACATGACAAAAATAACGAAATCCTTTACCCTTAACAAAACTAAATGGCAACTCATCAAGCACAACCATTTTAGCACAAGATTTTCTACATCTTCTTTATCAAAAGAAACAACCACGGTATTAAAAGCACTATGCGAAGAGATCTACTACTTTGCTCCAATTCATCTACTTTAGTACTCAAGTAATTTTCACAAACCTTAAAATGTTCATTTTAATGGTCCCATTTCTTACAAGATGACAAGCATAAGTTTTACCACAATAATTACATGAAGCTCTTGGTTCTCCTTCACATCTAGTAAAATGGGCCCATGGATCTGACACTTTAGTTCTTGATATTTTTCTCCTAATTTAACTACACTTTGGTATTACTCCCCTACACTATCATATTCTGAATCCATCTGCGAAAAAGAAACAAAAATAAATAATCTAACACATGCATAAATAAAATAATCTAACTAACTTAATAAGATGATGTGGGTTTTAAGAATTAAAAAGCCAAAAAAAATTGTCTGAAAGTAATATATCCATATTAAAACAAGAATGTATAAAGTTAATAATGCAGGAGCTCAACTGCGCATGTTAGCTCAGGTATTTACAGGACCAAACACATTTAATTAAATGAGTTGTATGATTTCTCTTTTGATATTTTCATGATATGGCCTATTATATAAAATGGAATTTGCAAGATAAAATACTTGACATAGGTTCAATTTATGATCTTAAAAAAGAATTTTGCTTTACTACTTGTATTAAAAATTAAGTAATGATTAGACTTCTGGAATGGACAAAGCTTAAGATATATACAAATAAAATTTAGTCCACTGAAAATGATACTTAGGGCATCATATAACTGAACCACGATTTTGAGTGAGAGGTAAATAATTTAAATATAATTTTGGAGCTAAGCTTCTATGTGGGTATTAAAATCAAATGGACACATGACCTACGAAAAAAGTGATAGCAAATCAGCTCTTTAGTTTCTATAGATAAAAAAGGCTTTGAAAAGTTAAGATTAACAGTACACAAGCATTCATAAGTAATAGATGTAATTGCTAAGAAACAAACTCACAAACACAATCAAATAACATCATTTGATTTCTAAATGTACAGGATATTAACCCAATTATCACGTCACATAGACAAATAAGATTTTACATCCAAAATTAAGAAATTGTAAATCATATTATAGCAACACAAAGGTGCTTCTTACCCTTCAATCTTCACAAATGAAGCAAATGAGTAAAGTTACAAGTTGTTCTTCATCTTCTACAGAGAGCAGTAATCAGTTAAGGTGAAACCTTAACACAAATCTTAGAAATTGTAAATCGCATGACAAAATCAGAAGCCCAAATTCAAAAAATCTCAATTTAAAAATCCTATATCATAAAATCAAGCCAAAAATAGTGGCAAAGAAAAAAGGGAAAGAAATAAACTATGGAGAAAAGATAGAGAAATTGACTTTAGTACAGCTGATGGACAGTAAATGACGTACGGCAATGGTTGCTTATCTCCTATTTGAATGACGAAATGAAGTAGTAGGCTGTGGAAGTGTGAGACTTAGAGAGAGACGAAAGCCAAATTATCAAGTCAAGATCAAGTCAAGGACCCCATTTGACTTTGGTTATGGGTCTTGATCCCTTGACCAATTTTTATTTTTATTTGACTCTTGATCACATTAAAAAGACTAAAATTAAATCTTAAAAATTATATACCCACACACAATGGCATCATGCAAAACCCTAAAATTATTTTTACTTATATACAGCCACCTCTTGTAAAATCCTTGACTGTCGTCTTAGCAAATTACCCTACAAATACTGGTCACCATCGCTACTAGAAGTTCATCACATGTGCCCCTCGTTTGCAAGTGAGTTTTTATTTTGGCTGTATTTTGTTCATTTAAAAAGAAATTAAACACTTTGTATTGCTTTCATGAGTGACACTAATTTTATTTTTTAAAATAGTCAACATTTAATGAGAATCGTGTTGAGACCATTGATACTATGGAGGACTCTCCCTCCAAAAACGTAAAAGTTCTTAGCGAAGATCTCGTGAAGGTCTTTGTTCACAAGCATGAATGAAGTTCTGCAAAACACCTTACACGAATCCATTAAAAAAGCAAAAACATGATCCCACTGATGGTTTAATGTACTCGCAAGCGCACGAATCTATTATAGTATAGATCAATGATAACGAGTGTCGATCCCACGAGGAGATGGATTTTAATTATATGTAGAATTAATTTTGTAAATGGGTGGTTGAAATTGTGGTGGAAGTGATTTAAATTATCCTAAAATTAGAATAGATTCTAAAATTGGAATTGCAATGACGAGAATAAATTGAAGTGAAATCTATTGAAATGACGTACTTGGGTATCTGGATCCGTATCAACATGCATCATGGGCTAAATAATCCGTATTAATGCCAATTAAATCATGAGGGGGGAATCCACACCTCATGAACCACACTTTAATTAATATGGTGCTAAGGGCTTATCGTGCCAAATAATAATAACCTTGTACTAGAGGGCCGGTGAAACCAAAGCGGTACTAGACAAGAATATTATTATTTGTCGACGAAAAGTCAAAACATCCACAAAAACTAGAGGGGAAGAGAAAATAAATTTACCAAATTAAGCCCATGACACATGTTGAGACTTCACTTTCAACCCAAGCTTGAAAGAAAATTAGCCACTCATAATTGAACTAGGGGCAAAATGGGAATTTATTAAAATACGAAGAAAATACAAGATGGAGAAGGAATTACAGAAAATGGATCCCAAAAATGGATTCAGAGATATCAAATTAGGGGGGAGAGACCTCCTTTTTATAGATACATGGAGCAAATCATGGCCATCGGATCAAAAATAATTTAGACGCTCAGGATTGCGCCACGTCATCAGTCAACAGTCCACGGTTTGACCATGTGGATAAACAGTAACACGGTTTGACCTGGATGAACAGTAACGCGATTTGGTTGAAAATAATCCTGTGTGATGCATGCACCGTACGCGAGATTTTTCGTCCACTGATATGCTGCCACGTCACCATCAACAGTACATAAGAATTTTAGTCCAACAGGATCGTGACACCTCATCAGTCAATGCCACATCATCGGTCCGTCTATGTGAACAGTGCTGTGAACGGTAACGTATACAGTACCGTATACGTGAATAGTACCGTATATGTGAATAGTACCATTTTTCCTTTTTTGCTCCTCCTAAGGTTTTCGACTGTCCTGAGTTCAAAAGTGATGTCTGTTTTGCCATCTGATCTCTCCTTTATTGTGAAATGACTATAATGCCCCTAAAATACATAAATTACTTAATTAAAATAAAACACACGTAATTAAATCACAAGAATGTTAAAAACATAAAAGTAAGGGTTGTTAGTAAGACTTGAAATGTAAAATGACGGTTTTCTCCTTTATAAATATGCATTTTCTAACACTCAACACACCCTCCAACCAGCTTATTGCTAGTCCCTAGCAAATAAAGCGAAAACAAAATTCAAATTCAAAATGATTTTTTTTTAAACACTCGTATTTATTCAATCAGATTAATGATAGCAATCAAATAAAAGTATAAGCATTATCTCCAGTCTAAAGAAATATCACACCCATATTAACCATCCACATGAATCAGCCCAGTAGACTTTGTTATAGCTACTTTCAAGAATGACATGTCAAACCCCAAAATCTTACTGGAAGTAGTGACACTCTCACAAATAAATTAAACCCAATAAAAATAGTCACTCCAATGAATGGTAATTGAGAGAGAAAATAATAAAGAAATGATATCACATACTCTCACCAAGATGAAATAAATATGCCCTCAGCTTAGAATAATATGATCTCAAGTCAAACAAAAATGCTAGTCAACCCACTTTATTTATCTTTTTTATTATTATTTTTTTATGCATCACTACATCTTTTTAGCCCATATAACTAGCTTCTACTTCAAACTATAGTTCCCTAAAATCAAGAAGGACTTTTATTAGGACGTAACGTAGGCTAGGGACATAGCTAACAAATAAGGGAAATAAGGAAAACAAAGTGTATGTTTGAGAAAAGTGCAGAGAATTTTTTTTTTTTTTGAAGTTGCAAGGTGGATTTCACCTATTATTTTTATTTTTATTCTTTTGAAACAACAACTTTTGTTTTTTTTTTTTTAGCATAACTTCACTGAACAAAATAATTATTTACATTTTTCTCAAACATAAATAGGTGATGGAACTTATAAGACATCGGGTAATACTCCAAATCGGAGTGGGTCAAGATGATAAGTTGACAAAGAAAAGGTTTTTTTTTTTTTAAAAGGCTCAAAAGGGTTAACTATGGATATTTAATAAAAGGGATGGCTAGAAAAGCTCAAACGGATCAAAGATGGCCTTTCCATCGTCTTTTAGGGCTCTAAATAATCATCCATATCTACTAGTTAGATGGGCCTCCCAATGTAACAACACACTTTTTTTTTTATTTTACAATTTTTTTAAGGGTTAACTCAAAAGCAATTTAGAGATCGTGTGAAAAATAATAAACTGCTAAGCTGTATAAAGAGTGGGCAAAAGGGTTATTCTCCAAGAAAAATAATAGGCTCAAAAACTCACTTGGTACTTATTATGACAAGTTCATTCCTTCAAGCAACTCACATTTGTCTCCGACATCAACATGTAAAGTGGCAAACATAGCGTATCATCACTTAAGACCAAAGATAATACAAATACTAAAATTTGAAATTAATCATGTCATCCAATGTAAAAACAAATCACACAAATTTTTTTTTTTTAAACAACATTCTACCCCCCAACCTATTCTAAGCATGAAAGGAAAATATGCTTGCAGAAATGTGAAAATGATGCATAAAAACTAATTAGAAAAGTTACACGTAAAATGATAGAAAACGAAAATGATTTTTTTTTTTTAAAGAAGATGCGTTTCTAGAGAAACTACACTCCATATTCAGCCATCTTTGACTCAAAAGTTGGAAAATGTATATTTATAGAGGAGAAATTAAAAAGAAGAAAAAAAATGAACATCAAAACTTAATAAAGAAAAAGAATTTTTTTTTAATTTTTTTTTAATTTTTTTTTTAAACGATGAAGATGCGTTTCTAGAGTCACTACACTCCATATTCAGCCATCTTCAACACAAAAAGTTAGCAACAGTTAGTTTCTACAACAAAAAATCAGTAAAAACTTAACCAAGATTCCACAATTGTCGACTATTCCCTCCCCCCAACCAGATCGAAACATTGTCCTCAATGTTTTAAAGGAAAGAAGTAGAGTTTAGAAGACATCACCTGGGTAGTGTAACACAGAAGAAAATATTTACAGGCGAAGAGTTAAATCTAATTTGTACTTCTTACTGCCGCTACTGTTACCATCATTATTTGGACGCTCCAACACAAAGGTCCAGGGGTCCGGCTCCGGTTTATAAGCTTGTAACATATCAAGTAGCTCATTAGCAGTGTGAGCACAAATAAAAAGTTTTTTCGCATGGGAAGGAATGAAGTAGTTTTTTATTGCATGGTTAAGAAATGCGATAAAGCCATCATAAAAGTTATTGACATTTAACAAACCAATGGGTTTCTGGTGAATGTGCAGATGGGTCCAAGATGCTAGTGTGATAAGTGCCTCTAGTGTTGCAAGATCTCCTGGAAGGAAAATAAAAGCATCAGCATGATTAAGCATTTCAGTTATTCTTTCTTGCATACCTGAGACAACTAACTCGTCTCCAGTTGATGAGTCAGACGAACTGCCCAACAGTTTTAGGACTCTTGGGATGATGCCTAACACTTGACTTCCTCTGACAAAAGCTGCTTCAGAGACCATTTTTGATAACCCTCAGTTACCTCTTCCATACACCAAGTGTAATTTTCTCTCTGCTATACTTCGACCAAGATCGATGGCTGCCTCAACGAACTCTTTATGTTTGCCATAGGTAAATCCAGAAAGCACACAAATGTTCTTGAATTGTCTATTTGGAGTAGCTGCCATTGTGATACTTCGCGAAAAATAATTTGTGAGTGCTTGACAAAAAAAATCACATTTAAGAGTCTTGGTGACAGTGGGTCACAGTTGTGTATGAGGTAATATGTCAGTGTCAAATAACGCGTAAAGCACGTGGCTCGCAAGTCAAAAAGAAAACAGTAAAAAGGAAAAAACAAACAGTAATAAAATTATTAAAGACAATAATGCACACAATAAAACAATAGTGAAATAAAATAACAGTAAAGTGAAAGGATATTTACAGGTAGTTGAGACTGTGGCTCACATCTTCCTCTGGTTTTACGTCCAGAAACGGATTGAACGCCCTCTATGGGTCGAGGATAGGCTTCCTATCCAGTTTTCTTATAAACTGGCAAACAGGGTCGTTTATAGTCAGATTCTCGAGACTATATCGTGCATGCTCTTTCTGGAATAATGGCCATAACTGGAGAATCGCTCCTTGCACATATCCACTGGGATGCGTTTCAAGAGACAAAAGGATATCATCCAATGACTCCTTATTCAAGCCATCCCTAATGAATTGAATCTTATCTTCCCTGTTATCAGACATCATTCCTAAAGAACATGGGTTTTTATTGCAACTCATTCTGGCATACTTATGACAAGCAACAGAAATTCTTCGAGCTCGTCGTTTTCTTGCATAATTTCCTTTACCACAACCAGGCATGTATGCAATAAATTTTGGAGGTAACTCACCTGCCGATCGTACTTTAGCCTCGATTAACCAACGGATGTCAGCAGGTATGTTATTCTTCATGAGTAATCGCATGCATTCGGACCGAGCTTTATAGATCGTAAGGAGGGCATTCTGAGGAAATAAAGGGAATCGCTTGTGAAGCTTCGCTAGAGTCTCGTTTTTGTCCATACTTTCGCCTCAGAATATCAGTTATTATGGGAAACTGAAGTAACCAACTTGATTGTCACGGAGTACCGTTATCCGCCACTTCACCGGGGTAAAAAACTAAAGCACACAAACAGAAAAACAAATTAAAACACACAAAGAAAATTAAAATCGTCCTCTTATTGAATTTACCTCAAGCTCCAACTGGATGTCGTAAACACTTCTTTCAATGTCTCTGAGTTGGCTTTCTAAACCCTCAACATGGGCTACTAACTCTGGTGGTTGTAGAGCCCAAATGCGATGTGTTTTACAAAATTGAATCTGCCTTTTGAGATGAGTTTTGACACGTTGAAGTGGTTTAAGAATGTTCAGGAGGAACGGTCTAAGTAAGGTACTCATGATTAAAAACGATAAAAGAAAACTTAATAGTTAAACAAACACACTTATGCAAAAATAATTTCAATTAGCAGAAGAATAATATAAAGAAAGAAAAAAAAATCAAATCAACGAAAAGAAAAAAAAATCAATTCAAATCTGGTGGGTCACTCAAATTTACTTCGGTGTCTTCTCCATGTGGTTGGTATTCTAGATATGGCTTTAATCTTTGACCATTAACTTTAAACGTGACACCGTTCTTTGGGTCCTTAATTTCAATTGCCCCATGTGGAAAAACAGTATGAATAATAAATGGGCCAGACCAACGAGAGCGTAACTTACCTGAGAATAGGTGCAAGCGAGAATTGAATAAAAGCACTTTCTGACCTTGAGTGAATGATTTTCTCATAATTTGCTTATCATGGAAGACTTTCATTCGTTGCTTGTAAATCTTGGCATTTTCGTATGCATCATTGCGAATTTCTTCAAGTTCTGCCAGTTGTAATCTTCTTTCTGAGTTGGCTTGCTACATGTCAAAATTGAATTTCTTGATGGCCCAATATGCACGATGCTCGAGTTCCACAGGTAGGTGGCAAGCTTTTCCATATACTAGCCTGTAGGGTGACATCCCAATTGGGGTCTTGAAAGCCGTTCTATATGCCCATAAGGCATCATCAAGTCTTAATGACCAATCTTTTCTGTCCGGCCTCACCGTTTTTTTCTAATATGTGCTTTATTTCTCGATTGGATATCTCAACTTGGCCACTGGTTTGCGGATGATACAGAGTCGCCACTTTGTGTGTGATTGAATACTTTGTCAAAAGAGCTTTGAATGCTTTGTTACAAAAGTGGGCACCACCATCACTGATTATTGCTCGAGGAAATCCAAAGCGTGAGACAATATTGCTTTTCAAAAATCCTATCACCACCTTGTGATCATTGGTCCTACATGAAATTGCTTCTACCCATTTTGATACATAGTCAACAGCAACCAATATGTATTGATGGCCAAAAGACGGGGGAAAGGGTCCCATGAAGTCGATACCCCATACATCAAAAATCTCAACCACTAAAATTGGATTTAGTGGCATCATATTCCTTCGCGTGATGCTGCCCATTCGTTGACACCTATCACATGAAGACAGAAAGTGTAAGCGTCTCGAAATATAGTTGGCCAATAGAAACCACATTATAAAACTTTAGTTGCTGTTTTCTTAGCATTGAAATGGCCTCCACAAGCTTGTTCATGGCAGAATGAAAGGATATTCGGAATTTCACTTTCTAGGACGCATCGTCTAACAATTTGGTCTGCACAATACTTGAACAAATACGGGTCATCCCAAAAGAAATTCTTTATTTCTGCAAAGAATTTAGCCTTGTCTTGCTTGGTCCAATGCTCTGGAAGTTTACCTGTAACAAGATAATTAACTATATCAGCATACCAAGGTAATACTTCCACATTCATTAATTGTTCATCTAGAAATGACTCATTCAATATTAATGGCTCTGTAATTGTGTCAAAATGGAGACGAGAGTGGTGGTCCGCCACAACATTTTCTGTCCCTTTCTTATCTTTGAATTCCAAGTCAAATTCCTACAAAAGTAACACCCAACGAATTAGTCTAGCTTTTGCATCTTTCTTTGTGAGAAGATATTTAAGAGCAGCATGATCTGTGAATATAATTATTTTACAACCAATGAGATATGATCGAAATTTTTCCAATGCAAACACTACTGCTAGCATTTCTTTTTCAATAGTTGAATAGTTCAACTGTGCATCATTTAATGTCATACTAGCATAGTAAATAACGTGGGGAATTCGATCAACTCTTTGTCCTAATACTGCTCCTACTACATAATCAGATGCATCACACATTAGCTCAAATGGTAAGCTCCAGTTTGGGCCCTGAATGATGGGTGATGATGTCAACAACTGTTTTAATTTTTCAAACGCCATAAGACATGAATCATTAAAGATAAAAGGTACATCCTTAGCAAGTAAATTGCATAAGGGTCTAGAAACTTTGCTAAAATCTTTAATGAAACGTCTATAGAAACCAGCATGCCCAAGGAAAGATCTTACTTCTCTGACTGTTTTGGGTGGAGGAAGATTAGAAATGAGATCCACCTTGGCTTTGTCAACCTCAATACCTTTGCTTGAAATGATGTGACCGAGAACAATACCTTGTTTTACCATAAAATGGCACTTCTCCCAATTTAAGACCAAGTTCTTCTCGATACATCTCTGCAGAACTAGTGTTAGATGATGCAAACATTGATCAAACGAGTCACCAAAGACAAAAAAATCATCCATAAAGACTTCAAGGAATCGTTCAACCATATTAGAAAAAATGCTCAACATGCATCGTTGAAATGTAGCAGGTGCATTGCATAATCCAAATGGCATTCTCCTATATGCAAATGTGCCAAAAGGTCAAGTGAAAGTAGTTTTCTCTTGATCTTTTGGTGCTATAGGAATCTGATTATATCCTGAGTAGCCATCTAGAAAGCAATAAAATTCATGGCCTGCTAATTTATCAAGCATTTGATCAATAAATGGTAAAGGAAAATGGTCTTTACGTGTGACAGAATTCAACTTTCTATAATCAATGCATACACGTCATCCTGTAGTTACTCTAGTGGGTATCAATTCATTATCAGCATTCGTAACTACTGTGACTCCTAACGTTTTGGGGACAACTTGCACAGGACTGACCCATGAACTATCAGAAATTGGGTAAATGATACCTGCATCTAATAGCTTAAGGACTTCAGTTCTAACAACTTCTTTCATATTAGGATTTAACCGACGTTGCATCTCCCTAGTAATTTTAGCATTTTCATCAAGGTGAATGTAATGCATGCAGTCTATTGGGTTTATACCTTTTATGTCTGCTATGGTCCATCCTAATGCTCCTTTGTGCTCTTTTAAAACATCCAACAACTTACCTTTTTGTTCGTCATTGAGGGATGATGAGATGATTACCGGCAGAGTACTTTCTTCTCCTAAAAATACATATTGCAGAGTGTTGGGCAATGGTTTGAGCTCAAGTTTCGGTGGTGATTCTGATGATGGGATGAGTTTCTTCTCTGATGGTGCTAGTTGTTCAACTCTTGACTTCCATTTATTAGTATCCATAGATGGTGCTGAGTCAAGCAGGGCGTTGACCTCATCGACCGATCTGTCAATATCAAAATCCAAACCAAAGTGAGTTAAACATGTTTGTAAAGGATCATCACTAAGGTTTGAAAGAAAAGTGTCATCAACTAATGCTTCAATTAAATCCACATCAACAATTACATCATCTGCACTGTGAGGTTGTTTGGCAATGTTGAAGATGTTCAGCTCCATAGTCATGTTGCCGAAGGACAACTGCATATTTCCGGTCCTGCATTGAATGTGAGCATCCGCAGTTGCCAAGAAAGGTCGGTCTAGAATAATGGGGATGTGCTTCCTTGAATCCTGTATTGGTTGAGTGTCAATTACAATGAAATCAACAGGAAAATAAAACTTGTCTACCTAGATAAGCACGTCCTCCACAATACCACGAGGTATTTTCGTGGACCGATCTGCAAGCTGTAACACCACTGGAGTTGGGTGTAATTCTCCCAGTCCAAGTTTCACAAATACAGAATAAGGCAACGAATTTACACTAGCTCCTAAATCCAACAAAGCATTCTCAATTGTGTGGTTCCCTATGCTACATGAAATAGTAGGGGTCTGGGTCTTTATATTTTAAAGGAATTTTATGTTGGAGGATAGAACTAACGTTTTCTGTTAAAAATGTCTTCTTTTGAACATGCATATTTCTCTTTTTAGTACAAAGGTCTTTAAGAAACTTGGCATAAGATGGAACTTGTTTAATAGCATCAAGTAAAGGGATGTTAACACTTACCTGTTTGAAGATTTCAAGAATCTCACTTGTGGATTTTCCCTTCTTGCCTTTAGCTAACCTCTGGGGGAATGGAGCTTTGGGAACGTATTTTCGTAGGTTGGTTTCTTCTTTCTCCTCCGGTGATGAGTCGTCAACATTTATAGGTACAATTTGATTTTCTTTTGTCGCCGGCATCTCCACTTTGTTGTCGACTTCTTTTCCTTTTCGCAAAGTCATGACGGCTTTGACTTCTCCATGTTGCTGTGGTGAACTGGTACTTGCTTCATGCACTCCTTTAGGGTTAGGCACTGGTTGACTTGGAAACTTGTCTTTCTCAACAGTCATTGCCAAGGTCTGAACTGAAGAAGCAAGTTGTCCCACCATCTTCTCAAGGCTTGAAACTGATTGAGCTTGTAAGTTGAAGTCTGCTCTCAACTCATTTCGTAGTCCATCAATGGTGTGGTTTTGTTGCTCAATCGTGGAGTGAGTAAGATTCTTGAGATTCTGGAATGAATCCTCCCATGGTCTCGGTTGAGAGAAATTCTGGTTCTGATTGTATGGTCTAAATGGTGGCTGAGAGGCTTGAGGATTTTGTGGAATTGGTGGAGCTAGAGCTGCTGGTCCATTCTGTTGGAATCCTTGAGACCATGAAAAATTGGGGTGGTCTCTCCATCTAGGGTTATATGTGTTGCAGTATAGGTTGTAATTTGAAGGCTTTCTCATTACACCTATGGCATTGGCTTGATCTGGATATGAGTCAGGGTCATGTGGCTCTGTTGATTTAGCAGTCGATAACGATGCTATTTGTCGAGAAAGACCTTCAATTATTGCTTTGACTTCTTTAATTTCTGAACTAGATTCGCCAATGTGAACCTCATTCACTCCCTTAATTCTTCTAGTATTCCTGAGTGATCGACTTCGTTGTTGGGAATTATCCGCTTGTCGCTGGAAGAATTCCCAAATCTCTGATGCACTTTTTGACATTAGCTCTCCTCCACTTGTTGCCATTAGTCATTCTTGCACATTTGGTAGTAATCTCTCTAAAAAGTATTGGCATTGGTGCCATTTCTCATACCCATGATGTGGACACTTCAAGAGTAGCCCATTGAATCTCTCCCATGTTTCAAAAAATTGCTCGACCTCTCTCTGGGTAAACTCTGAGATTTCCCTGCGAATAGCATTGGTTTTATGCACTGGGAAATATTTATTCAAAAATTTTGTTACCATTTGTTCCCATGATGCAATGCTATTAGCAGGCAATGTATTAAACCATGAACGAGCTCTATCTTTTAAAGAAAATGGGAATAGTCTAAGTTTTACATCATCATCTGAAAAAATTTCATATTTAAAAATTTGACAAATGGCATGAAAATCATTCAAATGATTATATGGATCCTTATTTTCTAGGCCATAAAATGTGGGGAGACAATTTAGCACACTAGGTTTTAATTCAAAACTCCTAACAGCTACATTTGGGTATCTTATGCATGATGTGCTCAAATTTGCTAAAGGACTGAAATAATCCTTAAATGGCCTCTCCTGTGGTGCTTGTAAATCCATTTTATTTTTAACGTGCCTGTGTGTGCGAAGTGTTTTTTCTAATTCAAGGTCTATAGGTTCAAGATTAGGTAATAATGACCTACGGCCATGCATGCAAAATAAATAAAATAAAAATAAAGATGGGAACAAAACAAATAAAAATAAAGAAGAGGGAGAAATTACGATACTAACCTTATTGCGCTATTACAACCTTTCTATAAAAATACACAAAAATAAATATGTGAAATAAATTAACTAAAAATAAATTAATAAGATAAAAAAATTACAAAGAAAAATAAATTAAAAATTAAATTACAGAATTTTAAAGAAGAGAAAAATAAAAGAAATATTAACCTTTAAATGTAGATTCACTCTTTTTTTTCTTTTTTTTATAATAAAAAAATACAAGAAAACAAATAAAAGAAATTATTCACAAAAATTAATTCTATGAATTAAAATTACTTACCTCCCCGACAACGGCGCCAAAAACTTGTTGTGCAAATTTTAATGTACTCGCAAGCGCATGAATCTATTGTAGTATAGATCAATGGTAACGAGTGTCGATCCCACGAGGAGGTGGATTTTAATTATATGTAGAATTAATTTTGTAAATGGGTGGTTGAAATTGTGGTGGAAGTGATTTAAATTATCCTAAAATTGGAATTAAGATTCTAAAATTGGAATTGCAATGACGAGAATAAATTGAAGCGAAATCTATTGAAATGATGTACTTGGGTATCTGGATCCGTATCAACATGCATCATGGGCTAAATAATCCGTATTAATGCCAATTAAATCATGAGGGGGGAATCCACACCTCATGAACCACGCTTTAATTAATATGGTGCTAAGGGCTTATCGTGCCAAATAATAATAACCTTGTACTAGAGGGCCGGTGAAACCAAAGCGGTACTAGACAAGAATATTATTATTTGTCGACGAGAAGTCAAAACATCCACAAAAACTAGAGGGGAAGAGAAAATAAATTTACCAAATTAAGCCCATGACACATGTTGAGACTTCACCTTCAACCCAAGCTTGAAAGAAAATTAGCCACTCATAATTGAACTAGGGGCAAAATGGGAATTTATTAAAATACGAAGAAAATACAAAATGGAGAAGGAATTACAGAAAATGGATCCCAAAAATGGATTCAGAGATATCAAATTAGGGGGGAGAGACCTCCTTTTTATAGATACATGGAGCAAATCATGGCCATCGGATCAAAAATAATTTGGACGCTCAGGATTGCGCCACGTCATCAGTCAACAGTCCACGGTTTGACCACGTAGATAAACAGTAACACAGTTTGACCTGGATGAACAGTAACGCGATTTGGTTGAAAATAATCTTGTGTGATGCATGCACCGTACGCGAGATTTTTCGTCCACTGATATACTGCCACGTCACCATCAACAGTACATAAGAATTTTAGTCCAACAGGATCGTGACACCTCATCAGTCAATGCCACATCATCGGTCCGTCTATGTGAACAGTGCTGTGAACGGTAACGTATACAGTACCGTATACGTGAATAGTACCGTACATGTGAATAATATCATTTTTCCTTTTATGCTCCTCCTAAGGTTTTTGACCGTTCTGAGTTCAAAAGTGATGTCTGTTTTGCCGTCTGATCTCTCATTTATTGTGAAATGACTATAATGCCCCTAACATACATAAATTACTTAATTAAAATAAAACACACGTAATTAAATCACAAGAATGTTAAAAACATAAAAGTAAGGGTTGTTAGTAAGACTTAAAATGTAAAATGACGGTTTTCTCCTTTATAAATATGCATTTTCTAACACTCAACAATGCTCAAGGTTGAAATAGCTAGATTCAAAGACTTCTTCGAGTACATGTGAATATGAGTTTAGTTTTCTGTTATAAATAAGATATTTTGAATGACATTATCATGTAGTACACAATACGTCTTGTATTACAAGATATAATCCCACAAAATATAATAGATCATCAATCTAACAAAATTATCACCTTCTATGAATTTATCTCACATAAACAAAATCATAATCATCTAAAGTACTAATAATTACACAACTGATAAACAATAATACTAACAAGTACACAAAAAATTAGAAGCTTTACATAAATAAAACCATCATGTAATGCACAACACGGTTTTAAATTACAAGATATAACCTGTAAAATATGATAGATCATTAATATAGAAAAATTACCTTATCTTCTATGAAATAACAAAGTCATAATCATCTGAATTACTAACAATTACACAAGTAATAAGAAATAATACTAATAAGTATACAAAAGAAGTAGAAGTTTACACAAATAAAATCATATAAAATTTCACATATTCTGTGAATGAAATAGGATTGCTACCTACATATTTGGCGATTACGAGTAGTTCTTCCACACCTTCGACATTTACATTGTGATTTTTACTCTTCACCTGATACAAAGTTTCTTATTTGGTTGACCTTCCCCCGACAAATACTTGAAGAATCCACTACACAATCTTTTACTGTACTACTGATCTTTCACTCTTGTATTGCACCAATTAGATATATAAGTTCTGCATAAACTAATATAAAGGTCTCAGTAGTTTAAAACTTAAAAGTATAATATAACAAGACATTGAGGATTTTCTTAAAACAATAATAACCTGCTTACAAGGCAATTATTCGAGCTGAAACTCTTTACAAGTACAAGTTCTTTCATGTGAATCAACATGACCATCCAAATAGCCATCTTTCACCATAAACTAGTAAAAGTCAATTGGTTATACATGATAAAAAGTAGAAAACTCATATCTTTTATTCATTTCTTTTTCAGCCCATTTTGTCAATGTGATAGTCATGCTTATAGATGCATTTCTACGTTTCTAAAACCATTGTTGGAGCAAACATCTAATATGGTCCATCAATTTAACAATTGAAAAATCCTGAGCCTTTCTTAAAACAACATTCATATTTTCAACTATATTAGTAGCCATCATGTTATACCTGAAATTCTAATTATGCAACCCAAGAGGGGGGTGAATTGGGATTCTAAAAATTATTCAATTCTAAAATAAAATATCATGCAAATCTAAAACGAATTTAAAGCAATAACAATTAAATCAATCAAAATATAAAAAGATAAGGGAAGAGAGATTCAAACACGAAGATTTTTACGTGGTTCAGCCAACCTCGCCTACGTCCACGCTTCCAAGCTTTTCGGGCTTGAGGATTTCACTAAGCAAGCTTCCAAGGCTTCAAATGCTTACACTTGACTTCCAAGGTGTCAATGAACCTTTACAACAAGAGATTATCCCCAATCTCTTAACTCAAGTGTATCCCAACACTTACAATCACTCAAAGTAAAAGATTACAAATTATTTTTCTCTCACACAATATTTAAGATTACAAATCAATGCCCAATGTGTGAATGGATGAAGTAAGAATGTGTTTAAAGCTCTATGAAGATTGTATTCTCGAATATAAGCTCAATGGTCATGTTGTGATCAATCTTCTTTGAATATGAATGAGCTTATTTATATTTGGAGCTGAAAAACTAGCCGTTACAAACTGTCGGCCCGAAAACGGTTCGCCGTTAACTATTAATGGTTAACCGTTTAGGCTGGTCAAAAGTTATCGTTGTGCCAAATTTCAAATAAACGGTTTGCGGTTTAGGCTTACCCTTTCGCCGTTAAATTCCAGAGACCTGCAAAACAAATTTGGTTTAACCGTTCTTACTAAACGGTTCAAGATTAGCAATCTGGAAATAATCGGTTAACCGTTTTCAGTAAACGGTTCACTGTTATTTTCCATAATCATCATTTTAACAATACTTTGCAGAACATGCTTTCTGAAAATTATCGGTTAGCCGTTTGCTACAGTGATTGCTACAATGAAATTATATTCTAAATTTACAGTTTAACCCTAAAACTTTATAAAATGTATTATGGCCCTAAATGTTATGAAAGTTTGCAAATAGATCCAATTTCAGAATTTCTAAATAATACTTTGTTAATCTCAAAACTTTATGAAATTATGATATAGCCCAAAATGCTATGACACTTTTCAAATACGTCCTTCTCCAAAATTTCAAGCAATACTTGTTGATTTCAAAGTTTTCAAAACTCTTTCAATTAAATCATAACTTGAAAAACAACCAATTTTATAAAATCATTTTTCCATTAAATATAAAACATTTATAATGTAAAAATAATGATTTATTTAAAATGTATAAAAAAATAATTTGAGCTTAAAAAATTAATCATTCTTAATCTTGTTTGTTATCATCAAAATCAATATTATGAAAACATATATGTTAACAATACCTTTTTCCATTGAAATGCGAGCAAGCCTATTTTTCATATCTAGCTCTAAACAAATATTTTGCATCCCTTAGATTAGCAGTTCTTATTTGGTTCATCATATCATCAAACTCAACTGCTTGCAAAAAAAATTATATAAACTCCCTCCAACTTTTCTAAGGTTCGACCTAAGGTTTGTGCAAGGTGATATTTACAAGCTCCATGACTGGCGTTTGGAAACACTTTAGCAATGCTTGAATGTATGCTTCCATGGCGGTCTGATATAAAAACAAGATCATCATTCTCACCAATAGCAGCCTCAAGCTTAGTCATAAATTATTCCTATGATTCATTATATTCAAAGTCACTTACACCAAACGTCAAAGGATAAATCTAATTATTTCCATCTTTGCATACAGCTACAAACATTGTGCTTTTGTACAAAGCTTTCAAAAAGGTCCCATCCATGGTAATTACTGGTCTAGTTGAATTTCTAAACCCACGAATACAAAAACCAAGAGCCATAAAACAATACAAAAAATGGTTTTTGTGGGTCGATATGTGTATGTGTAATTGTCCCAGGTTTCTTCTTTTCAAGCATGTGGAAATATAAAGGAAGTAATGAAAATGATTCTTTAGGTGAACCTCTTTCCATTTGCAATGCATGTTCTTTGGCCTTTCATGCTTTGTTGTAGCTTATTCTTAACCCGTATTCTGTTTGGACATCATCTATTATATCATTTGGTGTGTATGATTGACCAACTCTTTCAAATTTCTTCATGATAGTCTTTTCTAAAAGTTTTGTTGTAGCTTGTCGATGATCTAAATGAAGAATACTTCTTGAGCATATGTGAGTGTCAAAAAACTTGGTGATTTCAAATATATCACAATCTTTTACTCTCATTGCACAAAGATGCCATTTGCAATCTTCATCCAGACATGTAATTTTATAAAGCTTTTTGTTAGACTTTTTTACTCTAAATTGGAAATTTTTTTGAATTGCATACATGTTGATCTTTGATAGCAATCATCAATTAATCCTTATCTCAAAACATAGCTTTCAAATACACTTTTTCATCACCACACTCAATTTCTAAACCCTGCGAAGGAGTACCATCTCATAGAAAGTTACTTGTACTAGTCATCAATCTAAGTTTTGGGAAGCACTCTTGTTGAAGGGGATTGTTGACTACTTGTACTGAGCACATGTAAGGGAGATTGTAATGGTTTCTCTTGACTAATATCAACACGTATTGACTCTTGAAGAGGCAATTCTGGTTCATTTAGGAAAGCAGCAGGAATATCATTCTCATTTAATGACCATATACCAACTTCCTCCCCTCTTTGTAGTTCTATTGAGCTTGACAATCAAGGTTCAACTGTGACACATAAGGGAGTTCTGGGACCATTACCACTATTTTCATCCAAGAAGAATTGAACATCTTCATCGCATGATATTTTGATAAGTGGCATTGTTGTCGTTGCATGTAATAAGTATTTCATAGTAATAATCGACTCGTCTATTAGGACATGTAAGATACGCGCTATAATTACAAGCAAATCTTCATAAGTTGTTGCATAAGACACAGAAACCCCCTTTGCTTCATGACCATTAAACTTATAGTGACCATTGACACTAACCCATTGGCCATAAAAAAACAATCAAAAAACGAATGTGATCCATCAACTTAAAAAATGGTTAGTAGATAATATCAATATTAACCAATGTCAGATTAATAACAACATTTTATAATTTTTACATGACAAAGTAATGCAACACATAATATAACATTGTAACTCATTATAGTGTAGAGCAATAGAGGACAATTTCATGCAATACATGACAGTTTCGTCGTGCATGTATAGTTAGTTACACAACTCCGTCGCAAAACATAAACCCTAAATATAGATTTTGAAAATTTTATCAAACGTACTATAACCAAACTTACAAATGTGGTTAAATTCATACCTATAGAGAGCTTGTAAATTGTTGAAAGAGCATTGGTCGGTTAATTCGAGGCTTTGTGAATTTTAGCTTCCAAGAAAAATGATTTAGAGTTTTTATAATTGAGAGTGAATGAGACTAGAAAATTTGTAAGAAAATTATACCTTCTTACAACAAAAAGGGCATTATGGATATTTAACTCGCTTTGGGGTCCAAATTTTACCATGGTGTCCAAATCTCATTACTAAACTCCTTTAGGGGTCCTCTTTAAAAAAAAAATCTCGAAAAGAAATTGATTCATGGGCAAAAGAGAATGTAATGGGCGATGTGCTTGCAATTGTAATCGGCTCGGTTTCAGTTTTAACTAATGCCAAGCAAAATAAAACTGCTAAATTTGGTTCTCATACAACCGAACCAATACCGAACCCAAATTCAAAAAATTAAACTGAATAAGTTTCGTTGGTTTGGGGTTGTCTTTTTTTTTTTTTTTTTTTTTGGCCCATTCCCATGTTCTTGTGTGGGTTTGAGATGGGAATGGAGTTGACTCAAATGCTCTTTAGTTCTTATATTTTAATTTAAGAGTCCATTTAGTTCTTATATTTTAAAAAGTACACTTCAAAATACCTTTAAAATAAAATATGTTACATTCTTACACTTATTTTTTTTTATTTTCTTTTACAATGGCATCCTTCCAATAATATTCTTGACATTAACTATTCATTTAAGTTAATTAGCAAATTAACCAATAAATATCAGTGTGAAAGAAATAATATTTTTTATACTTATGCTATAATCTTACTAATTATTATTTATAAATAAATTAATATGAACCAAGTTAAAGCAAGTTTAATATCCTTAATAATAATCTTACCAATAATTATGTTATAAAAGTAATTCACTAATCTTAAAAGCAAAATAATAATATAAAAATTTGAGTAAATTTTTATTTTACTTTTAAGGTTAATTTTATAAATTATCATTTTTTAATTAATATCCCCAAGAATATTGTTGCATTTTGTAAAAAGAAAAAATAATAAGGATAAGAGTGTAACATATTTAATAGCAAAAATGTCTTGAGGCATTTTTTTTAAAATATAGGAACTAAACAAATATTTAACTTAAAGCATAAGAAATAAATGACCATTTATTCGTTGAGCAAGTAATCAATTTTCACTTGCATGATAAGAAACCTATAATAGATATTCCTTTGTCCCACATTCATTTGATAATTTTTTTATTTTGTATTTATAGTCAATTATTTTTTCATTTTGTATTTACAATCACAAATTTACTGATGCTAATCCAGATCATAGTATGATATATCTACCCTCAATAGCACATTATTAGCACTATTGATATATATTTTACTCTATTCAGCATTTCTCAAGAAGGAAGAGATATTCGGTTTGGTTATAATTAAAAATCATCGGATAGGCTAATTTTGGTCCAGCGGCGTTTTTTAAAAAAAAAAATTGAAACGTAATAACTTTAGAAAAATGCTTCATTTGTTTTTATCTTATCATAGAATATTTCCAAGTATTAGATTATCTGATCTGATCTTTTCCCACAAAAAAAAAGAGTTAAAATTCACGTCATTGCCATTTGCCAACGGGTAATTTTTAAAAACCTCCCCTGAGGTTTGAGTTTGTTGCAAGTAGATGGTAAGAATTCGTTTATTTGTAAAAAACCCCCTAGATTTTTGCTCCGTTTGGTTGCCGTTTGTGTGGTTGTGGGCATTGTTGACATTTCGCAATAAAATAAATTTTTTGCAACTTTCGTTGCCTTGAGAACAGTAACTAATCATTTCAGTTACTTTATTCTGACATAAATAAAATAAATTTGACATAAATTATAAGGATAATTAGTCAAGTACTTCGGTTAGTATTTATACACTGTAACCGAAGTACTTGCAATAAAATAGGGTAATTTTATTGAAAACTTGACTAATTATCCTTATAATTTATACACTGTAACCAAAAATTACCAAAAGCATAACGTTTTTGGTTGCTTAGTTTTGGAAGTATAATAATAATAATAATCACAAAAAATTAATTGAAAACTTGACTAATTATCTTTGGTGGAGAATTTTAAACCGAAACCAACTCAGGAACCTACAATTGATCAAAAGGAAGCTAATACTAATAAAAAAGTAACCGATCAAAAATCATTAAGGATAATAAAAATATTGAATTTAAATAACTAAAAATGCCATCGGAAATTGAAATTAATTATTTAATATATAGCATGAAACAAATCTTCACTATTGGTGCTAGGAGGGTGTCGTTCAGCTTGGATCTAAGAGGTGGCAGTCGGTCAACTTCGAGACAGCGCGTTCGAAGTCAAATAAGATGCAGCAGAGGTTGCAGGGGGCAGATTGCAGCGAGGTCGCAGTGGAGCAAAGGTCGTGTCGCGGTGGAGAAGAGGTTGCGTTGCACTGACTTGGCTTCACAGTGATGGGATGGCTGGGCTGGGTAGCCGCTTGGCCGGCTGCGTGTTCGTTGTATTGGATTGTGTTTTCACTTTTTTGATATTTTCTTGTGTGTTAATTTAGATTAGATTAGTGAGTTTGTGTGTTGTGTGCTTACAATTGATTTGATTAGATATTTAAGTTAAAACAATTTATTACAAACTTTCTTTTTGCAAGTTTGGTTTTTATTTATGTCAAAATAAAGTAACTGAAATGATTAGTTACTGTTCTCAAGGCAACGAAAGTTGCAAAAAATTTATTTTATTGCGAAATGTCAACAATGCCCGTAACTACACAAACGGCAACCAAACGGAGCAAAAATGTAGGGGAATTTTTTACAAATAAATAAATTTTTACCATCTATTTGCAACAAGCTCAAACCTCAGGGGAGGTTTTTAAAAATTACCCATTTGCCAACGCTGATTCCATTGTGTAGGAGAAATCAACTTCAAAAGCAATGGAGTTTTTTAACAGTGATTTGATTGTGTCATTGTGATCCAAAGCAGTCATCGTATCGCATGACTGGCATTTAATCATGAGTCATCATCCACGTTCTCATGCATAGTGTTGCAAAAGCTATGATTTTTTGAGGCCATTACCTTCACGTCACAGCAAAACTCCACCTGAGTGTAGTTGTAAGCTAATTAACAAAATAAAGAATAAATAAACGTAAAAAGAGAGATTAATATTCAGTATGACAAACATGTACATAGATGTATTTGTAGGCCACCACCTGATTTGATTGTGTAATGGTGTTCCGATGGAGTAATCGTATCCCACGACTGAGATTTAATTATGAATCATCATCCATATTCCCATACTTAGTGTTGCAAAAGCTATGATTTTCTGGGGCCACCACCTTCACGTTACAGCAAAAACTCCACCTGAGTAAGGTTATAAGCTAATTAACAGAAAAAAGAATAAATAAAAACATAAAAAGAGAGATCAATATTCGATATGGCAAATATGTACACAGATGTTTTTTTGGGCATGTACATTTTGATGATGGAGAGAAATGCAAATTCTATTTAAAGAAATAATGCAAATTCTACTTAATGAATTTTACTGAGGTGGCAAACTTTAATTGGTGACAAGAGTAATGGAACTTCGGACAAATCACCTATGCGCATGTGGTCTTGTAATACAACTACCATAGGTATTAGGTACCCACTATCTTGTCAAGCGAGCATAGGAATCCAACTAACACCTCCCTTATTTTCAGCATTCTCAGAATTTTCAGATTCTCAGTTTCTGTACTGTTACAGAAGAATCATGAAGCCAAATGGCATCAAAGACCCATTTTTGGGCAGTGATTATTCCTCAAATAGCAAGCACAAAAGCTGGAGCAAACTTCTACGGCTCCTTCTCGTACTGTTAATCATATCAAGTTCGTTTACTCAAAAGCCTGTTCCAATTTTTTTTTTTTGGGGGGGGGGGGGGGGGAAGGGGGTTAGATTGGTTGTTGTTGTTGTTGTTGTTGTTATTATTATTATTATTATTTAATTTTAATTTGTGTATTTCAGTCGTAGGCCTCATATACAGAGAGGAAGTAAGTTGTTGGATGTTCAGAGAAGGAAACCATAACAGTGGAAGGTTCAAAGCCAGTGGTGCCGATATTGTGGAGTCAGAGCAAGGTGTTGTTGCGGCTGATGATGGCCGTTGTTCCGAAATTGGAGCATCAATGCTTAGACAGGGCGGCCATGCTGTTGATGCCGCGGTGGCAACTGCATTATGCCTTGGCGTTGTTAATCCCATGGCAAGTGGAATTGGAGGCGGTTCATTTATGATTGTGAGATCTTCAGCAACCTCGCAAACTCAGGCTTTTGATATGAGAGAAACTGCCCCTCTAGCGGCTTCACAGGTAATGTTTGAATAATACACCATACGATTTTATGAAAATCTTTTATAAGAAATTTGGTTCTCTTGGAGGTCAATATTGTAATTGTCATCAAACAGGATATGTATGAGAACAATCCTGGAGCCAACTATGCGGGTGCACTGTCGATGGGAGTTCCTGGTGAGATAGCCGGTCTTCATGAAGCTTGGTTGAAGCACGGGCGTCTAGCTTGGAGGACTCTGTTCCAACCTGCAATAAAGCTCGCCAAAGAAGGTTTTGTGGTTGCTCCCTATCTTGGACGCCACATAGCCAAGAGCGGTGGGAGGATCCTGAATGATCGTGGCTTACAAGAAGTGTTTGCACCAAATGGGAAGTTGTTGAAACCTGGTGATAAGTGCTACAATGAAAAGCTTGCTCAGAGCCTGGAGGCAGTGGCAGAACAAGGACCACAGGCCTTGTATAATGGAACTGTTGGTGAGATGTTGGTCAAAGACGTGAGCAAGGCTGGGGGGATCTTGACAATGGAGGATTTGAGGAATTACAAGGTTAATGTAGTGGATGCAGTTTCTGTAAATGTTATGGGCTACACCATATCAGGAATGCCGCCTCCATCATGTGGAACTGCTGGGATGGCTATGGTGGGTGATAATTTTCCCATTTGTCCTTGCTTTTCCTTTGCATAATCACCTAATATGTTTAGTGTCTTCTAGCTTGTAACTTGTATGAAGACCGATAAGGGCATTGTAAGGATTAGGAGTTCAGGAATGAGCTGATTTTTGGATATTAGTAGAGATATGTTAATAGACTTACTCCAAACATTGATGTGAAACAGGTTTTAAACATCTTAGATAGCTACGGAAGTTCAGATTCTGCAAAAGGAAATCTTGGTCTACATCGAATAATTGAAGCACTTAAGCACATGTTTGCCGCTAGAATGAACTTGGGAGACCCTAATTTTGTAAACATAAGCTCAGTATTGTCTGAAATGCTTTCCCTATCTTTTGCCAAGCAAATTCAGCAAAAAATATTTGATAACACCACTTTCCCTCCAGACTACTATATGAACAGGTACAATAACTGCGGATAACAAAGGTTTAATTAATATGACTGCTAATGCTGTTGGCACCTACTCATGACTGAATTTCTGAATCATTTTTTTGGCCAGGTGGAGTCAGCTCAGAGATCACGGAACAAGCCATTTCTGCATTGTAGATGCAGAGAGAAATGCAGTGTCTATGACAACAACCGTTAACTATCCCTTTGGAGCTGGGATTCTCTCTCCTTCTACAGGTATTGTCCTTAACAATGAGATGGGCGACTTCTCAATACCAACAGAGAATCCCCCGGACATGCTACCACCTACTCCAGCAAATTTTATTAAACCAAACAAGAGACCACTTTCTTCCATGACTCCACTTATTATCACCAAGGTACTGATATTTCACTCGGTTCATAGTTCAAAGGAAGAAAAGATTGCAATTCAACATCTGAGTGAAAACTCGGATTGTACTCTTCTTAACATACAAGATTTCACTATCCTCTTTGAGGTCTCATTCTTGTTTCCTGCATGACAGGATAATCAGTTGGCTGGGGTTATTGGTGGTAGTGGTGGATTGCACATAATTCCAGCAGTAATTCAAGTTTTCCTTAACCACTTTATCTTTGGGATAGAATCTTTAGCTGCAGTTCAAAATCCAAGAGTCTACCACAAGGTTCATAATTAATTCCTAAATGTGCATGTATCTATAAATGAATGTATAATCTAAAAATCACAAGAATGTCCTTTGATTTAACTTCAAATTTCTGCAGGTGATACCCAATGTTGTTATGTATGAAAATTTGACCGTGATTGATGGAGATCACATTGAGCTAGCTGACGAGACAAAGCTTTTCTTGGAAGAGAGGCGTCACCAGCTGGAGGCCAGGGCAGGGGGAGCTATCGTTCAGCTTATTGTTCAAACTCTCGGGAATCCAATCAATGAAGCCCAAAAATTGAGAAAATATATGGGAAATGCACAAGTGTTGCATGGAATTCTCACAGCAGTGAGTGACCCTAGAAAGGATGGGAGGCCAGCAGCTGTTTAAATTTGTTAGCTGTTTCGGATATAAGTGCATAGCATAAGGAAGAAAGGGTAATTGTTTGTACTGGTTTAATAGCTTGCTCTGTAATTTTTGTTCCACGAGGACTATACATTGTGTGTGTGTGTGTGTGTGCGTGCATATTTCAATTGGAGTTTTCACTACTGATCTTGTCCTCATCAACAAAGGAAATTGTCAGTACTATCTACATTCTTATTTTGTTATTCATCTGCTTAGGTGCAATTTATGTACAAGAACTTCAACAAAGCTGAAAGCTTGATCAAAATAGTTTCTTTAGAATCCAAATCAGTTCTCTCAGTTTCCCCTATGTTAGGGAGTCACACATAAGTAACAGTTTGGGTCCTTTAGGATATTAGCGTACCACAGCTATTCTTAGAACAAGTGATATAAGATTTGTTAACAATTTTTTTAGGGAATCTTGACTGCGTGAGTATCAGAGAATGTGGGTCTACACATTGTTCTAGAGCCGAGAATTAACAATACTAGATAGACGTACATCTATGGACATATCTTTGTAATGCAAATTATTTAACTTGATCTTGTCACACACAGCTTTTTGCACGAAAACAATCTGATAAATTCCGAACAAATGAAAGCTTGGGGGAAGATGTGAAGAAGACAAGGCCATCAAACTATGATCTATACTTGTTTTTTGGGAAAACACATTGCCAGGATAAGTTATAATTGCACAGTAATACAATCAATGATTTTTACGGCTACCTCAAGTTTGTGTAGTTCAAGTTCATACCTAAACTCTAATTCTTTGGCTAATAATTCTGTGATCTTTTAATTGGTAAAAAGACAATGAGCTGCGTGTTGAATTTAGATTTTCTTCTTTTATCCACCCAAGCATTTTCCAACTATTGCTGAAAATGCAACTCGGTAATATAACCAAGTGTGGTACAATGCAATAAACAGTATCAAAATCATATAAAGGAAAATTCAACAAATCTGTATCAAATCTCAGATTTTATTGCTAATAGTGTTAGAATAGAAAGCATAGTTGCAACATTACAGATATTAAAAGTCACAGTCTGGCATCTCAACACTAGGGTTTAAAATGTTAAAGTGCCTCAGAAACGTTGCTAGGATTAGGTGGCTAAAATATACATTGAAATCATAAAACAAGAAATTCAGGTAGTTTCATCCAACAGGTTAGGAGTAAAGATATCCTTGTCAGAAGACATAGAAGACATCATTGATACTGGCCAGAAACCATACCCTCAACACAATCATTAAGCACGGCATAAATTCAGATAATGTTTGTACAGTCCCATAGACCTCCAGTTCTAAAGAACCCAAATAAATGATTCACAACTTAAACTAATCCATCAATGAATCAATACAATCAGATAGTAAAAAATTTTCATTTATAACAAAAGCTACAAGATTTTCATGATGTTTTAAACTTAATTGTACAATAGGAACCGACCAACATAAACAAGAGGCAAACCTGTAATGAATCTCGCACGAAACCCTAGAGCACTTGTAATTATTTCAAGACATTTTCTCCATCAGTTGTATCGGTGACAGAATGTTTGATTTGCTTGTCTCCACAATACAACCATTCATGACCATTTCCTCCAGCATAAAATGGGCTTTCTCCAAATGGAACATGATGTCTAGCTCACACTACAGTACATATTAAGCAAAACCAGGAACTAAATTAACACTCCAAAAATTTTAAACAAAATCAACAAGCTCAATATTTTCAGGATGAGTCAGAAACTTATTCATTCATATCAGGAGAGAACTTACCACATTGCCAAAGTGACGGTCCATGGTTTCGACTAACAAGTGTATGAACTCCAATATAGCAAGCTCATTCTGCAACATGAACAAGAAAAAAGAATCAAACATGCTTCAGACAACCATTTATTTGGCAGATCTCATTCCACGGCAATCACAAAGAGCCATTAATTTGTCATTAGTCTTTCAATTGAAATTCAATTCAAAGGTAAAGGAAGTAGAAGAAGACTTACTTCATCATTGTCGACCCCAACCAAGAAAAACAGAGACGCATAGCGCCTGTAAACAATTTTGTAGTTGCGATGCTCAACAAAAGAACACTGTTGTTATTTATCACAGAGCAAAAAGCAGCAACAAAATCATATTCAATACAATAGCAGTACGCCTAATTGTCGAATCAAATACAAGAAATCAGAAAAAGGGACCTGTTGTTCGGTGCGGGCAAGGCATTTGCGAACAATTTCGCCCTCAAGGGCGCGACGTTCTTCGAGAGTGAGCCATTCGTAGTACTGGGCAAGACGAGTCTGCCCTTGTTTGTTCACCATCAATATGAATCTGATCCCCATCTTTCGTCCAACCTCTCTTCCTTCACAAGTACAGAACAACAACGACTAATTAATTAAGCCTGCCTTGCTTGTGCGCACCCGACTTCAGTGGTTACCTTAGTTTTTTATTTTTCTTTTCTTTAAAATCATTGAATTGGCGATGGGATTATTCGAATCTAATAAATTGCTCAGTTTTATTTTTAAAATTAAATTTTTAATTATTTAAATATTCAATAAAAATTATAATTTTAGACATTAAAATATAGGGACGTTCGTAGATCGCAGTTTACGGATTAGATATAAATACATATTTCATCCACGATTTTATAAATTATAAATTTTTAATTTAATCCAATCTACGTATTGGTAGAACTCAACTTAAATTCAATCCATATATCTGTGGATCTGATATAAATTTGACTCAATTTATATCAAATCCACCATTTTACGGATTAGTTTGCAGGTTAAAAAATTTTAATCATATCCTACCCACAAACTAACTAAACAAAAAAATATAGATAAAAATAATTTTACTACTGATCAAATTTAAAATTAAATGAGATTTAAATAAATTAATTGTTTAAATGAATATAGAAAATACATTCAAAGTTTCAAAGTATAACACACCAAAAAGAAAAAAAAATCTCAGTTGTTTAGATCAGTACATGAAATTAACTATTTAGGAAGCTGTATTTTTTATTTAATTATTTTTATTTTATATTATTATCGAATAAGATATAATAATGGTGTTAATGTAACTATATTTTAATTTATTTATTTATTAGTAAGTATAATTTCATATTTACAAGTTTATTTTTTATTAAATAAATATTTTTCATTTTTTGTGGATTCACGGATTTTTATGGATTTATGGAAGTAAATCTATATCCAACCCACCAACTGCAGATTTTTAAATTTTTAAATTTCCAATCCAATCCACTAATTCACAGATCGGATTTTTACAGTTCATAATTCTATATATCAGACGGATTGAGCGAATTAGATTGAATTTTGAACACCCCTACTAAAATATACGTATTTAGATTCAATGTTGAGCTGACATTTTTATTAATTTTACCATTGATAGTTAATAAATAAAAATATAAAACTAATTAAATATTAAC
>NW_006263303.1:8096229-8135214 GCF_000493195.1 Citrus x clementina | reverse complement strand
AAATGTCAATAAATTAATAATCTCGATTAAATAATAAATTCTTCCTATCCCGACTTGGGACAATGTACCAAAATAATAATTTCGCTACATGGATAAGATAATAATTTTTTTTCGAATCCTTTAGGGCCCAACGAATATACAAATTGATAATTGATCAAATATTAAAAAAAATTAATAATAAGCAACATATAAAATTCATATTATGAAGGATTATTTTTCTTGATAACTTACATCTCATTTTTATATTTGCACAATGCCTTCCTCATTTCATCGGTCAATGTAGATTTTTTTTACTCCTTTCAAATGAGAAGGCGTGATTCTAATGATTTGAGTCTAAAATTAAAATAATGGATTATGTATTTATCGAGTTTGTGTTGTATGTTCTATGTACTATGTACAATGTACTACATTAATTTACTAATATCATCTGTAAATACATGATTTTTAAAATATATTCACATTAAGTTTTTGGCTTCTTTGTACATGTATTTATAACTCATTAATGAATCTTAGTGAAAAGAATAATTCATGTACAAGAAAACTCTTCATAAACTAATAAATTTTAATTTATCGATAAATACATAACCTCACTAAAATGGTATTTTTCTCGGTCCCAACAATAATATTTTTCCCGATCCCAATAATATTACTTTATACAGGTTTTACTGAATATGTATACATGTGATAGAAAATTATGAAAATTGAGTATAGATTAGCTCAATACTAAATCTAAATTCAAAATGTAGAGTAGAATGAATCTAAAAATTTTTATTATTAATTTTTAGGAGTTCAAAAATTGTTCGTCCAAAAAAGTCATATAAAAAGTCATTTGTTTGGATATCAAATACCCAATAAACTATGAATGGATAGTTTACTACAACTAAACATTTTGATTATTAGTTGTTTATTTTAATGTGTTCAAAATTAATTTGGCAAAAATTTTCTATGCAATATTGATATGTACCAAACTAACATTAACAAAACGCAATATGAGCCATAAGTAAATTTAAAACATAAACAAAATAAAATAAAAATTCGTGACAAATGCCTCTTAAGGATTTTTAAATATCGTTGATGTGATTGAAAGATTTGAGATTAAAGTGGAAAATAGTACTCAAAATTGATTTAGAGATTTTAAAAGTCAATTGACAAGAATAAATTAAGAAACCTTAATACAATTAAAATGCACACGTCAACACTAACGTTAAAAAATAAACACATAATTTTTTCATTAAAAAATAAATTAGATTGTATATTAATATTTTATAGAAATATTTTTTTAAACATACTTTCAGTAATTTAATTTCATGCTTTAAATTTTTGCTCCACAATAAATAACTAAAAGTATTGTTTACGTTTGTTGTAAACTATTTGAACAACATTTTAATTTTCCGTTTAATAAATCTAAGGGTATATTAAGTATTTAGATGGATTTATTAAGTAAAACTTAAACTTTCAATTTCAAATTTTAAAGCTGAGTTTATATAGTAAATAGATTTAAAAGCTGTATTTTTTATTTAATTATTTTTATTTTATATTATTATCGAATAAGATATAATAATGGTGTTAATGTAACTATATTTTAATTTATTTATTTATTAGTAAGTATAATTTCATATTTACAAGTTTATTTTTTATTAAATAAATATTTTTCATTTTTTGTGGATTCACGGATTTTTATGGATTTATGGAAGTAAATCTATATCCAACCCACCAACTGCAGATTTTTAAATTTTTAAATTTCCAATCCAATCCACTAATTCACAGATCGGATTTTTACAGTTCATAATTCTATATATCAGACGGATTGAGCGAATTAGATTGAATTTTGAACACCCCTACTAAAATATACGTATTTAGATTCAATGTTGAGCTGACATTTTTATTAATTTTACCATTGATAGTTAATAAATAAAAATATAAAACTAATTAAATATTAACCGTATATTGCTACAATAAAATCTTAATAAATAAATGTCAATAAATTAATAATCTCGATTAAATAATAAATTCTTCCTATCCCGACTTGGGACAATGTACCAAAATAATAATTTCGCTACATGGATAAGATAATAATTTTTTTTCGAATCCTTTAGGGCCCAACGAATATACAAATTGATAATTGATCAAATATTAAAAAAATTAATAATAAGCAACATATAAAATTCATATTATGAAGGATTATTTTTCTTGATAACTTACATCTCATTTTTATATTTGCACAATGCCTTCCTCATTTCATCGGTCAATGTAGATTTTTTTTACTCCTTTCAAATGAGAAGGCGTGATTCTAATGATTTGAGTCTAAAATTAAAATAATGGATTATGTATTTATCGAGTTTGTGTTGTATGTTCTATGTACTATGTACAATGTACTACATTAATTTACTAATATCATCTGTAAATACATGATTTTTAAAATATATTCACATTAAGTTTTTGGCTTCTTTGTACATGTATTTATAACTCATTAATGAATCTTAGTGAAAAGAATAATTCATGTACAAGAAAACTCTTCATAAACTAATAAATTTTAATTTATCGATAAATACATAACCTCACTAAAATGGTATTTTTCTCGGTCCCAACAATAATATTTTTCCCGATCCCAATAATATTACTTTATACAGGTTTTACTGAATATGTATACATGTGATAGAAAATTATGAAAATTGAGTATAGATTAGCTCAATACTAAATCTAAATTCAAAATGTAGAGTAGAATGAATCTAAAAATTTTTATTATTAATTTTTAGGAGTTCAAAAATTGTTCGTCCAAAAAAGTCATATAAAAAGTCATTTGTTTGGATATCAAATACCCAATAAACTATGAATGGATAGTTTACTACAACTAAACATTTTGATTATTAGTTGTTTATTTTAATGTGTTCAAAATTAATTTGGCAAAAATTTTCTATGCAATATTGATATGTACCAAACTAACATTAACAAAACGCAATATGAGCCATAAGTAAATTTAAAACATAAACAAAATAAAATAAAAATTCGTGACAAATGCCTCTTAAGGATTTTTAAATATCGTTGATGTGATTGAAAGATTTGAGATTAAAGTGGAAAATAGTACTCAAAATTGATTTAGAGATTTTAAAAGTCAATTGACAAGAATAAATTAAGAAACCTTAATACAATTAAAATGCACACGTCAACACTAACGTTAAAAAATAAACACATAATTTTTTCATTAAAAAATAAATTAGATTGTATATTAATATTTTATAGAAATATTTTTTTAAACATACTTTCAGTAATTTAATTTCATGCTTTAAATTTTTGCTCCACAATAAATAACTAAAAGTATTGTTTACGTTTGTTGTAAACTATTTGAACAACATTTTAATTTTCCGTTTAATAAATCTAAGGGTATATTAAGTATTTAGATGGATTTATTAAGTAAAACTTAAACTTTCAATTTCAAATTTTAAAGCTGAGTTTATATAGTAAATAGATTTAATAAATAGTTTGACAGTTTTAAATTACCTGGTTTAAATGACCTTACTCTTCTGCCAGTTATCTAGGGTAGAATTAGATGTATTTATTGTACCTTTAAAGGTGTAATTTTTTTTTTAAACTTCGAAAGGTGTAATTTAGATAAGTTGTTATTATTTTAAAATTTTAGTAGTCATTTAACATAACTATCTTTGACGTAATGGATCAAATTTCTTATTTCGAGGTAAGAGGGTTTAAGAAGGTTTAGACCTAGAAATTTTCAAAATATAATGTACAAAAATGCTTGAGTCGTGCGACTTTTACCCGGTAAAAAAAAAGTAATTCAAACCAGATAAAGATCTTCATTTGATCTGAATTCTCATGAGTTTTTAATAATTTTGTGTTATGTGTATTTAAGTGATAGTGTATGGGTATAATTTAACTTCTTCATTTTCTTTATTTATTAACTACCAATCACCCATTTATATTTTTTCACAAGAAGAGATCAGATAATGAGAGAATCATAATCCATTCAAACGTAGGTACAGAAATAAAATAGTATCTCGATAAATTGATTACTAGTGTTGGCAAGTAATTATTGACGGTTGAGGTCATGGCTCAATTGTCGTCGGAAGATGGCTTCGATGGATTATTCCTTTTTTTGCTACTTTATATATTATACACCTTATGAGCAGAATTTGACCTCTAAATCTCATGTATATATTATATATTATACACCATATGGCTTCGATGGATTATTAATAAAATTAATTACCATTACAATTGCTATTAGTTTGATATGATTCAACTTAAATTTTCAAGGTCTGAATTGAGATTAACAAATCTCATCCATTAAACACTAAATTTTATCCCTGTTATCACTTGTAACTCAAATCACCGCTAATACTAAGCATGCTTTTCCGCCAGTTGGGCTCCAAGAGAAATCAATAACTAATAGACTTTTTTTTTTCTTTTTTTTTCAATTGATACCGATAGCAAATTGTAATACATTTATGTGATGCTCACTAACGGCAAAGACTCAGAACACTTGAAGCATTTGAATTAACGGTTACAAGACTCGAATCGCAAATGCCCTAAATGGCTAAATCATGTCGAAGTTTCTTCGAGAAGCCGTTAATACTATTCGTTTCTACATTAAACGTATTTCGATCGAATTATTTAAGTGAGATATTTTCTTCATTTATATGCTGCAAGAATCTCTCATTACTCGGGATGAGATTTCACGGAGGACAATATATGCAAACTTAGTATTATTAACCGAGTCTCTCATCATAATAATACACCATCCCAGTGCATAATATGAGATAAAAGAGCTAAATTTTTCTCATGCGTCGTATTAAAACTGAAGAAAAACAACCGAATCAATCAGCCATGGGCGTTGCAGCAACATCCGGAGGCCTGAGGCTATGCTAAACGTAGGCTAAACAATGATAATACTCATGTACATAAGTTTTGTGATATCTTGGTTGGTAGTTCTTCCTAGGCAGCTATCTCTTTCTTCACCAAATTGTCTTCAGTAGAAATGTCCGGTATCTTGGTTGGTAGTTCTTCCTCTTTCTTGTCTTCATTGACAATCTGGGTTAGTAGTTCTTCCTCTTTCTTGTCTTCAATGACATCTTTATGGTTCATAAAGCTTGGCTGATTTGTTGAAGACAGGAGCCTCGCCCACATCCTATCGGTAATCACAACATGGTGCTGTTTCTCAATTATTCGCTGCATAGTGCATTCCAACAATTCAGCTATCAATCAAAGGAAGAGAAGAATGTTTGCTTATAAATATAAGGAAGGTTAAAGGACAGAAAAGGTGCAAGAGGAATAGGAGATGAAGCAAGGGACAGATCATACTTTGAAATTTAAGTCCTAATTCTTCTGAAAAAGCAACAGATATGTATTATGTAGAGTGTGAACTCACATAGAAGGGTATGTAAGTTTGTCTGCCATTGACAAGACCGGATGTATAACCAGTGTACCCAGCCATTGCTCCATGTACACAACTTTGAGCAAGAAGCGTGCAGTACACATTATCGGATGCATTGCTTGGAACAGCACGGATCATGTATGTAGGATCTGCCAGAAAATATGCAATGCATAAACACACTAGAAAATAAGCTTCCATGAGTTAAATGTGTTGTGAACACAGAGTAAGTATAAAGTAGCAACCTATATATTTAAGGTTGATGGGCATCTTCTTTTCTTTTGCAAAATGATCCTGCAAAACAGAACGGGACCTATAAAATTATCTGAAAACATTTCAATTGCATAAATTAAAATAAATTGACAAATAATAAGGAAGATTTAACATTGTCCGCTTGAAAGCTGGAGTCTTTTGACAGTAGTATGAATTAGCCCTCGGGAAAGAAACTCAAAAGTTAGGCGAAATCTAAAATCAAGTTCTTAAATACCACCCAGCCATTTGGTTGGGTGGTACTAACAGTTGAGGGAAGTGGTTCGAGTCCCAAATTTGGGACTCACCCTCCTAATTATATAGTGAAGTAGTTTGTTGCCCTGTAATGGGAGTAGATATCTCTCCATCCTGGATTTAGAAGTCTGGGTTGTACTATAACAAAAATTATTCACTTGGTCGTAGTAGATCTCTAATTCTAAAATCATGTTCTTAAGTATGCAAAAATATGAGAAAGAATCAGAATGCTGATGATAGGGAACTCATTTTTCGTTGATATTGACAAAAAAGGCAGAGCGAAATATAGGGAAACTAGAGAATTAGAGAAATTACCTTGATCTTCTGTGATAACCACAGCCCAACATCTTGGAGGAGCTTGTTTCCTGAAGCATCCTGCTGGGTTGCTGACCGAATGCTCTCAGCAAGCAAGTCCTGTCCAGCACCTTCAGCTATCACAATAACCATGTGCCCATTTTCTTTCAGTCGCGTCTCAATATATTCAAAAAGTCCACCATGCCCTTCGAGATAAAAGGGCGACTCCGGGATTAAACAACAGTCCACATCTCGGCTAGCAAGAGTAGCATACATTGCAATAAACCCTGCACAATTTATCAAGTTTAGATTTCATGAATGAGAAATTATCAAATTTTGCTTTCAATAAAGGAAAGAACTACATAAAATTAACTCAAAATGAAAAGGTAGCAGAGAAACTCTGTCGACAAGACAACCAGGAATTTAAAAAGCCAGCAAAAACATGAAACTAAACATTATACATATATGAAGTTCAGTGGGAAAACCTTTTCTTAAAGATATTACAGCTTGAAATCCTCTTAAATTATGGGAGACTTAAAATTAGTTGAAAGAAGTTTTATCACTATATTCACAAAAGATACCAACATACGAGCCAAAATATTGAGGCATTTGCTTATTTGAACTTAAAGAAAAAAAATAAAAATAAAAGCAGAAGTGCAACACCAGTCCCGGTAAGATATTAACTAAAACACTGATTAAAAAGGAAAGGAAACATAACAGAACAATCACGACAGTTATATAAACCATCTTTGTTATCTACCCATGTAACGTTGATGTAAGAACTAGTTGGACGTGTCATGCCGACTTTTTAAACTGCTGAAAGGCAGAGGAGAATGCAGTAAGAAGAAAATGTTATCCATAGCTAATTTAGTAAATGGATGTAGCAGCCTTTAATTTCTTAAAGAGATAAAGTTAAATGTTCTCCATTAGGTATGAGGAGACCTCAATGCAACTGAATGCATGCACGCACATGCTACTGAAGATGTCTTCAATAAGAAACAGGAGCTTACCACTATAGCGGCCCATCAGCTTCACAAGTCCAATACAATTCTCACTACTTTCGGCTTCAACATGCGCTGCATTAATGGCACGTTGAGCCTCTTCAACAGCAGTGTCAAAGCCAAAGGACCTGTCAATGACCTGTCATGCAATAAACAAAGTTGAGAATGTAAACAGATTTGAGGTATGAGGTGTCCTGTGCAGGCAACAGTTAAGCTGTTGACAAGTCAAGAGAGGTACCGGAATGTCATTATCAATGGTTTTGGGGATCCCAGCAACCACAACTTTGAGACCACGTCTTCTAACTTCCTGCAGACATATAAAGAAAAATATTTTCCAACATCAATAAGATGTAGTCAGTTCAAATTACTTCCAAGCATGAAATTAATACTTTCTTCAGACCAAATGAAAGGAAGGAAAATATCATATCTACCAAGGTCCTATAGAAAACCAGCAAGGAACAAATTTAATTTATTTCACCAACTACTAATATTCTACGAAATGGAATTTACCTCATATATAACAGATGCTCCCTTCTGAGTTCCATCTCCTCCAATTATGTAAACCTGAGTTGTCATATAACAGAAAATCAAAATCCTTGGCTCACATAGGTCTCTCTATAACCGAGGGAAAGCATATGTGACTCTTCACTTGTAAAAAGTTTCAAGATGAATAATAAATTCCACAAACCTGATTGATCCCACGGTCTTGGATGCTGTCAACAATCTTTGAGGTATCATGGCCACCTCGTGAAGTACCAAGGACGGTTCCACCACGTTTATGGATGTCATTCACACCCTTAGGTGTTAGAGCAATTGTATTTTTAGCATAAAAGCCCCTGTATCCTCCCTACATCAATCAATCACCTGATCAGTTGAGGAGAACCAAATGATGCATATCAAAAACCACTTTAATTAGCAAATATTCAATAATGGAGTGAAAGGTGTAACTTTCTCTTTAATTTACAACCCATTTATTCAACATAGTTGACTTTTCCTTGACAACTCATGGAGGATGAAAACAAACACAAAAAACTTTAGAATTTCCATATGATAAAAAGCTTTTGCTCGCGTTCTAAACCAGGATAAAGTTTCTGGGCCAGCGTTTGTGCAACAGTTAGGCATAATTTCCTTGTGCAAGTTAAATTGTAAATACTTGTACATGTTTTGCGCATGTATTTTGTTAACAACAAGCACAGCAGAGTATAATCATTACAAATAGTCCTGAAATCACACTTAGAAAAGGGGATGACACTGGTGCTAGATACACTGCATAACAACAATTTCAAGGAGGAAACCTTTAACCCTATAATGCCCAAGAAGGTCTGTGAAATAGTGGTGGAAAATGAACTTCATGAAGTATTGAAGAAAAGGGTTGGAAGAGTTACTTACATCAATTCCCAGCACTCTCTTCACTCCATACATGTAGTAAAGACTGTAAACTATCTCTCTAATCACCGTGTTGAGTCCAGGGCATAAGCCACCACATGTCACGATACAAGCATAAACTTCATCTGACTCAAAATACACCTGAGAAACATCAATCACCCAAAGAATATGTAAATTATAAGCAGGTACCATTCCAATCTGGTACATTGGGTATATAAACACATACCTTTTGACGAGGTCCAGCTCTTCGGAAGTGAGTCCCTCTTGGACTATCCTTATGAACAACAACCTACAGTTGAAAAAAAGCAACAATCTCATATAAGTAAGCAGTTTGTGTTAATTAATCTCATGTCATGTCTCAGAGCATGTATATCCTTACTGGCCCAGTCTACCTCACAGAAATACAGACACATAAGCATTAACTAGCTCCGTTACGCATGATTGGGCACTTACATACTGGGGAGAGATCATGTAACAGCCCGGGCCAACAACCAAGTTGATATTGTTCGCTTTGGGCACACAGCCCATCACAGTTTCGTTATTTTGGCTTTGCAACCCAAACGCATTTACTTAGATAGGAGAGCCCTCAACTTATTAACCAGTCCTAGAACTCACTCACTAGCGATGCAGGATATTTCAGATCAACAGCTAAAAGATTCTCGGGTCAGCCTCTCTAAACCAAAGAATCATGGTAACATTAAATAACGAAGAGGCAGACCACTTCCAACTCCTCAATAGTGAAGCAATGTAGTTAGTAAAGTTAACTAAGACAAAAGTCGTTAACCTAAAATTTGAAGTACAAGAAAGAAAACAAAGTCAGAAGTTGAAGCTCACCTTTTGTGGTACCGTGTCATCCACATGAACAAAATATTGCCTGAAAAAACAAAAGAAAAAAGAAAAAAAAAAAAAGAGATGACCCCAATGAATGATATGATAACCAAAAGCAGACATAACAGAAATCTGATTAACAGCAACAATAGAGACAAACAAAGCTAAATCAAAACTCACTTAACAACAGAATATGCAGGATTGTCTTGCAGCGGATTCGGATATGTCTGCAAAATCAAAAATTAATAAACAAATTAAAAGGGCGGCAATATTAAAATAACAGATCAACAGGTCAACAAGTCAAGCAATTAGAGAGTCTATAAAATATATTAACAAAAAGTTTTTCTTAAAAAAAAAAAAAGGAGGAAGTGAAAAAGCAAGTTACAGGAAGATCGGGGATATAATCAGACAAATGAGGAACATCTTCAAGAACATAACCAGCAGGACCAGTCACAATCTTTCGCTGTGAGTTTCCATTGTTGGATGCCGCCGCCATCGAAATAGCTTTTGTCGGAGATCGAAAATCGGAACACGAACTCGAACTAAAACTGACCGAAGATGACAACTGCTTCGAGTTCTGGGAAGGCTTTTGCAGGAAACGCGATTTCAAAGAAGAAGTTGAAGTTGAGGGTGATGGTGAGGGTGATGATAGAGCTACTGAGTCCATTCAAAAGAAAACGAACAATAGGAATCCATATTTATAGGAAACAAGCAAGAACCAGAGTGTTTTTGACCAAAGTAAAAGAAAAAATTAAAAAAATTAGAAACAGCTACGTAAATGTTTAGTTGGTTTTGAAAGGCTGTTTTGTGCGAAAAGTGTACGCAAGAAACGAAACGGGTGGCTTATGCCTTGTTTTAACAGTTTTTTGTTAGTGGTTTTCAGACCGCACAAATAAAAAAAAATGGTATTATTGAGAAAAAAAATAATAATAATAATTAATTAATGAAGAGAAAAAGGAAAAATTATAGCGTTGACACTTGACACAGAGAGAGTGGCGAAAAAGAAAAAGAAAAAGAAGACGAAGCGTGAGAAAGAACAGCACAGGTCCTACAGGATGTGTTTCTTTGGGGGACTTATATGTAATTTCAAGATTCCGTTTAATTTTCATTTTTTGTTTACGGCGACTTACTTGTTACAGTGGCTGTCTTGGGGGCTACGTAAATTATTTGCTAAAAATAATTAGTTTTTGGTTTGTATTATTATTATTATTATTATTATTATTTTGTTTAATTTGAGTTTTGTTAACATTTTTACGTTGGATTCTGTTTCTGTCGGACAGTAAAAAAGTATGCGGTTTTCACAATAATAATATACTTTTAATATTTTAAAAAAGAATTTATATATATATATATTAAAGATATCATTATTTTACTATCAAATATTTTTTGACAATTACTTTTATTCGCTTAATATTTTAATTTTTATCATTTTATCACTAAATCATTAACAATTTATTATCAGTGATTTTTTGTTTTCAGACCATATAAATAAAATATTAATATTATTGAGAAAAGTAAATAATAAAAACAATAACTAATAAAGAAGAAGAAGCAGAAAATTATAGCGTTGACACTTGGCACAGTGAGAGTGGTGAAAAAGAAAAAGAAAAGAATAGTGTTTAGCGTGAGAAAAAAAAAAAAGGATTTTTTTTTGGGTGATTTATATATAATTTCCAGATTTTTATTTGTTTCAGTGGCTGGCTGTCTTCAGGGCTACGTAAATTCTTTCTATATAAACAAGTAAAAAATAAATAGTTTTTGGTTTATATATATATTTTTTGTTTAATTCGAGTATTTTCGGTTACATTTTTATGTTAGATTCTATTTCTCGCGGACAGTAAAAAGGCACGTCTTCAGGGTTTTCACAAAAATAAAAGAACTTATAAATGATTTTTTTTTTTTTTTATAAAGAATATGAGAGAAATTTTCTGTGGGACACCGGTCTATGATGACTTACTATCGGTCTATTCATGTGCAAATATTCCAATATGACTTATATATTAAACTTTTGATGAATAAAAAGAGTATTTTACAATTGAATTTAAAATACTATCAGATAAAATATCAAGGGAGCTTCTAAGTTGCAATAATTGTAACATACATCTCTCATGTGAACCACACAAAATTGTAGGATCCACAATTTATGTGGTTCACATAAAAAATGTATGTTATAATTATTGTAACTTAGCATTTATCAAATATCAATTATACCCCTACTAATTATACTGCCAACCATTTAGATGGTTTATTGTGAATGCGGAGAAAATAGTCTTTTTATCAAGGGTATTATTGCTACTTTATAGGTTAATACACGTGTAAGAGTTGGAATGTAAAGAGTTTGTAATTCCTCAATAATAAAATGTTAAGAGTATAATACTTATTGTATCAGTCTAAGATAAAAAAATAAAAATAAAATAAAATAGTTTTTATCTATCTCGACTTGCGCCAACATAGTAAATTAATAATACGATAAATTTATAAGATAATAAATTCTTATATGATTTTTATTTTCTTATGGAACCCACTTATTATAGAAATTAATAATTACCTAATTTGAAATTAAATACATATGATAGTTCCTAGTGGGATTTGCAAAATATATTCTTTATTGTTGTGCTTGTGATTGATTTCAACTTGGATCTTATCTCTAACTTTTTTTGTAATATGAAATTATAATTAGTACTGCCATTTTGTAACAAAAAAAACTATCAAATATCAATATCACTTTGAGTGTTCCTTTGCACAATACGGGCTTCATACGTCATCTTTAATTTAAAAAAATCTAAAATGATCTTATTTTACTACCTATGTAAAGCAACTACTTATAATTCAAATAAAACATAATAAATACCAAATTAAGATAAATTAATAATATAAGTGTGATTATATTTTTCAAAATAAAGAATATCTTCATAGATTAATAATTTATTAATTTATCGAATATTAATAATTCCAAGCAGTTAATTTATCAAAGATTTTATTGCATCAAATACATTTTTAGAAGTGTAGATCATGTACACACGTCATAATATGCGGCATAAATTCTTAAATTCGAAATAGGCCCAATTTAGTAATTTACTGTTAATTTGCTCATTTATATGATGCATGAAATGCAAAGGGAAGATGTAATAAAATTAACATATGCGACAACAGTTCGTCGAAAATCATCAACAAAATTTATATGGCTAGCAACCACACCCTCCCACCGACTGTTACTTTCAAGTAATTATTTAATCCTTGAATCATTTTTTCCCCCCCTTTTAAACTCTTTATTTCGCATGTGATGCAACTGTCCAAACGAGCCATAAACTGATTAATTCTACAGCAAGAGATCCAACGTGGATCCATACGTAGAGAAGCAGCAGCAGCATATTAAAGAATGGTCAATAAACTTCTGCTTCATTTAAAAATGATGCAATTTCACATTAAACAAAAGCTGCCACGTGACCTGCGCCTGACTGCGTGTGCGATACAAACAACTTGCTGTATTATTTTTTTTTTAATCCCCAAATAATGCAATCTAATTTTTTATTATGGCATGGCCCATCCAGTTAATGCGTTTTATTTTTATATTAATCAGACGAGCGGTCAACTTTTTTCTAGAGATTGACCGTCGGCGTGCGTGAATGACGGAGTCATTTTCCAGAGTGCCTTGTAAACAGCCGCAGCTCACAGAAACTCCATGACTTGGGACAACGAAAATAATAATTTTTTTTTTCTTTTTTCTTTTTTTCCTTCTAAAACAACAACAAACACGAGGTTCTTGGAAACTCGATTGCGGCCTCTCTAGAATTGCCTGGCATTCTCAATCTAGAAGCTGTGAAATAATAAAATCAACAACTCTGAAGCCTTTTATTTTGAATTTGAGTGGGTCAAATTATGACACTTGTCCTTCTATATGGATACAGCTAGCCATAAAGCCTTCAATTTTTTTTCCCCCCAATTTATATATCTTTTTGGAAAATTATTTTAGGGTGTTGCAGAACGTTCTACCAAGTAGCCAAATATACAAAACAACATGATAGCACATTTTCTATGTTCCATATGGTTGAAAATTAATTGTCTTTTCAGGTCTGTGATGGCTGAGACTAAGTCTATTATTGGATTGATTTCTTAACAGTTTTGCTTCTTCTGGATGGTAAAACTTGTCTTGCATTCTTAGACTTCTCAGGTCAAAATTTCATGAGGTAAAATGTCAATTTTTATTTTTTTTATTTTTTTGGGTCTGAATATCATTGCTCTTTCGTCTGGGGCATTATTCAAATGGAGATACAGGATCTTTCTCATATTGTATGCATATTACAAAGTATTATTATATGCACATTTTCTGTTGTGCACCACACACAAGTTTGGTACCCTAAATTTTCTCCTAATCAACAATCATTGTGGTATAAGCATGATAATTTTCCGTCTAATTTTGAGGCCAACTCATGGGCTATGAACCCATTAAAGCGATCATCATATGCTTTAATGCAAATGTCGATGACCTTCCTCGACATGTCATCTTCTAAATAAAATGGCTGTTTAACAAATTCTTCAAGAGGCATCCACTGATGATCAGGGGACAAAAAGTTAACGGGATTAGCTATGGAACTAGGAAGTAAATAAACAATGAGCTTACGGACAAAAGCAAAGAGCAAATCTTGATTACCTTTGCAGCTTGTATTTCTTTCTCATCGATTGTGATTTCAAAGGACAGTGGCTTCAGCATGCACACAAAGAGTAAATCTGACTTCTCGAAAGCCACGAGGTGAACGTGTCTACGCACACAATGAGTACAAGGTTAGAAAAACCAAACAAACTGGCTTATATTTTTGTTAAGTTAAAAACTCCACCTGAAAGCAACCATTTCCAGGAAAATTGTGTCAACCTGCAAAAGCAAGGACGGGTTAAAAGAATTGTAATTAGCAATTTCAGGAAATTGATAATTGTAATGTGCTTACACCAGTTTCTTCTTTCACTTCTCTTACAGCTCCAGAGAATAAATCTTCAGACTGAGATGAATCAAAACAAGCACATTTTTTTGTATAACTCTTTTGTGAATCAATCATTTCAGGAAACAGGACAAAAGAATTGACACTATAAAGTGAAAGGCATCATCACCTTATTGATGTAACCAGTAGGAATCTTCCACACTCCAGAGCAACTACGAGGGCATTCTTCTTTCACCACAAGGACCTAATTAAATGTTGTAAAATTTTTCAATATGAAAGGATAGGTTATAATGTGCGGCGAAGAGAAAAGGGAAAACAAGAAGTTAACTGAACCTCTCTTTTATCGTTCATCACGAATCCGCCTACGCCAATTTGATGTGAAGGGCTACCAGGAAGCATGCATGGCTCCACAGGGATCCAGTAAGTTAACATAACATATCCTGGTTCAGCATGGTGGTAGCTAAAACCTTCCTGAAAACAAAAGAAAGAGAGAAGTTGAAATATTACAATGCAATTAGTTTGTGACGTAATGAAAGATTGATGATTAGATATTCTCTCTGTTGTTGGACAAATTTAACACACCTGAATTGCAATTGGAACAAGATCAGCTTGCTTGGATAGTATCTTGAGCCACACTCCTTTCTTCCCCTGCATGTCATAGGAGTTCACACGTCAATTCTCAAGGCACTTCCGCAAAGGGTGAACTCTATGGGGTCTCATTTATATAAGTGGGCTGATGAAAGAGAATCCTACATTATACTAAAGCCTAGATTGATTTGCTATATAACAGCACTAAACAATCAATGCATGTATGAGATGATCTGATAATTTTAGAATCGCGTAAATCAATGTGTGTTTGTTCATGCTTCAAACCTTCAACTTCCAATTGGATAGAGACGCTCGAAGTGCTGATACAAAAGCATTTGCACTCGAGGGTAAGTTTTCCGGATTAATAATGACCCCATCATATTCATCATCAAATGCATCAAGAAATTCCGGGGCAAAAATTGGTGCCGTTATGTCCGGTGACAGAACGTTAATTTCTTTTTTCTTGATCACGGATCCACCCCCCAAAAGAGATGGCATCAATGAGGATTTCAGTTTTGCACTAGTGGATGTTGATGATCCCTTAGACGAGAAAGCTATAGAACACATCGAATAAGTTAGATAACTAAAACACAATAAAATGGTAAGTTGGATAACTAAGATACAATAAAATGGTCACATAGCTTTGAAATTACTCACCCTTTAACAGCATTGGGAAAGGGCGGGTTTTTGGCAGTGAAGTTGTAGGTTCCTTAGCAAAATTCTGGCAACGAAAACCTGATGAGCATCGCGAGCCATTCAAAAGTGCTGCTGCCATCATTTTTGTTGTTGCAGAACACCATGAGGCACCTCAGCTTGCATAGTTGAGTGTGTGTGTGTGTGTGTATAAAACCCGCAATCAGATGCATGGTCTGCAGAAAAAGGAGGTCAATATTGGAGGGAATAGCATCCTGCAGGACAAGTAGAAGCAAAAAGTTGAAGATCAAAGATTTAGCCATTTGGACAAATGCAATTGCATTACACATGGACATGGCGAACCCACTTAATTAATTACAACATCCAAATAGAAAAGTATAGTCAGTTTATTATATTCTTCTTTAAACCATAAACAAGCACAATGATGGCACCGTACAAGTGGAACTGCTATCCTATAATGGATGGGCATATTCTCTTCATTCTAGTACATCATTTTGTATAATTTTGTTCATGTTTAATTTAGGTAAGAGTAGATTTCACTCGACTGTTGTTAATGAGAGTAGATTTTGGAGCTAGTTTGTAAACCCCAAATTGAAATCTATAAGCAGATTTTAACCATTTCAGATGAAAAAAAAAAGTTGGTTTGAAAAAGGAATGTTGGACATTTTGCGACTCAATATTCGTTATCTGGCATCGTTTATGCTATAAATGCGACGGCAGAGAGGCTCAAGTTCCTGTCACACAAGGAATTGTTCTCATTCGGTTATTCCTTAAAAGGATAATTCCATTGCTTTGTTTTGTGAATCAAATACTATTCAAATTGGACGTTTCTATTTGCTTCGTGTGCATTGTTGGGCCACTCGCGCACTGACAGAACATTCTAGCTAGCACTCTTAATTTGTTTCGTATCAGCTCTTTAATTATTAATCTAACGTTATACTTAAAGCATTGCCAATTCAATGGGAAAACTTCCTTCGATACCGTCCTCCTCAAATCAGGAGAACATTTGGATTCATCATTACAGTTTTACAACGGTTATTCCATTAAATTACTTGTAGGTATCAATGAGAACAGACCTATGATTCTGCTTAAAAACAAAGCTTTCATTTTCAACACGTCACGAAGATAAATTAACATTAATAACTGTCTGGAGCCACAAATCTGGGTTGGATTAATGGCTAAAGCTGTCTAAAGCCACAGATCTGTATTGGTTTATTGGCTAATCAATGGCTAAGGGCCAGTTTGGGAATGATATAGGTTTTAAAATAACCGTTATTAGTTGTACTGTAAAAATAATCAACTGTGAAGAGAATTAATTAAGTGTTTGGTAAATTTTGTTTTCAGAAGTGCTGTAAGTTTTTAAAGCACTTATGAATATTTAGTAAATTTTACTATTAAACTGTTGAGAGAAAACAAATGACTAAAAATATATATAACGTAAGATAAGATTTACTTATACGTATAAAAACATGTACATATAATATTTTTAATTGTATATTATAATAATTTTTACTAAAATAAAATTTGTAATATATTGGTTTTTTTTATCTTAAAACAATTGATAATTAAATTTATAATATAATGAAACAAATTTAATAATAATTCGACCAATAAATTAATATTAATAAATTTATGTTGATGAATTATAATAAAAATTTATTAAAGCACTGATTTTGTTTCCAATTTTAATAAGGATAATTTTGGGTTTAGATAATTTTAAAGATATTTATGGAATTGTATTAAAGGATAAAATTAATTCTCGAAATTAGAATATAAAAGTTACTCATTTTCTTCTTTTCAAAATCAGTTGTAAAAGGGGCTGATTTTGACAAAAATGATTGTTGAAGTGTGAGCTCTGAAACTAGTTTCCAAAAGTTCATACGTTTTGTCGGTTCGAAGTTGTAATGCTATATGACATGTCAGTTGATGTTCTAATTAGCTCGTATGACAATGATGTTGTGTCATCTATATCTGAATAAGTAGAGCACGTGGTCATCACGTGCTTTCACTTATCTATATGGCTGGTTAAGTCATCATTTTGGGCTTGTAATTAACGTGATAGAAACAGGTGTCTAGGAGGCTATTATGTTCTGTTACAAAAGCGGGAAAATTCTGGGTGCTGATAACAAAACCAGAATGCAGTTGACTAATAAGGGAACTTTCTGAACTCTCTTTGGCGGGTATATATAGTCTTAAGAAAAGGGAAATTAGGGTGTGAAAAGCTTGTAACTTCGTCTTTAAGCTTGTATCCTGATCTTGGTGATTGAATAAAGACTGTTGCTCTGTTCTTCAGTTGATGTAGGCCATCTCCAGGCCGAACCACTATAAACTGTTGTTCCTTGCTTGCTGATTCTGATTTGTTTTCATTTCTTGTGTGGTTATTTTCAATTTCTTTATCAAATATCACAGAGTTTAATAGGTCTTGGGGTTTCTTGATTGGCTATCTTCAATTGAGATTCAACAATGATTTTGATTTTTATTTTTTTACCAAACACTAGCATTAACTTTTAGATTTTCAAAATCATTTTTAAGTCTCTCAAGAGAACTAATGAATATTTGGTGGGTGATACATTGTTGATTTCATGTAATGAATATTTTGTTTCACGATGTTCAGTTTCTTTATCAAATATGCTTCTTTAAGTTACAAGGCACCTGCAAACTGAAATAATTTTTTTAAAAAAATGAAGAATTGAATAAAAATCAACAACTATATTCTTAACTTTTCTAGCTATAATTAAAAGAACTACATATTGCCATAGTATAGCTGCCCCAAACGTACCCTGATTCAATCAACAACATCAAGAAAACAGCATGCATATTGCATTTGACTTCATCAGCTGCACTTCAAATTAGATGTCGGATCTTCTATAAAGCCAATGTAAACTGTGATGTTTTCCGCAACTCCATCATGTCCAACAATCATCTTTGACATCATAGGAAACGCTACTCTCTGATCTACCCATCTCTTCAATCCATGTCTGTTTTCACCATACTTGCTTGCAGCATTTGATGCAACATGAACTAATGCTATAGTTGAAGAACACACAATCACACCCATTCTCTCAACAAAAGCCGAGTAGAATCCAATAAGGAACAACCAAATCAACCACTATCGATTTATCCAACAAGTTGAGCAACTCAGCCTTAAATAACCTTCTCGTCACTTGATTAACTCACCCAAACGATGTAGTAAGCATCACTTCATACACTTGTTCATCTTTCAAGTTCGATGGCATAATAATCAATGTGTTTGTAATATCAATGGCGACATTTATTCCTTCTATGTCCTTTGCCTCAAAATATGAACTTATCATAATCTTAACAAAAAAAAAAAAATATCAATAACAGAGGAATTAGTCTTCCCTATCTTGTCCAAAAGTAACACACAATGCCTATTTCTCACCATTGTAGCAAGTGAACCAACAAAATGCTTAGTTCAAGCTTTGCCTTTTTAGAACAATTGGGTCCGGCGAAGAGAAACAACCTTGTAGTAATCAGCTTATTCTTGAACTAAACAAGGCTGATCACTGCGCAAGATTTTTTCGATTAAATTAATTCAAGTTGCACAAATACAAGATTGAATAGATCATATCACACTCAATGCAACAACAAGAATTAATCAAGAAACAATAATAAACAAGAACCAAGAACAAAATCAACAGACGTCAAACATTTACATGGTTCAGGTGCGCACAGAATGCTCAGCATACATCCACATAAGAAGCCTTTAGATGAGTTTTATTGATTCAACAACGGAGACAGTTACAGAGCCTTATACTAGATTTTACAGAGAACGAGATGACATTTTCTCTCTCTCAAATCTCTTTCTACAGGACTTTAGAATCATGCCCAACTAGCACTCAAAACCCAGCCTTTATACTTCGTTTCAATAGCAGGCTTATTTCTAGATTGTACAATTTGTTGGCATGTAGTTAACAAACTTAACTAATTGAATTCAAGTTTCAGCACATGCTTCCTCACGTGGTTACTTAAGCTGCTGACAAAAAACGCACGATTAACATATCGTCTTGTAAAGTCGGGTTTTTGTTATATGCAAGTGAGTATCACGTGACTTTCTAAAGCTTCTCAAGCCTCAAATGCTGTCGTTACTGGAGAACCAATTTGATTCACCAGCCATCTTGACAAGCCCTAACGGTCGCCTTAATAATCTGTCTTCGGCTTTAGGTGGCTTCTTTATCAAGACATCAATAATTACATTAATTGAATCATTTTGTCCAATTACACTCTTCTTCAACCATTCTTAAATTGTCTTGTATCTTTTTTCAGGATTTATACAAAGCCAAGAAGCTGGTATTCCAGTCAAGTCACTAGCTACCTCTGCAATTTCTTCACCACCTATAGCCAGTTTTTTCTTGAATAATTTCCCACGAACCCATGCATCAATTTGGTCAAGAATCTTTGAATAATCATTCATTATTCTCTCAACATCATGCATATAAGCAACAAAATCATCATCATACTTGGCTTGCATTGTCAACTTTATAAATGAAGCCAGATCATAAAAAACATCCTTTAATTCCTTATCAATCTGCCAGAGCCAAAAAGATCTATTGTTATGATTAGTCTTCCCTTTAACAAGCTGCCCATACTTAAGCACTGCTCGGTGGAGAATGTACTTGTGTTCGTCGAGTTCTTTTTGATACTTGTCTCTATTATTATTATTTACTTAAGCAGCCCTTGATAACCTTTAAAAGAATATCAATGAATCTCACATGCAATTCATCATCGGTGCCTTTATTTCTTGGTTGTTGTGCAATAAAAGAGGCTAAAAAGAGAGCTTCATCTTCAATTTGAAGACAATGATATCTCTGCAATGACACTATTTGGTTTTGCATATCCCTCCTTCAACAAAAACCTATGATCTTTCATCTTGAAACAAAATCTAGCTGTTGTGACTCGAGATTTTTAGTAGTTTATTTATTCTAATTGGTTCTCTTTTTGAGACACTAATATTATTTTATAAATTGGGTCTTTTGTATGCTATTCAATTTATTGAAAGAATTGCAACCGTAATTCAAGTAATTCCTATAACATTTAAGGGTTATTCAAAATAACTTTTAATTAAACAATTTTTAGTATTACTAAAATAAAAAATTATTGAAAAAATATTGCTCAAATTTAAGTATTTTTGACGTAATATAGATAATTTTTTGAAGAAGGAAAATCCTCTTTTAACTAAGATAATGAAGAGAAATTTCAATAACCATAAAAAAACAAAATTATTGGATTTTCTATATCATTCTATGATGTCGTGATTAAAATTACGGCATCAATACCATAATTAAAAATAAATTGTGTAAATGAAACATAATATTGTAAATTTAACATAAACTTTTAAATCAATGTTAAGTGTAAAATAAAACATAAAATTATGGCAATAGAACATAAAACTTGTAAAAGGAAGGTAAAATAAGTAAATTAACATAGGAGTCGTAAATTGGTGTATTATTGGTAAACAAAACAAAAATTTATAGATGTTTCATAAAACTTGTAAATCAATATTAAATCCTAAAATGAAAAACAAATTGTGTAAATTGAACATAAGACTTGTAAATAGAAAGTAAAATAAGTGAATCAACATAAGAGAGGTAAATTAATGTATTATTACTAAATTAAAACAAAAACTTATAGATATATTATAAAACTTGTAAATCAACACTCAGTGTAAAATAAAACATAAATGACATAAATGGAATATAAGACTTTCAAATGAAAGTAAAATAAGTAAATTAACATAATATTGGTAAATTAGTGTATCAGTGGCAAACAAAACAAAAATTTACAAATATAACATAAAATTTATAAATCAACAATAAGTTTAAAATCAAACATAAATTAAATAATTGAAACATAAAACTTGTAAATGGAAGGTAAAACAAGTAAATTAGTATAGAAATAATAAAAATTAATATATCATTGGTAAATAAAACAAAAACTAATCAATATAATATAAAACTTATAAATAGAAGGTAAAACAAATAAATTAACATAAGAGTAGTAAAATGATGTATTATTTTGGAAAACAAAATAAAAACTTACAAAATTTAACATAAAATTTGTAAATAAACATTTAGTGTAAATTAATATCAGAGTTATTGAAAAAAATAAAAACTTACCAAAAAAAACTCATTATAATAATGATTGCCTTCTATATTTACTGATTTTATTTCTAAATTTTTGGGTCTATGTAATGCATGTGATGATATGTGTGGAATTTTATTAAGGATAAGATTTATTCTCAAAATTGAACTTTAAAAACTATTCTTCTCATATTTTTCAGAACTACTTGTAAGATAAGTGATTTTGCATCTTTCTAAATCTTCTCTACAACATCACTAAATGATATTTTAGTATAAGTAAGAAGTAAAGTTTGAAACTACATAAAGTATAATAACACTGAAAGTTAGTCCAATTTTATTGATATTTCCTATGTCTAGTAATATAATAATATATTTTTGTTTTGTTTTGGCTTTATCCACATCAAGAAAAATAATTTTGCTTAATTAACATGAAAAAAAAGTTTATAAATTTCCTAGCATGAATATGGAATTACGGTTAAACCAACTCAATAAAACTTATTCCAATTATTTTCAATACAAATTTTTTGTTTTTATTTGATAAATGATTTTTTTTGCTTAATTAAATTAAATGAATAAACTATTTTTAATTAAAGTTTAATGTTGATTAACAAATTTTATGTTATTTTTAAGTATTTGTTTTGTTTGCAATTTTAAAACACCAATTTACTACTCTTATATCAATTTACTTATTTTATTTCCCATTTATTAGTCTTATGTATAATTTACAAAATTTATATTTGTTACTTCATCATAAAATTGGATTTTTCAATTAAATTATCTTCTTATACATTTCTTTCCTCTTTAATAAAGAATTATATTGGGATGTGATGAATGTTTGTATGGATTTGAATAAAAGACACTAATTAATGAGGTTTAATTAAGGGCAATTTGGAATTTAAAAGGGTGTGCAAAATAACAATTAATTTTCAAATTTAATTTATGGGTATTCAAAATAAAAGTTAAGTACATTCATAGCTCAATTTCAATTTATTCATATTCCCAAAACATTAGGGTTTGTATGGTAGTGAGGTCTGTGGCGTTTAACCTACAGTTATTGTGAGATAAAAGATAAAGGTCAATTAGTAATGTTGTACATTTTAAAATAATTGCTGCTAGTTATGCTATAGAAATAATCAGTTATAAAAAAAAATCTGTTAAACATTTGGTAGAATTTATTTTTAAAAGTGTTGCGAGTTTTAAATATAGTCATATGTGTTTTAGAAATTTTATTGTTAAACTACCACAAAAATATAAATGACTGAATTGGACATAGTATTAAACAAAATTTATTTACACATTTATAATATGCACATAAAATATTTTTTATTGTGTATATATAATAATTGATAACTAAAATAAATATTTTATATTATTAATTTTATTTTTTATTTTTTTATTTCAATATAATTGATGATGATGATAATAATAAGCTCTTTAAAGTTAATGATTTTATATCATATAATAAGGATAATTTTGAATTTTTATAATACATATGAAAATCTATATGGAATGTTATTAAGTATAAAATTGATTTTTAAAATCAGATTTTGAAAAGTTATTCCTATCCTACTTTCCAAAATCTGCTACAAAGATGAGCTGAATTTGCCAAAAGTAATTTCTAAAAAAAATTACCAAACAGTAAAATTAATTTTTATCATTTCAAAATAAGTCTTAAGCCTCTCAAAGGTAATCCTAAATAAATGGACTCTAAGTTTGTCAAGAAAAAAACAAAAAAGCTTATAGATTATGGTAAATAATAAATTTTATTTTTATTTTTATATTTAACAATTATTACAAAAGTTATGAAATTGAAAACAAAAGAAAAAAGAAAAGACCATCAGCTGGGCTGTGGAGCTACACTCCTAGGGGTTTTTCCAAACACCACAGCCCATCTGCTAGAAATCAGACCCAAACGGGTCCTCAGCTTTGTTATCGCCATGCCTGAGTATTCTACATGCGCCGTTATACTGAAAAAAAAAAGGAAAATACCGATAAATAATCAAATTTAGAAATAAAAGCTCTCTCTTTCAAAAAAATAAAAATAAAAGCAAAAGAAATGGAAGCGAAATACCCAGCCAAGTTGTCATAAATAGACGGTTGAGATAAAATCAACAGAAAATGATTTAACGCACCAGATCGCTCACGCGTGTCCATCACTTCCAAGTAAACCCAACTGCAATAGAGAGAGAGGGAGAGCCTCTTTCTCTCGATTAGCTGCCAGTCTTCAACACTTGTCCCGTTCAAATTAGGGTTTTGGAGAATTGACTATCAAATCAATCAGCATGTACAGAAACGCAGCCTCTCGTCTTCGAGCCCTCAAGGTCGGTAGTGACTTCTCGATCCTCTCAAAGCCCTAATTTTTATTCGTTTCTTCTGTTTTCTGTTTCTCAATCTGCGTGAGCTTATCACTATCATATTACAATAATAAACTACTCGGATTGAATTGGATTTGATTCTTGTTGTTTCATTGGTGATTGAATCTGTGGTTGCGGTGAATCTATAGCTGGTAGATCTGTTGATACTTCTTCGCTGGCGATTTTGTGGTTGCTATTATAATCATCATGTTATTTGATTTGTGCAAAAATGCAATAGGAACTAGGAAGAATAAAGAAAAAGGCGATGCTAATAATTTTGATTCAATTTATTGATATTCTCGTTTGAAGTTGCATTTGATGCTGAATTTTTAATGTTGTCGAATGTGGACATTTTATAATTATTTACAGCGAGGACAACTGTTTCATTTTGGTTTATGGGAATTTATGCTCAAGTGGTTCCATTCATTAAGAAACCAAATGATGGAGCCAAAATGCGAGGATCCAGTGATCCAATTGCAGTTCATTTAAATCTTTATGGGATAAAGCTATGCAAATAATATTTCTGCAAGCTTGCATTAGTATAGGAACTTTGACATATTTTGTAAAAGTATTAGAATTTAGCTATTTGTTTCTTTGCTGCAAGTTACGAAAATAAATAAATAAATTTGGAGATTTAAAAAAAAAATAAAGAACAGCTAAGAAAAGGTTTGCAAGTTAGTGGAATGGTTAGTACTTAATATGAAGAAGTAAAATTTTGACTAAATAGTGTTTTAGCATTTGTTGGTAGATTTTCTCATTCACTTGTGATCTGGCCGGTGGTGCTTGTTTATTTTGTGTCATTGCATATGGGTAATTATCTGATTTCCATTATGAAAACAGGGCCATGTGCGTTGTAGGGTGCCTTCAGCCACAAGATTTGCAAGTTCCAGTGCCGTTGCTTCAACTTCATCCTCTTCGGGTGGTCTCTTTAGCTGGTTGACTGGGGAACGGTCCAGTTCTTCACCTTCTCTGGACTTTCCACTTCCGGGTGTCTCTCTTCCACCTTCATTGCCTGATTATGTTGAACCTGGTAAAACCAAGATTTCTACTCTACCAAATGGTGTCAAAATTGCCTCGGAAACATCAGTGGTATGTATGTGTATGCCTAAGGTCTCTTGATTTTGGGAAAATTGTTTTTCTTTATTTTTTAAATTTTTAATGAAAAAAGTGGTTATTTTGTTCTGTTTCCTTACCAGAGTCCTGTAGCCTCAATATCGTTATATGTTGGTTGTGGTTCAATTTATGAGTCACCAATCTCATTTGGGACAACACACTTGCTTGAGCGTATGGCTTTTAGAAGTACAAGAAATAGGAGTCACTTGCGTATTGTGCGAGAAGTGGAGGCAATTGGTGGCAATGTCCAAGCCTCAGCTTCTAGGGAGCAGATGGGTTACTCCTTTGATGCTTTGAAAACTTATGTTCCTGAAATGGTAGAGCTTCTTATTGACTGTGTGAGAAACCCTGTTTTTCTGGATTGGGAGGTCAACGAACAGGTACCTTTGTCACTTTGTTCGCATCTGCATACATTTCTTGTTCAATGTTATATTTATTATAATCCTCATGAACGTGACATTTTATGTCCTGCAGCTCACAAAGGTGAAATCTGAGATTAGTGAGGTTTCCAACAATCCTCAAAGCTTGCTTTTGGAGGCAATTCACTCAGCTGGTTACTCTGGTGCATTGGCTAATCCTCTTCTAGCCCCGGAATCTGCTATAAATAGATTAAACTCTACACTTCTCGAAGAATTTGTTGCTGTAAGTCCATTATGTGGGAGATGCTTGTTTCTTTCGCTAATTAAATCACAAGATCCTCTAACTGAGATTTTGTCCGAGAATTTCAGGAAAATTATACTGGTCCTCGGATGGTACTTGCTGCTTCTGGTGTTGAACATGACCAGTTGGTGTCTGTAGCAGAACCACTTTTATCTGACCTACCCAGTATCCATCCTCGCGAAGAGCCCAAATCTGTGTACACTGGAGGTGATTATCGTTGTCAAGCTGATTCAGGGGTATGTTATATAAAATTTAATCTTCTGTCTTCTTATCTAGTTAGGGGAGGTTTAACTCTGGTTTTCCCTTCCAGGACCAGTTAACCCATTTTGTTCTTGCATTTGAACTTCCTGGTGGTTGGCATAAGGATAAGGATGCCATGACTTTGACAGTTCTCCAGGTTATGATATCGAATCCCCATGATGAGTTCAAACTTATAATGTTTCCTTTTAATACATTTTGCAATCATGTGATTAGGATTTGGTATATTGATGGTTCCTTTTATTTACATCTTCGCTTTATGAGAAACTCATGCATCTTTATTTTTTCTTTCCAAGGCTTGCATCTTTATTTTTCTTTCCATGGCTTTTACTGAAATTATAAATATAATATAATTATATTATAGATGCTTTTGGGAGGAGGTGGATCATTCTCAGCTGGGGGCCCTGGAAAAGGAATGTACTCAAGGCTGTGTAAGTGAATCCAATCATACTTTTATCTCTTACAGGTCTATTGCTGAGTTTGAATACTTACAGTGGGCTGCATAATTTTGGAGTTTTGCTTGTGATACGTGGATTGTCAAATGGATGCCTTTGTCATTGTTTTCTTTTTCGTATTAAACAATGCTTTTTGTTTTATAGATTGAGCCTGTAATCTGCAATTACATCTTGGAATTGTACCTTGTCCTCTTTAAATAACTTTGACTTGTAAAACTTTATACTGCACAGATCGTCGTGTTTTGAATGAGTTCCCGCAAGTTCAGTCCTTTTCAGCATTCAGCAACATCTACAATCATTCTGGCATGTTTGGAATCCAGGGTACAACTGTAAGTCACTGTTAGAACTTCACTTTGTTACCTGCATTACACCTTCAGAATAGACTGGACGGCTTTAGCGGGTTGCTTGTTCCCAGGGCCAAGCCAAAGATCATCTTCGGATTATTAAGTATGGGGCAAGCATAGTTTCTGAACTGGGAAAAAAATATTTATCCTACTATACTATTGCAATATCAACTATACCCATTTTTTAAGGTAGTATTGTTGCGTAAGATGTTTGGTGATAGGGTACACCTCCCCATTTATTGATTGTTATCAACTAGACTTTTTCTTTAACTGGTTATTGCAGTTCAAAAAAGAAATTATCAGAACAATGTTGATTTTGATTTCTTGTCAAAAAAGACTAAACAAATATAGACTTGGTATAATCTTGCAATGTAGGTGATCAAGGTTTGGGTAAAACTATGGGATGCCCGTGTGGACATCTCGGTGGGATTGCGTCTGATTTTATCAGAGGGTTGGGTTATGTTTTCATGGCTTAGAATCTACCTGGTGTAAGTTTGTAATGATTAAAGGGATATTATCATTTTCCCACCAAAGGTATTCTGACACATCATGTCAGTACCACGGCTTGGTAAAACCATCAGTTTACCACCAAACGTTTAAAATGTTAGCATTTTCCTACTATTCCGTTAAAACTCAGTTAATATGTAACGAAAAATTCATAAAAGGTCAATTTTACCCCTGGGGCGTAAAAGACCATGTAGTTAACCTTTTATGAATTTTGTTATTAAATCATCATTTGATGTTCTTCCTTCTTAAAGGGCAAAAATTGTCCTTTATGAATTTTGTAAAATTGATCTTTTGAAAGACCATGTAATTAACCTTTTATGAATTTTGTAATTAAATCATCATTTGTTGTTCTTCCTTCTTAAAGGGCAAAATCGTCTTTTACGCTCCAGGGGTAAAATTGACCTTTTATGAATTTTCCGTTATATATTAATTGAGTTTTAACGGAATGGTGGGAAAATGCTAACAGTTTAAACGTTTGGTGGTAAATTGATGGTTTTACCAAACCATGGTACTGACATGATGTGTCAGAATACCTTTGGTGCGAAAATGATAATATCCTATGATTAAATAATGTTCTATGGGAATAAGTTAACTGACAGCTTTCCATGTGAGAAAATAAAGTAATGAAGGCATGGCTGGATGGTAGTGAAAGCTGTTGCATGATACATGGACGTATTTCTACAATCTTCCCTGATTAGCACCAGTTATTCTCGTCAAGGCTATGTGATGTGTTATTTTTCTTCACGAATGCTTGAATGGTAGTGGAATTTTCCTTTATGCTTATGTATCTGGATTCAGGGCTCTGATTTCGTATCAAAAGCTATTGATTTAGCAGCGAGGGAGCTTATTTCTGTGGCAACTCCAGGAGAAGGTTTGCCCCATACCTTAATCTTCTAGTATATATATGGCATGATGATCTGGTAGTTAGCTTAATAGTGACTTACACTTCACCATATGCTCCATGCAGTTGATCAAGTACAGCTAGACCGCGCCAAACAGTCAACCAAGTCAGCTATTTTGATGAATTTGGAATCAAGAGTATGTAATTTTTTTTTTCCCTCAATTTCTTGATCGCAGATAATATTTTTTTTCCATTTAGGGATCAATGCTCAACTTTATTTTAGCTTTTTGTTTCTTTCCCTTTTATGATTTTCTTTTTTAATTTTTTTCTTTTATTTGCAGATGGTTGTTTCCGAAGACATAGGTAGACAAGTTCTGACATATGGTGAGAGGTATGGATGGAGACCTGATATCTAGTATTTTAACCTCAAGGATATGTTCTCATACATTTTATTTTCTTTTTTTCCTGTATGTGTCTGGTATTTTATTGTGTATTTACATCAATAAGTAGAATGCTGCAGGTGCAGATATTTTCAATGATCTCTGTTATTACTAGTTTTTAATTTACCTGGAACTAGTTGGAGCATGGGAAAGTTGCTTTGTGTGAGTTATTGCAGACACCTTACAGTAACTTTAGAAATAGTTCAAACACAAAAGTCTATTATAGATATAACCTTCTTTCTGTTTCTCCATGGTGATGGTGTGTTTCTGATATATTCGTTTCCGAATTTCAAATTTTAGTTCATGGACTGGTGTCTAACCAAGAATCTATGTTCACATGATCTTTATACAGAACCTAACATGTTGGGAAATTGTAGTGTATTTTATCCCAAAATCACATTGAGCATTACTTTATAATTTCATCGTCTCTGACTGTGCCTCTGAGATGGCAGAGATCTTCCATCTTCTGCTTTGCTCTCTGTTGGTGATAAAATTTGCCCTAACCTCAATACCTATTAGTTGTATGTTTTCCTCCTAAAATGTCTCTTATTTTGTAGGAAACCCGTGGAGCATTTCTTGAAGACTGTGGAAGGAGTTACAGCAAAGGATATTGCTTCCGTAGCACAGAAGCTTCTTTCATCTCCTCTCACAATGGCATCATATGGAGATGGTATGCTATGGGTTCAGTGAGAATCTGTTCTGTTGTATTGGTTTCCTTCTGTGATTATCTTTAACGGCTTCCCTCTTTCGTCTTGCAGTCATCAATGTCCCAAGCTATGATGCAGTCAGCAGCAAGTTCAAGTCAAAAAAAAATTGATTTTTTTTCCTTTTTGGTATCAAACTGGGCAGGCTCCTTACCCGTTGTCTATATTGTTGTGCATCTGCATTCCTTTGAAGCTCTTTTCCGGTCAACTGCAGTTCAAAATAAGAGATTTTCATGACACTCCCATTTTTATGAATAATTTGGGTTTTAAGCAAGCAGCAGTTTTAAATATGATGCTGTATTGACAAACTTAATTGCCTCCTAGAAATATTTCTCATATTCTTTTGTAGTTTGTTCCAGAAATTATCCAAAGGGAATCAATTCAAATAGCTGGTAGCGGTAACTCTTGACTGTGGCTGTTGAATGTGATGAAATTGCCTTTGATATTGTTTGTGTTCCATTTTTTTTTTCCTCCGATTTTGCTCTTGATTGCCTCGGTACCATGGCAAGTTTTGACCTAAATGTGAGGCTCCTTTAATACACCACTACGGATAGGGGTGGGCAAAAAAACCGTACACTAGAGAAAACCGAATCGTTTCGTTCGAACTGGTTTTAATTTTAAAAAATAACCGAAATATATGGTTTGTAAAAAATTTGAAATGCAAGTTCGGTATTCGGTTCACTCAGTTGAACTGAAAAATTGGATTATTATTGGAATTTTATTTAAATAGACATGTTAAATTTTAATTGGTTGTTTAAGATAATTAAAATATTTGGTAAGTACTTTATTAGTAGTTAGTAAGATATTAGTGATAAAATGTGTTTTGAATATATTGTATTTATTGTTAATATTTGTAATAAAATTAGGATAAATTAATTATTGAAAAAAATTATTACATTCATGAGGTTTAATAGATTAAAAATTTAAAAACTCAAAACAGGCCTAATAGGCCCAAAACTAAAAAAATCGAACCGAACCGAACCGATTCGAAAAGATCTGTTTATATTCGATTTTTATTGAATTTAATTCTTATTTAATTCTGTTTATAAAATAATCGATTTAAATTAATTCTGTTTAATTTCAATCCGAACCGAACTGGACCGAATCGTGCCCACCCCTAACTACAGAGCAATTTTATGTCCGATCAATCAAAATCTGGACGGAGTTATCGAGTTTTGGGCAAATCTCATTTTTGTCCTAATAATTCATCTTCAATATTTTTTTTTTTAATGAAAAGTACCTTCAATATTAATTGCCCAATATTTATACACGAACCACCTGATACTCGCACCTGATAGTGAGGGTGGCAGTTGGGAATTGGGATGAGCGAGCCTAATTAATTCAAAGCTTTCACTTTTCTGTGGTTGTAATTCAATGTTTTCTTGCCCACACAACTGCTACTGGGCATTGCAGTTCCCTCAGAAACATAGTTCTCTCTCTTTTCAAAGTTGCAACCATTTCTTTGAGAAATGGGTAACATCATCTCCAGCTTCTTATCATCTGAGTCAATTGGTTCAGCTCTATCTTTTGTTGCTGGAGAAGCTGAAAATATATGGGGTCTCCAAGGTAATTGTTGATGCCAAAATCTGCTCGTCCTTAGACCGACCAGATTCTTTCACCAACGTTTAAGTTATCGACTGCTGCACGAACCGCTAAGGCTGGAATTATCCTCCTTTCTCTCACTAGACCTGCGTTCACCGAAAACGGATCAGAGACGCCGGTGGTTTTGCCGGCGTAAACCCTCCGATGCCTAAGTTAGTACAAGGTGTTTACGGGAAAACAGTGTAATTTGGATTTAAGGTGTTTATTAGAAATTTGTAAGGAAATGGCCTGGTTGCAATTTGGCAGCGTTTTCCCTCTTTTCAGTTTTTCTGTCCCCTTATTCGTCGATTTCTTCTTCTTTTATAGCCGCTGTCCCCACGTTCCCGTTTGCCCTTCATCCCACCTTTTTTGGGCAATGGCAGCCCCTCATGGGACTCTAACTGTTGCATCATGGGCAAACGTGGGATCTCACATCTCCCGCAACGATTCTGGGAAAGCGCAACTGTCGCGATTCTGTGAGATCGTGTTTCCGCTTTTTGGGGTACGGGTACCGGCTCGGTATATACCTCTGGTCAGTATTCGTCTCGGCTCGGCTCATGTTTCCCCTGCTCTGCTCGTACCATTTGGCTGAGGTGATTCATGCCGGGGTGGAAATAGTAGCATGACCGACCTGGTGCTTTTATTTACTTAACACCAGTCCCCCAGTTTCTGGTCTTGTGAGTGAAATGAGTCAAGAGTAGAAACTGATTGTCAAATCTTGCCAATCCGGGGGCTTCTCCTCTGGTTTTCTATCTACAGGGACGGACCTGAGGATTTCTTTTCTTCAGGGGAGGTTTTGACCTGAGCATGGGCCTAAATGAGCATGTCCATTGCGTATCTGGGCTTGCATCTACCCTGGCCTCTTGTAACAGTTGGTGACGTGGCATCCGCAGACTCTTCATATTTTGAAATTTGAAATGACGGGCTATCTGTCCTCGATGTACGGTGCGTCTCCATCACTTTAATGCTTTCATTTCCCCCTTTTCGTTTCAAATCCCTAGACTGGAGTCATCATCATCTTGTTACTCGTTCCTCCGCCGTTAACCAAATTTTCTCTGAACTTTGCTCATACTCCCAGCGTCCGGAGTATCCATTTGCTAGGTGTTGTCTCTGTCATGGCAGCGCTATCAGTGTCCGTCTGTTCCAGGTATAGCCTTTAACCTTTTCTTTGGCTGTTGTTGATTGGATTCTGTGTTGCCCCTTTTTGTATTCGTGTACTTGGGTTTGTTTTAGTTTTTCTTTTGAGATTCCGATATGTCAAACCGGAAAAGAAAGTTAATTGTTGATGAGGGTGATGAAGAATCAGGGGATTCAGGCCTCAACGTGCCAATACCCACCGATTTCTTGGGTCCCTCCAGTAGTGTAGGTCCATCCCATGGCAGGGATACCCTTGAGTACCCACACCCTCTGGTTGTCTCTTCCTCCCCCGAACTAGCGCTTGTAAAAAATAGAGGTGGACCTGCGTCGGGCTCAGGTGAGAACCACAGCTTTGGTGGGGTTGGGATCTCTGAAGGAGTTGGCGATGGTGAGGGGAGCAGTTCCAGACCGAGCCGATCTGCTCAGAGAAGGAACCTAGGCCATAGGGTGGAGGCTGATTCCTACCCTATTGATTTCATGGCTTGTGCCACCACCCCCACTGACCTATTTAAACTTAGGAACCTCTACAACATCCCCAGCGAGGTTCTTCTTGTAGTTCCTGGAAAAGGCGATGTCCTTAGTCGGCCTCCGAAAGGGTATGTGACGATGCACTTGGAGAGTTTCAGACTAGGAGCTCGGCTGCCCCTTCAACCTTACTTTGCCAAGATACTGGGCGGTATGCACCTGGCCCCAGGTCAGCTACACCCAAATGGGTGGAGGGTTCTCTCGGCGATGTTTGTGTTGTGGGAGAGGTGTGGGTCGGAGGAGCCTTCTCTTGTCGAAGTGAAAGATCTGTATCAGCTGCGGAGTAGCCCAAAGGAGGCAGGCTGGTATTATTTTATGTCCAGTTCTGCCAAGAGGAAACCGATCACTAGGTTTCCATCTTCATGTAAAAATTGGAAGAACAAATTCTTCTTTGCTGGAGGGAACTGGTGTCCAGCAGTTCGGTCGCTTGGTGGGGACATTTATCTTCCCACCCATTTTGTCACCCCAGGTCGTTCATTTTTGCCTATGTTCTTAATTAGACTGCTACTTATTGGGTTCTTTAACCTTTTGTGCTATTTCAGAGTCGTGGGGTCTGATCGGGGGGCTTGAAGATCGGCCTTTGCTTCAGGTGGAAACAGCTCTATTGAACGCGTCTACCTGCCAAGACCTCCTGTCACCAACAAGTCTGGTCGGCTCGGGCTTAGTGGATATAGCCGCCGGGATGGATAGCAAGATTCTCAGTGCTATGACCAGAAAGCGTGGTCGGGCTTCGAGCAGCTCCAGCAACCCTCCTCCTCCCCCAAAGAAACCTAGCGTTGGTCCTTCCAAGGCGCATGTTCCTGCTTTGCCCCCACCTCCACCTCGTAAGAGTGTTGGGAAGAAAACCTCCGACAAGAGTCCTGAGGTCAGCTTGCAGTCTGGGGACCGCTCTTCTCCTCTACTATCTCGAGATCAAGTGGACTACCTGAGCCCGTATCAGAAGGATTACAAAAAAGCGATGGGGCCCAAGATGGTGAAGGACATCGAGAGTATGAACCTCTCCGAATTAGCTGCTTCCGTTCAGAGAGTGTCCTTCAGGTTGGCCACCATGGTTTCGTGCTACAAGATTGGGTCCGCGCGCCATGAGAAGAAACTCTAAGCTGACAATCAGGAATTGAAGAAGAAAGTTGAATCTGCTGATCGCTCTAAGGAGAAGCTGGCTGAGCTGAACAAGCAAATTATGGAGCTAGAGGAGAGAGTTGCGGTTGCTGAATCCACTTCCTCCAAACTCGAGGGTGAGCTGGGTGACCTGAGGTCTGATCTCCATGCTACTCAAATTGAAAGGGATACTCTGAGGGCCGCCCTTGAGGGGGAAATCAAATCCTTGAGTGAGCAGCTGGCTGAGGAGAAAGGCAAATCTGCTGATGTGGACGATCGGCTGGATGCCGAGTATGACTCTGGGGTTGCCTTCTCCTATAAGTGCATAATGTCTGTGCTTAAGGAAGAATATCCCGAGCTGGACATGAGCAAGCTGGAGGCTGGAGTGGAGAGGTACATGGCTGAGGTCGGCCAGGGTGATAAGGAGCAGGGCGGGCAGGATCAGGTGGAGGCTTCTTCGGATGGCGTGCAAGAGGGGGAAGTTGGGGGACGCACTCTCGAAGTGGGTCAAGGGTCCATGCCTCCTCCTCTCGGCATTGCTGATCTTCCACCTCCTGATGTTGCTGATCCCTCACTTCCCGAGCTCGCTGATCCTTCAGCTGCTGGAGCCGTTGATTCTCCTAACCTTTAGGCCTATTTTTTGTATAAGCTCTAGATTTGCGTTTGTTTTGTAAACAATTTAAACATTTATAAAAAAAAAAATTTTGAATGCTCTCTATTAGTTTTCCTGTTTGGTTTTTTAGTGCATTGAACAGGAATAGACATCCGTTTGCCTTAGCGAAATTTTCGCAAAATTGCCTGCTGGTCTTCGGTGACCGAGCAGGAGTAGGCCCTTACTTGCCTTGGTAAAATCTTCGTAAATTTAGCTGCTGGTCCTTCGTTGACCGAGCAGAAGTAGGCACTGATTTGCCTTAGTAGAATTTTCGTAGCTTTAGCTGCTGGTCTTTCGTTGACCGAGCAGAAGTAGGCACTTACTTGCCTTGGTAAAATCTTCGTAAATTTAGCTGCTGGTCTTTCGTTGACCGAGCAGAAGTAGGCACTGATTTGCCTTAGTAGAATTTTCGTAGCTTTAGCTGCTGGTCTTTCGTTGACCGAGCAGAAGTAGGCACTGATTTGCCTTAGTAGAATTTTCGTAGCTTTAGCTGCTGGTCTTTCGTTGACCGAGCTGAAGTAAGCACTTACTTGCCTTGGTAAAATCTTCGTAAATTTAGCTGCTGGTCTTTCGTTGACCGAGCAGAAGTAGGCACTGATTTGCCTTAGTAGAATTTTCGTAACTTTAGCGGCTGGTCTTTCGTTGACCGAGCAGAAGTAGACACTGATTTGCCTTGGTAAAATCTTCGTAAATTTAGCTGCTGGTCCTTCGTTGACCGAGCAGAAGTAGGCACTGATTTGCCTTAGTAGATTTTTCGTAGCTTTAGCTGCTGGTCTTTCGTTGACCGAGCAGAAGTAGGCACTTACTTGCCTTGGTAAAATCTTCATAAATTTAGCTGCTGGTCTTTCGTTGACCGAGCAGAAGTAGGCACTAATTTGCCTTAGTAGAATTTTCGTAGCCTTAGCTGCTGGTCTTTCGTTGACCGAGCAGAAGTAGGCACTGATTTGCCTTAGTAGAATTTTCGTAGCTTTAGCTGCTGGTCTTTCGTTGACCGAGCTGAAGTAAGCACTTACTTGCCTTGGTAAAATCTTCGTAAATTTAGCTGCTGGTCCTTCGTTGACCGAGCAGAAGTAGGCACTGATTTGCCTTAGTAGAATTTTCGTAGCTTTAGCGGCTGGTCTTTCGTTGACCGAGCAGAAGTAGGCACTGATTTGCCTTGGTAAAATCTTCGTAAATTTAGCTGCTGGTCTTTCGTTGACCGAGCAGAAGTAGGCACTTACTTGCCTTGGTAAAATCTTCGTAAATTTAGCTGCTGGTCTTTCGTTGATCGAGCAGAAGTAGGCACTGATTTGCCTTAGTAGAATTTTCGTAGCTTTAGCTGCTGGTCTTTCGTTGACCGAGCAGAAGTAGGCACTGATTTGCCTTAGTAGAATTTTCGTAGCTTTAGCTGCTGGTCTTTCGTTGACCGAGCTGAAGTAAGCACTTACTTGCCTTGGTAAAATCTTCGTAAATTTAGCTGCTGGTCCTTCGTTGACCGAGCAGAAGTAGGCACTGATTTGCCTTGGTAAAACTTTTATTGATTAGACTAGCAGGGGAATTTCATGCTGAATTCATCTTTAATCTTTATTTGAAATTTGAATGCATTACAAGAATACTGAATACATACATGTGCAGCAAAGCCATGATGCAGTTAACATAGATATCTTGTCAAAATGGGGATTTAGTAGAGCACTTTGCTTACTGGAAATACTTCTTCAGGTGTTCGGCGTTCCATGACCTCTTCACTTCTCGTCCATCTTGGTGCGCTAATTTATAGGCTCCTGGTCCAGTGGCTCGTATCACCCGGTACGGGCCTTCCCTCTTTGGGCCAAGAGCGCCATGGTTAGGATCCCTGGTGTTCTGGTTCACCTTCCTAAGTACCCAATCTCCTGCTCGGAACTGCCTCACGCGCACGCTCTTGTTGTAATAACGCATGACCCTTTATTGGCACTGGGCCACTTTCTGCACTGCCCCTTCCCTTTTCTCCTCCAGCAGGTCCAGACTTAAGCAAATCTGCTCGTCATTTTGCTCCTTAGTGAAATATTCCGTCCGATGTGTTCCTACTCCAACCTCTGCTGGGATTACCGCCTCATGACCAAAAGCTAAAGCGAACGGTGTTTCTCCTGTGGCGGTTTTGTGAGTTGTCCTGTAGGCCCACAGTACTCCCGGTAGCTCGTCAACCCAAGCTCCATTCTTCTCTCCCAATCTAGTCTTTAGGAGCTTCTTTATCACCTTGTTGGCTGCTTCCACTTGTCCGTTTGCCTGGGGGTGTGCGGGGGTGTAGAACTTCAGGTCCACCCCCAGGTTTCGGCAAAATTCCCTGAAGTTGCCGTTGTCAAATTGCCTCCCATTGTCTGTGATGATGGCGTAGGGGATCCCATATCTGCAGATGATATTTTTCCAAATAAAATCTGTTGTCTTCCTCTCTGTGATCTGGCTGAGGACTCCTACTTCCACCCACTTGGTGAAGTAGTCTATTGCCACAATTGCATGTGTTGCCGCTCCTCGTCCCTTAGGCAATGGACCAATCAAGTCGATTCCCCATTGAGCGAAAGGCCACGGGGATGTCATAGCCGTCAGCTTTTCCGGGGGTTGTGCAGGAACCTCGGAGAAGCTTTGGCATGTTTTACAATTCATTGCCATCCTTTTGGCATCCTGGTGCATGGTTGGCCAGAAGTATCCTTGCCGGAGTGCCTTGAAGGCCAAAGTTCTTGCTCCCGAATGATTGCCGCATATTCCCTCATGAATCTCTCTCAACACATAATCCGCCTCCTCATCATCCAAACATCTCAAAAGGGGCAAGGTGAACCCTCGGCGGTATAGCACTCCATCCAGTAGCGTATACCTTGCTGCTCGGCATTTTAATTTTCTTGCTTGCCTTTTGTCCTCTGGTAAAACTCCATCGCGGACATATGCGCGAATCGGGTCCATCCAGGATTCTCCAATACTTACTCTCATCACCTCTGCTTCTTCCTCAATACTTGGTGAGGTCCTTACCTCTAGTGGAACTGACTTCGGTAATTTAGGATCTGCAATGGCTGCCATCCTAGCCAGCATATCTGCTCGGAAATTCTCATTCCGGGAAATCTGCTTTACCTCCACTGCTTAGAAAAGCCCAACCATCTGCTTCGCCTTCTTTAAATAAAGACTCATCTTCTCTCCCCTTGCTTGGAACTGATCATTGAGCTGATTACACACCAGTTGGGAATCTGCTCGAATTTCTACCCTCTCTGCTCTTAGAGCGTGTGCAAGTCCGAGCCGGTGATAAAGGCCTCATATTCAGCTTGGTTGTTTGTGAGCTGAAAGTCAAACTTCACTGCATACGTTATTTCGGTTCCTTCTGGGCTCCGTATTACAACTCCTGCTCCGGATCCTTGCTCACTGCATGATCCGTCAACCATTACCAACCACAACCCCTCTGGTTTCTCCTGCTCTGCTGCTTGCTCCTCCCGAATTTCTTTTCCTGTATCGGCTCGGTCAACCATAAATTCAGCCAGAGCTTGGACCTTGATTGCTCCTCGGGGCCTGTAGGAGAGGTCGAGCTCACTTAGCTCTACGGACCATTTTACTAGTCGACCCGATGCATCTGGTTTTTGAAGTGTTTGCCGAAGGGGCTGGTCGGTCATAACAATAACCTGATGGGCCTGAAAATATGGTCGGAGTTTTCGTGCTGCCGTTATTAGAGCTAGCGCCCACTTCTCCATCAATGGGTATCTAGTTTCCGCCTCTACCAAGGCCTTGCTCGTGTAGTATACCAGGTATTGCTTTCCTTCTTCTTCCCTGACTAATACCGAGCTGGTAGCCCATTTAGAGATTGTTAAGTACAGCAACAGCTGGTCACCCTCTCTCGGAGTCGATAACAATGGGGCCCGGGTTAGGTATTCCTTCAGCTGCCCAAATGCTTCCTCACATTCCGATGTCCACTCCATCTTTTTCCCTTTCTTTATGGTTTGGAAGAAAGGGTGGCATTTATCTGTGGCCCGCGAGATGAATCGGTTTAGTGCTGCCAACTTCCCTGTAAGGCTTTGCACCTCCTTAACTGTTCGTGGGGACCTCATTTCTGTCACCGCCCGTATTTTCTCCGGGTTGGCCTCGATCCCTCGGTGGCTTACCAGGAATCCTAAAAATTTACCCGAGCTGACCCCAAATGCACATTTCTCCGGGTTTAGTTTCATCTCATACTTCCTCAGTAATTCAAAGGTCTCTTCTAGATGCTTCACATGATCCGTCGGCTCTTTGGACTTTGTAATCATATCATCCACATATACCTCCATAGTGTATCCAATCAATGGTTTGAAGATCTTATTTACCAACCTTTGATAGGTGGCTCCTGCATTTTTTAGGCCGAAAGGCATTACCCTGTAGCAAAACAAACCCATGTTAGTTATAAAGGCAGTGCTTTCCTCATCCTGCTCGTCCATGGGTATCTGGTTGTATCCAGAAAAGGCATCCATGAAACTGAGCAGACTGTGACCTGCTGTTGAATCCACCAGCTGATCTATTTTGGGTAGGGGAAAACTGTCCTTTGGGCATGACTTATTGAGGTCCGTGAAGTCCACACACATTCTCCACTTCCCGTTGGCCTTTTTTACCAGGACTACATTTGAAATCCATTCTGGGTACTTGGCCTCCCTTATAAATCCTGCTTTCAACAGCTTCTCCAC
>NW_006263303.1:8067636-8096129 GCF_000493195.1 Citrus x clementina | reverse complement strand
CCTGGTTGCAGCATCTCTTCTTCTGTCTCACCGGCCTTGCCCCCTTCTTGATTGCCAACTTGTGGCAAGCTACCCCGCGATCAATTCCGGGCATATCTTCATGAGACCAGGCAAATATATCCGCATGAGACTGTAGGTAATTTACCAGCTCGCCTTTTACTGCCCCAACCAATCCTGACCCGATCTTCACTACTCTGCTCGGGTTGCTTTTGCTTACCGCAACTTCCTCCAGTTTCTCAACAGGCTCTTGGCGGCCCTTTTTAGACTCTCCTCGATTATCTAGAGAAGTAACCTGTAGTGTCTCCTTGGCCGCCGTAGTATAACAACTCCTTGCCATCCTCTGGTCGCCTTTTACTACGCCAACCACTCCATTTATTCTGTATTTCAGCGCCAAGTAATGCGTGGATACAACGCATTGGCTTATCCTTATGAATGGTCTCCCCAGTATCATCTGGTAAGGGTTTCTTTCCTCTACCACGACGAAGTCCAGCATCATCGTTCGTTCAAACGGCTTTGTCCCCACCGTAATCGGGAATTCAATGATCCCCAAGGGAGTTAACCGTCCCCCTCCAAATCATTTTAAGGAAGTATTTGTCCGCTCCAGCTTTAAATCTGAAATCCCCATATCATCTAGGGCTGACTTAAATAGAATGTCAACTGAACTGCCCGTGTCCACCAGTATTCGCCGCAATTCTGTGCTAGCCACTGATGCTTTAATCACTAGTGCATCCTCATGAGGATACAAAATACCCTCTTCATTCTCATCCGTCCACATAATGGGAACTTGTCGCACTTTTGCCTTCTTGGTTGCTGGCAAATTGAAAAGCACTTCTTTGCTAGTCATGGCGTATCTCCCATAGTTCTTCCGTGCCCTGTTCGAATCTCCGGCCAATGTTGGCCCTCCTGCTATCACACGGATGGTCGGCTGTTCACGTTCCAGATCCCTCTCAACTCCTTCATCCCGTGTGTACTGTGATTCCATGACAGGGGATATTCCATCTACATACTCGTCCAAGTATCGGTTCCTCACTAAATCCTCCACTTGAATCTTCAGGTCACGACATTGGCTGATAGTGTGACCGTGAGTGTCGTGGAACTTGCAGAATCTGCTCTTATCCCGTCGGTGAGTCGATTTTGTTATTGGGGCTGGAGGGTACAGCAGGCCTCGTCCCTCGATCCTCTCATACAATTCCTCCATGGAGATCTTTAGTGGAGTGTATTGTCTATATGTCAAGCTCTGGTCTACCAGCTGAACTGCTCGGCTATCATGAACGTCACATCGGGCTGGCATAGTCGCTAACTGATCTGGTCATCTAGCCCTGGAATTGGTTGCATATAATGCTCTGGGAGTGTTATGATAGGGGCCGGCAGCCATCTGCCGGAATTCTCGCTGCCGATCCGGGAATGGGGGACGTGGAGGTTGAGCCCGGTTGTGCTGGAACTGTTGTGATCTCGGAGCTATGGGGTAAGGGCGGGATCGAGCTGATGTTCCGCCCCTTACTGAGGGTTCCCCAGCTCGCTTTGCCGACCCGCTCCCATTTGGAGTTCTCCTTTCCTTTCGTCTCAGCTCCTCCAGCTGTTCATTCTTTATCTTTGCCGATTTTTCTTCTTCGATTTCGATATCTCTCTTTGCCTGCTCATATCCTGTTGAATAATTCTGCACCAGGGGGCTTCTCAGGTTATACCATAGCCGGCCTATCCTCACACCCTCCTTTAAACCCCTCAACGCCTGCGGGTGATTGAAAACTCCCAAATCAAGTACGGCTCGGTGGTATCGCTTTACAAAATCCCGTAGGGGTTCGTGCTCCTCATGTTTCATCCCCATCAGTTCAATCATGTCGTCCTCTGGGGCTACTGCCCCTCGGAACTGCTCGGCCAACTCCTGGCACATCTGCTCATACCCCTTTATACTTCCTCGGGGCAGCTTGCGGTACCATTCTCGAGCTCGTCCCTCTAGTGTCAACGGGAACGCCCTGCACCTCTGAGCTGATGTCAGCCCCTGCACACCCGTCATATCGTTGAAACGCTCAATGTGCACCAGTGGGTCACTTCGTCCGGAGTATTTGAGGTCGGGGAAGAGGAAATCTCTTGGGATTATGGTACCCATGATCTCAGTTGATAACGGAGATTCTTCATCTAACATTATCCTCCAATTCAGGGGCTTTCTCTTGCCCTGTATCTCCTCTATCACCTGCGCCAACCTGCGCACCTCCCCCTCCAATTCTATAGCACGGTTAGGATCACGCGCAGCTATCTGGTCTCGCTCCTGCTCGGCGTTCTGCAACCGCTGTCTGAGCTCTCCTTCATCAACACTAGCACCTCGGCCAGTAGTTTCCAGTACCCGTCCGGGGCGATGTTGGTCTCTTCCTTCATCCCCGTGTTCTCCTAGGATCCGACCAGTATTTCTGTGGGGATGCACCCCATTAGGTTGGTCCGCGGGCGGAGGAATGTCCTCGACTCTACGTCTCCAGAGGCTGGGTTCTGCTCCGACTTCATCTCTTCCCACGGGGGTTTCACAATCCATTCTCCGCTCATCCCTCAGCTCAAACAATATGGACGCGAGAGTCTCCATTTGTTTCTCCATCCGCTCCAATCTGTCTTGCATCATCCTTTCTCGGGCTTCATTCACAATTTCCCGGAGAGTGATTGTTTCCACCGTTTCATTGTCCTCCCTCAAAGTATCCTTTCTTGACACATCCATATCTGATCGTTCGTTGCTTCTCCGGTAACTGCTAATTTGGTGGTAGCTTTTTATTCAGCTCCCCACAGACGGCGCCAAAATGTTGATGCCGAAATCTGCTCGTCCTTAGACCGACCAGATTCTTTCACCAACGTTTAAGTTATCGACTGCTGCACGAACCGCTAAGGCTGGAATCATCCTCCTTTCTCTCACTAGACCTGCGTTCACCGAAAACGGATCAGAGACGCCGGTAGTTTTGCCGGCGTAAACCCTCCGATGCCTAAGTTAGTACAAGGTGTTTACGGGAAAACAGTGTAATTTAGATTTAAGGTGTTTATCAGAAATTTGTAAGGAAATGGCCTGGTTGCAATTTGGCAGCGTTTTCCCTCTTTTCAGTTTTTCTGTCCCCTTCTTCGTCGATTTCTTCTTCTTTTATAGCCGCTGTCCTCACGTTCCCGTTTGCCCTTCATCCCACCTTTTTTGGGCAGTGGCAGCCCCTCATGGGACTCTAACTGCTGCTTCATGGGCAAACGTGGGATCTCACATCTCCCGCAACGGTTCTGGGAAAGCGCAACTGCCGCGATTCTGTGAGATCGTGTTTCCGCTTTTTGGGGTACGGGTACCAGCTCGGTATATACCTCTAGTCAGTATTCGTCTCGGCTCGGCTCATGTTGCCCCTGCTCTGCTCGTACCATTTGGCTGAGGTGATTCATGCCGGGGTGGAAATAGTAGCATGACCGACCTGGTGCTTTTATTTACTTAACAGTAATCTTGATGCGTTGCAGACTGAATTCGACAAATTGATTCAGGCAAAAGATGATCTTCTAAACGAAGTTAATCTTGCTGAACAACAACCTCGTACTAGAAGGACGCACCAGGTCAAAGGTTGGCTTCAAAGGGTGCAACAAATGGGAACCAAAGTTACAAAGGTGCAAGAAACTAGAGCCCAAGAAATCGACAGATTGTGTCTTGGAGGCTTCTGTTCCAAGGACTTGATATCAAGCTACCGCTTTGGGAGAAGAGTGGTGGAGTTGAAGAAAGAAGTGATCGATTTAAAGAATGAACGAGGAGACATCGTAGACATTTATGAGATGGTACCTGAAGATCCGGCAGTTGAATTACCCGTTGAGCGAACAGTTGTGGGTCAACAATCAATTCTTGACCAAGTTTGGAGATGCATCACAGAGAAAGAAAACAATGTGGGAATTATTGGCTTATATGGTAGAGGGGGCGTTGGTAAAACTACCCTGTTGAAACAAGTCAATAACCACTTCCGCTGCCGAGAACATAATTTTGATGTTGTCATCTGGGTGGTTGTTTCAAGAGAGCTAAAGTTGCAGCAGATTCAACACGACATTGGAGAAAGGATAGGCTTATTGTCAGACAAAGAGTGGCAGAGTAAGAGTGTTAAGCAGAAGGCTTTGGACATCTCCAACAATTTAAGCCAAAAGAAGTTCGTACTGTTGTTAGATGATATATGGCAGCCAATTGATTTAACAGAAGTTGGTGTCCCTCTTCAAAGCCTAAATGTAGAATCAAAGATAGTGTTCACAACTCGTTCTCTTGATGTTTGCGGCCAAATGAGAGCTGACAAGGGGATTGAAGTGTCGACTTTGACTCATGGACAAGCCTGGAAATTATTTCAGGAGGAGGTTGGAACATCCGTTCTTGGCAGTCATCCTGATATTCCTAAGCTAGCCGAGACCTTGGCCAAAGAGTGTCGTGGTTTGCCACTGGCACTCAAAACAATAGGTCGAGCCATGGCAGGCAGAAGGAATCGTGAGCAATGGCAGCATGCAATTAATGTCTTACGCACATCAGCTTCTAAGTTTCCAGGTATGGAAGAAAACGTGTTTTCACGTTTGAAGTTCAGTTACGATTGTTTGCCGAGGGATGAACTTCGTTCTTGTCTCTTATACTGTTGTTTATTTCCTGAAGACTTCAGAATTCCTAAACGTGAGTTGATAAATTATTGGATTAGTGAGGGATTTTCAGATGGATTTGGTGACGGATACACCATCGTTGGTGATCTTGTAAGTGCATGTCTGTTGGAAGAAGAGGACGACTATTATTTGAAAATGCACGATGTGATTCGTGATATGGCATTGTGGATAGCATGTAAGATTAGGAAGAAAGAGGAGAACTTTTTGGTTTGTGCTGGAGTAGGAATAACTAAAGCACCAAAGATTGAAGAATGGGAAGGAGTCAAAAGGGTATCATTATCGGACAATAAAATAGAGAGTCTATCGGAAATTCCCAATTGTCCACATCTCCAAACTCTGTTTCTTGATAGAAATTGTATTATGGAGATCACTGATGGTTTCTTTGAGCTTATGCGTTCTCTTCGTGTTTTGAGTCTAAGCCAAAATTCTCTTACCGAACTACCTTCAGGGATTTCAAGTTTGGTTTCATTACAACACCTTGACGTCTCATATACTGACATAAGTGGGTTGCCGCATGAGCTGAAGGCATTGCTGAATCTAAGATACTTGAACTTGGAGAGAACATATCATTTATCTAGATTTCCACCAGAATTGATATCTAGCTTTTCAAAGTTAGAGGTACTCAGGATGCTGGAATCTGGAGCTGATAGTACAGCCGAACAAGGCAGCGTCCTTTCTGAAGATGCTGAGCCTTTAATGAAGGAATTGCTCTGTTTGAAACTTTTAAATCTCATCAGCTTCTCCTTGTATAGTTCACGTGGTGTCCGGAACTTCTTAAAATTCCCTAAGCTGCTGCGCATTACTCAAGCTCTATCCATTAGCGACTGTGAAATTCCACTGCTCAATGTCTCTCATCTAGCATACATGGAGCATCTCAAGGACTTGGTCATTGATAACAGCAATTTGGAAGAGTTAAAGACTGACTGCACAGGAGAAGTGCAAAAAGTGCTTCAATGTGGCTTCCGCAGTCTTCACTTGGCCTCCATTGCTTTTTGCTCAAGAGTGAAGGACTTGACGTGGCTTGCTTTTGCTCCAAATCTCAAGATTATTGTGATAATGCACTGTGATGACCTGGAAGAGATAATCAGTGTTGAAAAACTGAATGAACTTTCGGATATCATGGGAGAGCTTAACTTTTTTGCAAAACTAGAATTGCTAGACCTTTATCACGCAGAAAATTTAAAGAGCATCTACCAGGGTGCCTTGCCCTTGCCACAGCTGAAGGAAATTCGAGTAACTCAATGCCCAAAGCTGAAGACGCTCCCTCTCAATTCCAGCAGCACAAAGCTACGAAATATTGTCATCAATGGTGGGAAAGATTGGTGGGAAGAGCTACAATGGGAGGATCAAGCCACTCAAAATGCTTTTTCTACCTGCTTCGTACCGAGTCGTTAAGGGAGCACTGCTACTCCGTCCGAATTTTCTGCCTAATTTAAAGGAGCAAGAGTTTGAATAAGATTCCTGGTGCAGCTTTTCTATTTTTATATGTGCTTATCTTTCTATTTCGTCGTCCAGTATGTTCCGATGTAATAACGTTTGATCTCATTCTACATAATCATTTGTTAAACTCTTTTGTCTACTCACTCTGAACGATTTGTATTCAAGGAGCTTGATTAAGAATTAGGCTCCGTTTGGTACAGCTTATTAAATAGAGCTTATAACAGTAGAGCTTATAGCAGTAGAGCTTATACCAATAGAGCTTTTGGACAAAAAATCATTGGGTGTTTGATTGTCAATAAAAAAAAGCACTTTTGAACCATTAAACTGAGTGATATTTTTTATATTATCTATTTTTAGAAAAGCTCTATAACCTCTACTCCCAAAAGCTCAAATTTTGGGTTTTTGTTAGTAGAGGTAAATTAGTTTATTTAAGTTAAAAAAACTCTACTAAAAAAATAACCAAACACCATAAAAATTTTAAAAAAGTGCTTATACGATTAAATAAGCACTTATGGCTCTTAAATAGAGTTTTCTTTTTATCTTCTCCATAATCTTTTTTTCCAGATCAATTGTTCATCACCCATAAAAATTGTTAGTGTGAATGCTAAGATAATAAGACACTAAAATAATTTTAGAAAAAAGATAATAAATATAAAATTGAGAGATTCACAAATTAAATTTGTTTTATTTAGAGGCATTAAATATAGGGCATGTTTGGTAATTTTGTAGCCTTTAAAATAATTGCTATTATTTATGCTATAGAAATAATTTGTTAGAAAAGAATTAGTTAAATATAAGTATTGTGAGTTTTAAAAGTGGCCATAGGGATGACAAAATCCAGATTCGGATGTACATTTTCACATCCAAATCCGCAAAAAAAATATGCGGATTCAGATGTGGGTGATATCTGCACGGATTGTGGGTGGGTATTTTGTATATCTGGATTCGTATAAATTATAATAGAGCAATTTAAAATTCAATGATTTACTTAATAATATCAAATAAAATACAATCACAATTCAACAATTAACAATTCACTAACTAGAATAACATAGAACACCGTATATTCACAAATAAAAGTACTACAACATAAATTAAATATCAATAATAACATAAATTTAAGTTTAACACCACCAAAAATTCACAAACAAAATTCTAAAAACATCACAAATCCACATAAAATAATGTGGGTTCCAATATACTTTATAATTTAATTTAACTTATATAATTAATCTTATTATTTTTTCATTTAACTTATATATTTTTTAATTTAACTTTAATTTAATAAATAATTTAATTAAAAAATAATGCAAATTTGGACATCCGATTTTTCGAATGCATTTGCATCCAGATCCGGATCCGGATCTGCATGGATTCTAACATTGAGCATCCGGATCCACTTTTTTTAATGTGTGAATCCAGATTTTTTTTTGGATTCAAATCTTTTGAATTTTTACGGATCTGGGCTGGACTTGGATATTTTTACCATCTCTAAGTAGTTGTGTGTATTTGCTAAATTTTACTGTAAAAATGTAAATGACTAGATTGAACATAATATTGAATAAAATTTATTTATGCATTTATAAACATCGATATAAAATATTTTTTATTGTATATATATAATAACTGATAACTAAAGTAAATGTTTTATATTATTAATTTTTTATTTTGTTATCTCAATATGATTCGTAATAATAATAGTCTCTGTAAAGTTAATGTTTTTATTTCTTAACTAATAAGGATAATTTTGGATTTTTATAATATATATGAGAATATATATGGAATTTTATTAAGTATAAATCTGATTTTCAAAATTAGATTTTCAAAAGTTACTCATTTCCTCATTTTTAAAATCTACTGTAGGATAAGGCAATTTTACCAAAAATTATTTCTAAAAAAAACAAATACTAAAATTAGCATATAACTTTAAAAATCACTTTTGAACTTCTCGAAAGCAATCTCAAATGGTCCCTTAGTATAATTAAAAGAGGGGTTTTAAAAGGAATTTTGAGGGATGTTATTAGCTTTAAGTCTAAATAAATAAATAAATAAATAAGGAGAGTATTATTTGTTAAAAGCTACAGAGTATAGAAGAATTCTAACTGTTATTAAAATGAGAATAACTTTGGCTATTAAATAGCCTTACATAACGAACCAAGCAACAAAACAGGAACCAAGTTTAACTGACTCCTAAAGACATGGAAGACTAAAATCAACAAATAACGTCACCCTTAACAATAGGAATTTTATTTTGACTAAGTAGTAACAAAATCAACTCAACATTATTTGCATTTATCAGAATATTATTGAAGCGGGGTTTTAAGAGAATTGCAGAGGGGTATTAATAGTCAAACTCATTAGTTTAACTTGCCCAGTCCGTTTAAGAGCACTCATCATCATTGTCAACACTTGGGCTTAGAAATCATTTCTTATACAAGAGATTATTTTTGTTTGTGTCCATATACTTTTTCTATCATGATAAATAAAAATATCGTTTAATAAAAATAAAATCGTGTGCTTTGTCCAAATTAATGTAATTAATGATTCTCTCTTTCTTCTTTAATTTTTTTGTTAAACAAATTCTATGTAATAGTTAGCTAATTATTGCAGCTACAGGGCAATTAAGATCTTAGAAATTTGTTTTGTCTAACTCCTAACCAAACAGCCTATCAATGGTTATCGAAATAATATTTGAAATTTGAAATCCTTTTGTAATATTAAAAAAAAAGATTTATTGTACATATGCATGAATTTGCTCCAATAAATATCCTAAAATTATTTTGTTGCATAATAAAAAACAGTGAAGATGTATCTTTTATTAGCATTTGTAGAATTAAAAAAAAAATTGTTCTATTTGGTATAATTTTCGAAGCGAACATTTGATATTTCACTATTTTTTATTATGATTTAATCTTCTTATATGAGTACAATTTTTATCAGTAGGATTTTCAATAAAAACAAATATCATTTTGCCCCCACGATGCTTGAACGAATGATTTTCAAGAAAATTTATGTATGGATGGTTACTCGAATTTAAAGTATGGGAAGAGGTAAGAACTAAAAATTGTTTACCCACTACTCTTACTGCTTTTTAAAAATAAATATATAGAAAATTGTTGCTTAGATAGTAGGAACTAGAAAGCATACCCAATGCCGACTTGTGTGAACTTGTTAAATCATATCTAAACGTCCAAAATATTTTTAATTAATTTTGACATCATTAGCCTAAATTCAACAATAACCTCCTTCATATTATCTATGATAGAAGGCAAAGGTCAAAACACCAATGGAGTAAATTAGAAGCAAACACCGAATATTAGATAAACCAAGGGCTCAAGGAGTCATAACCAACTCTTCTCTCTTCCAAAACAAAATTTAAGTTGGCTACCGACTCAACTTTCTTGCATGCCATGATCTCTCAATTTCTTTCCTTTTAATTTTCTTATCCTTTATAATTTTTCTCTTTTTCTACGTTCATAAGCTATCATTATTTGCACATGCATTAATAATTTTTTAGTTTTAACAAATTTATGCCAGCCATGCAAGCTACTCAATTAGAGCTATAATAATATATACATACATATATATATGTATAGATATACACTTGGGACAATTGTTAGCCAAACGCACACAAGGGGTCAATGTTGATACAATCTGGCAATGATTTTAATTGATGGGACCAGAACATTTGATTTTACACTGACAAATAAGAAGCGTGACATCTTATATATTGTAGATTTATAGGAAAGAAAATCATGCGCTTCTTCACACTTCATTATCTTAAACATTAATAATCAACAGAAAAAAACAAAAGCAAAACCAAATTTAAAGGAAAAAGAAAAAAAAAAAAAGAACTACTCCAGTATCTCATTGAATTATTGGCTACACGTAAGATATGTAGTTATAATTAATGTAACAAATTGAACAAAATCAAGGTATGAAGTTGTGAATGATGATTTATGAGACTATAACCTTTCAGGAAAAAATAAATAAATTCAAAACTCCCTTGTTATTTGTCGAATTAATCATTCATATGTTCATGCATGTTTCAAAACCTATCAAGATCCCTCGTTAAAATTAAAAATTTCTATTAAAGTAGCTTTCAATTTTTCTTTTCTTTCACTATTTTAGTGCTAGAACGTTTTGATGATCAATGTTGGTTTTCATATGACTATGAGAGGTAAAATAGGAAAAGACTCAAAAAAAAAAATGAAAAGTTATCCCATTTTTTAAATGGCGAAGGGGTTTTGATGGATTTTGAAATATGAGGAGAAAAATGTATAAATTTACAGAAAAAAAAAGAAGATAAAAGACAAGTATTTTGATCATTTTTCCTAAATTTCCTCGTTATAAAGAACAATTTGGTTCTCATAAGTCATACTCTATACCTAATTAAATTACTTAATGTAGAGGAACTCCATGAGAAGTTGATAAGACTGGGAGACTTTTGATTAATTTTATGGTTCATATTCTCGTGCTATTTTTTATTCTTGGACGTATACTGACGACAAAAATGAATAAATTTTTATTTTGAGCCGCGGGGAGGCAGGGGGGAAAAAAGCAATAGTACTTTATTGGGAGATTGTCAATTTTTTCTCTACTGAAATTAATACATATCATTTATCCTTTATTATTTTCATAATAATCAATAACCTTCCTAGTACAATCATTTTATATTATTATCCTAATTTTTAAATATACTTTTATTTGTACTTATTAGAAATTAAATAAATCATATAAATTAAAATAAAAACTAAATACTAAATACTAAAAATAAGAAATATAGGTTTCAAAATTAATAATAAAATATTTTTATTATAATTTTTATTATTTTTTAAGTATTTTTCATAATAAATATATATTTTATATCCCTAAGATCAAATATTAAGCAAATGATCTATTTACCCCTTTTGTTCCTTTATAATTTTAGAACTGAGAGTTATTAAATATTATGAAACTAATAGGGGTAAATGATATATATTAATTTTCATAAGAGAAACTGGCAATTTCCCATAATTTTATTGATATTAAAACTTCTATTTATTATATGTTAACAGTTGTGTTTTGCATTCTAAACTTTAAAGTTCCTTCATATTCTATATATAACAAATTTGACATTTAATGTAACATTTTTAACGTTCTACCCCAAGTCATACTATTAGAAAAAAAACGTTTTTAGTAAAGCAATGGGGTTTTCATTCTAATAATATAGTTCCATTTACCAATAAATTTTATTTTTTATTTTTGTTCGTATAATTTTTGTGTGTACTGAAATTTGTGTTTTTTCTTTTTTTAACTTGTCACTAACTTTAATATAGTAGTGGAAAATTAATTTTAAGCAACAGCCAAACAAATTCAAAAATTCCATCTTACCCCTTAACAATGAAGAATAGGCACCCCGCCCGTTGCCGTTATGAACAACCATTAAGTCAATGCCAGATAGTTAAAAAAGTATATATCAAGTGCACCATGATCTGTTGATCTGCTTCAAAAATGCCGCTGTGCTGCTGCAAATTATTGTCTTAGGGTTTGGTTAGTTTCATTTGACTTGTTTATTTTTTAATGTCACTCTATCTTTTTGGTTATTCTAGTTATTTGTATGATAATTCTTTATCACTATTACTATTTCACTAAACTGATTCACACAATAATTAAAGAAGTGAAATTGAGTATTGAGAGGATTAAATTGATTAGAAGAAAATAAAAGTTTGATTTATTATTGTCGTATAAATAATAATAATAATAATAGTATTAAGGACACACTTTTTTTAGGATTAATTTTCAGAAAATTGTTTAAAATCCAATTCCAATTAGTGTAAATGAAATAAAAATACATTTAATTTTAGGAAAAAAATGCTCATTTCTAGATGTACTCATTGGTATTACACAAAAACTTAAAGATTGTGTTTGTTCTTACCCAACAAGAGCATAATGTTCCCGAGAAAAAAATGTATTTTACACACTCAACTAAATAAAATCATTCTCTAGTGAGGTCATCTTCACTTTAACAAAATAAGGATATTAGGAAAAAAGTAAAAAAAATACAGATTTTGATACATTGAAAATTTTATTTTTTGTCTGTTAGTGTCTTTAAATTTGTATATTTTTATTTTTTAATGATTATATATATATATATATACTTTGGTAAAGGATTTTAGGTAGAATGCCCATTTTCGATTCTATAAGGGCTCGGATGGATTATGTCAATTCCTTTGGGTGTTGTTTATAAATAACACTTTATATCAAGATCAGGCCAAGCCAAAAAGTCAGAGGATAAATTTCTGATGGTCAAAGTGTAAAAAGATTTGGTAATGGGTTAAAATGTTAAATAGTTCAAGTCAGATGGACTAAATCATAAAACATTCAATTGAAGTGGATAGAAATGAAAATATGTGGCTCCTCGAGAACCTCCCCACCGCGAAAGATAATTTTTCGAGCATTATTTTTTTTATGTTTTCATATCGTCACATGAGAAAAAGCATGTGCTTTATGATTATCTTATACAGACAAACCATATTCACCCAGTAGGAAATATTACATGTTGTCCCGAGGCATCATGATTAATTAAATCAAGTGTATCAGAATAAATGTAAATGTCGATTCAAGCTTCTTATAATAACCCTTTAATTAATTCTTTTAAAACGTTGCACTTCACGTAGATCAGGAGGTATGCTCTTCACAACTCCAGTTATATACATAATTAATTCATAATTAATTATGGAAGCTTCTTGCGTCACTGTTTGTCTGAAATAAAGTTTCGAGAAAAGAAAATGATTATATATATATATATATAGACACCAATTTGACAACGAATCATTTAAAAGCAAAGTTACTATAAGCTGAACAAAACTCTGTGCTCCAACGCTTATTCTTCCTTAATTAAGGCTTGCCTTAACGTGTAAATAGACTATCAATGTTTTAGAAATGAGCAAAATAAACTTCTTTGTAGTTTGAATTGTAATGGTTAATATCGTTCACGCGACTCATTCATTGCTCCTTTCATGATGTAGATTTTATGATCCCTTAAATCTTAAAAAATAGAGTATGATAATATATTTACCGTCAAATAATTAAAAAGACTGACAAAAAAGAGGACAATATTCATTATTAATATATTATGGACAAATTTTTAACGTCTGAATGACATTTGTCCTTTTTTTTAATTAATTTATTCAGAGTTAAATTTTATAGTTTGCTTGTGATCGACTGCAGACAAAAATCACTTCCTTATCAACGTTGTAATTATATCATAACATGTAGCATATGACAGACACATAACACCATTTGATCAATTAATAAACAACTAAAGTAAATTTTTTATTTGATTTCTACCATTGAAGAGTCTATATCAAGATTTTGAAGAAATAAGATTTATATGGTTAATCTCGCGATAGCTTGTGTGTGTGATTAAATCTTGTCTCTGTTCTCTCTGGCTATCTTCTTCATGGGAGAAAGGAAAATTTATCTATTTTTCATCATGTTAATAATATGATAATTATTCTTTTTTTTTTAATTTTCCTTTTTGGTGAATTTAATCACTACTTGGTCAGAGTACGTTGCCATAAATTTTCTCCCTTTATTTGGATATTTTGGAAGCAGAACAAATCTTATTGTAGTTTACGGTTTGTGTTCAAATCTTATCTGGGTAAACATCTCCCTTCTAGTTGGAGTTCTAACAATCTAGGAACATGCATTATAGTTAAAATGTCTCGTTTTTTTTTCAAAAAAATTGTTATCTACTAGTGCATTTCTTCCAATATATGATATTTTTGTTACCTCATACCCTCATCTTAGGTCCAAGAAAAGTTCATTTAAGAAATTTGAAGCTTTCTTTATTATTTGGAAGAATTCTACAATTTTATATATAGCATTTACTTATACATACATTGAGCTTTTTTATTGTAATTTGTGTGACATAAAATATGTCTCGTAATTCTAATTAAATTTTGATGAGACTTTCAATTGACATTTATTTAAAAAAATAAAAGAAAAGGCAGAAAAGGGAGAGGCACAAGATTACGTCATGTCTGTTCTTTTATTTTCCGACTTTTAAATCAAGGCCTTCCATCTAGGGGACCTCCGGCAGAAAAATACTTTCAGTAAACATAAGAGTCTTCAATGCAATTTGCCTTTTTTAAGTTTATGTTTTCCACCCCTCAAGTTTGTATATTTCTTTTACAGGCATTAGAGTTTGTTACTATTCCATTGTAATCCCTGCGTGTCAAGTGCCCCCCAAAATCGTGGTTCTAATACTTTCTACATCTTTAAATTAAATCACATTACAAATTAGTTATTATAGAATTTTAATTTGTTTGATACTTTGATTTCTATCCCCGCTATAATTATTTGTTTAATTTCCTTTTTTATTTTTTTTTGTTTTCCAAAAGAAGGGACATAGAAAATCTTCTCTTTATTGCTAGAAAAAGGAAACACAAAATAAATCTAAAGAACATATGCTTGACTAAACTACTTTACAAAAAAAAAATCAATTAAAATACAAATTCAAACAATACTTCAAAATTTATTATTATTATTATTATTATTATTATTATTATTATTATTATTATATCTTTATAATTTTTTGTAAAGCTATAAAATCCAAATTAAATTGGATATATCTCTTTGAAAAATGCAATTGAACCTTTAACCTCTTGCTTCTACTACAAAGAAAAAATCAACTAAGCTAGCTATCATTTGAGAATGTGGAGTTACATTCAAATTGATTTTAAAATAGTTTTTAATCATTGAAGGACGAATTTTGAAGAATATATATATGATCTTTAATTAACTTATGAGCATATGAAGAGTTAAAGAAATAATTCAAAGATATTACTGATTCCACATTCCTCACCTAGTTTATTTGAATTCTACCAAATTATAGATATGGTTCTACAATAATTCTCTTAGTCAGAGATATTCATATTCTCATACATGAATTATATTAAGTCTTAAGATGCTCCCCTAATGGACCTTGAAAATTTTTCATAGGAATATTTCATGTTCAGTACAGAATTCGAGCCCATAGCCGGCAGAAAACCTTTTTTTTTTTTTTTTTTTTTTTCCCCCCCCCCCCCCCCCCCCCTCCCCCCCATAATATAAGATGATACAAATAGAGCCAAAGAAATTAGTGGCACATGGTTAGTATCAAGAGGCATAAAAACCAGTGTTAAGATATGCTGGTTCCATCTTGTTGATTGGGAGTCAAAAGTCAACTTATAGGATAATTTCAGCAATCTGATTCTATAATCCCAGTGGACAAAAAGAGAGCCCTAATCAAAGGTTGTTCACAAGTTGAATGATAATTTGTGGTCCTCATCTCTCTTTATATTCACATAAGTGCTAATGATACTGTACAAAGAATTTATTTAATTTATTAAACACGTAATTTCTAAGAATAATATTATTTTTACTATGTTCTAAAAAAGATAGAGATATTTAAGATGAAATCAAATATTTTTTAACTATTTATTTTTCATAGAATTCGAACTCGAATACTCAGTTAAATAAAAGTATCTAAAAATAGCTCGAGAAAGACCTGAGGCAACTTCCTAATTAATAAGAATTCATAATGAAAAAATTAAAAAAATAAAAAATAAAAAAATAAAAGATAGCAGACAGGGAAGGCATCATAGCCATCTACATACCTGTTGTGAAAGAACATATTTCTGGTGGCTTCATCATGTAAATCTTGACCGGACTGCTCAAAAGAATGTTATAAACGTGAATGCGAACCCATCGTCTCATCAATACGCTTTTGGTGGCAGCAGCATCCTTCCAATCTCGGCCCCACTTCCTGTGGGTCCAGGTCAAACATGTAATTCTACGAGTGTGATACACTTTAGATTTCCCCATAATAAAAAATATTTTTCCTGTTTTAAAAAATTAAAAAAAGGTTAAAAAATATCGCCAGTTGAGCTAGCTAGCTTACTCGGTGATGCTTGTTTTTGAAGGTTCATAATAGGTTTGTTTTATTTGTTTTTTTCTGGGTAAATTAAATTTTCTCAAAAAATAAAATAATAGTAGTGTACGGGTAATTAGAAAGGGGGTGGTGGTGGTCCATCAAGTACTAGTACAGGTGAATTTGCCTTGTTAATCAAGCAAACCCTTAAAATTCCTTCTCTCTGCAACATTCATGGCTAAAGTATCATGATCACCACTCCACCTCAATACCCATGTGAGTTCTTATCATCTTATATAAATATATATATACAAGTTCTACTCTATTAATTTTTATTTTTGCTCACATAATTAATCAAACGGTAATTTTTCTTGATCTCTTCTTTTCTACTCAAAGTTTACTGCCATCTCTCAACTAAAACTAATATTTTCAACCATGTAAAACTTTTTTTTATTTAAATAAATAAATAAATCAACAGAGATGGGTTTTAGGGGATGCTGGCAAGGCAATAGCTTTTGAAAGTGTGGCTTAAGTAACAGCTGTGAAGGCCGTTTCTTGCCTTTTGCTTTAGTAGTAGTCAAGAGACCTTGAGTGTTGAGAGAAAGAGAGAGAAAGAGAGAGATTTTTATTTTATAATTTCTAATTTCATTTTTTTCCCCCTTTCTATCCTGTTTTCCTTCTTTCTTTCTTTGTATCTTTGTTTCTTTTGTTTCTTTCTCTCTCACACACACACAAACACGAACCGCCTATACTACTAGTAAGCTGCTTAAATTAGCAAAGGGCTTAAAAGTAGGGGAGGGTCAAGGGGTGTGTGTAGTGTGTAGGCTTGAGGTTGAGGGGCAACTTTTTCTTTTTCATCAGCAGAGCAGCAGCAGTCTTCAGTTAAAGTAAAACTGAGAGAGCAATTTCTGGTGTATTTTATGCCTTAAAGCAGGTTTTATAGATCAATCCCTCCTGTTACAGTTTCCTCTTTTCCTCCTCCTTGTTCCTCTCCTCTCCTCTCCTCTCAAACCCAGTTTCAAAATTTTTTATTTTCTTTGCATTTTCTCATCTGGGTTTTCCTCAACGTTCTTGTTTTAGATTTGATTTGCCTACAAAAAGGTCACTTTCTTTATTCTTGTAGGTATTTTGGTGGGGGGAAAAAAAATCCCTTGGAATTTACTATTTCATGATAAATCTCCAAAAAAACCACAACAAGAAACTGTAATTTTTGTTTTTAATTTCCAAGAATATATACTTATCATGGCTTATGGTTTTTTGCTGTGTAGAGGGAGGTAACTGGGATATGAGTATCAGCTGGTTGTTGTATGGAGAGTCTGATTTTTATTTCGTTGAATATTATTATTACAAGAGTTTGAAAGAGAGAAGCAGATAGCGTCTGGTTTTTTTGCGCACATCGAATACTAATAATAACAATAAGCTATGAGTGGTAGTAAGAGTAATTTGGGCACCAATATCAGCAGCTCTGATCTCATTGATGCCAAGCTTGAAGAACATCAGCTGTGTGGATCCAAGCAGTGCCCCGGTTGCGGACACAAGCTCGAAGCAAAGCCGGTACGGGAGTATCATCCTTCATATTCTTGCCTTCAATCTCAAGATTTTTCAAATTCTTTTTTTAGAAAAAATAAAAAATAAAAAATAAAAAACAAGAATCATCGAGGAAAAACAAGAATTATGCTTGCTGTTTTTATTCCATGGCTTATAGATTATATTATTAATTAATTCTGTTTATCAATGCTTTTTTAACCAGACCAAGTTGAGATTTTAACTTAAATTAAAGCTTCCTCTTTAATTTCTTTTAGGTTAGTCTTTTTTATTTTATTTTATAACTTTCTTATGTTGAATATAATTTGAATGAATTTTTGCAGGATTGGTTAGGTCTACCAGCTGGAGTGAAATTTGATCCAACAGACCAAGAACTGATAGATCACCTCGAAGCAAAAGTTGAAGCCAAAGACATGGTGAAACCCCACCCTTTGATAGATGAGTTCATTCCAACTATTGAAGGAGAAGACGGGATTTGTTACACCCATCCTGAGAAACTTCCAGGTCCCTTAATATTAATAATTTTTAAGTACAATTCCCACTATTCATATCAATATTGCTTAAAAAAATAATGAAGAGTCTTAATGAGCCAATATATAGCTAGCTGTAGCTTCTCAATCTTGTTTGTTTGTTTGTTATGACTTTTTTTGTTTTCAAGAGAGCGATCTCAACTCTAATTGTCTCACAATTTGTTACACCTAAGTCAACCTAACTTTGATTGTTTCTTCACACATTTCTTGCAGGAGTCACACGAGATGGCTTGAGCAGGCATTTCTTCCACAGACCTTCCAAGGCTTACACTACTGGGACAAGAAAGAGGAGGAAAATTCAAACCGAATGTGACTTGCAAGGCGGAGAAACAAGATGGCATAAAACCGGTAAGACGAGGCCTGTCATGGTTAATGGCAAACAGAAAGGGTGCAAGAAGATCCTTGTTCTCTACACAAACTTTGGGAAGAATCGAAAACCCGAAAAGACCAACTGGGTAATGCACCAATATCACCTCGGTCAGCACGAGGAGGAGAAAGAAGGCGAGCTTGTGGTTTCCAAGATATTTTATCAGACTCAGCCGCGGCAATGCAATTGGTCTGAAAAGAGTGCAACTACAGGTGAAGGAAGCAGCGATCCTAATAGTCGAAGAGATAGTGGCAGTGGAAGCTGTTCATCAAAAGAAATGATTCCACATAGAGACCATGAAGTTTCCGGAGCTCAGGTTGCTGCTGCAATGTCAAGTTACGGCGCCATTGATATGCAACAGTTGAAATCTGACCATTTCAGTTTTGTCCCATTTAGGAAAAGCTTTGATGAGGTACGTTCATTTTGTTTATTCATACATTAATTAATCTTTCTGCTTATTTGCACTAACGTTGCTGTTTGAGTTAAGTAATTAATAAGCTTTTTAATCAAATCTTTTGTTGTCATACATATTTTGCATATATAAGATAAAAGTAAAAGGAAGGACTCAAAAAAGTTATAGGGTTGCTTTTATTCTTCTACTAGTTGCTTGAACAAACAGCATGCAAAAACCCTATGGACCTTACTTGATTATCTTTGTCAGCTAACTAAGTAAACTTTGTTTACCCGCCAGAAAGGTTACCACATGAATAATTAACCATATTAATTCAAACAAAGCAAAAAAAATAAAAATAAAAAAAATAAAAGAGAGAAAAAGATGTTAAAGCGAAACAAAAAGAATGTTGAAAATGGACTTGCTAGCAAACTGTTTCAATTCAAGATTAATGTTAATATGTATAGTTTTCAAATGCAGGTGGGGATAGGGGAGGCGTCTACAGCAAGGGAAGCCCCAGCACACGGCACGTGCGAAGATATTCGGGATCACCATCAGCGGCCGCATCATCATCTGGCCCATGATCATCGTCAACAACAGCAACAACATCAGCAGCAGCATCAACAACAACAGCAGCAACAACACCATACGCATCATCAGCAGATTGCTACCACAGCATTCCACATCAGCAGGCCTTCGCATCCAATCTCTACTATCATCTCTCCATCTTCTCTACATCACACGTCTATCATTCTTGATGAAGACTCTTATCATGTCTCCAGAATAATGCTTCAAAATGAAAGTTTCCAGGTACTTAAACAAAACCCAGTAGTATTCATCTGACCGTTCACATTCGATCAGTTTGACCAAGTAATTAATACACACAGAGTAAACTAGACAGTGTGGTATTTTTTTTTCTTTCTCTTTCTTAGTTTAGTACATTACACACCCAAAAAGAGAGGAAAGAAAATTAGGTAACAAGTGCCTCTAAGATTCTTGCCTAGTGGCAAGTTAATACTCACAACAATATTGGGGGCACCAATTCAAGTATGAAAGATTTTAAGTATTCTTAAGTGCGGTAGTAGAGGTCTTATCTTTAACTGATCGTAAATTGTTGAGCTATACTCTATAAACCTTTGAATTATATAATAAATTAATGAATTTACACTTCCAATGGATCCCACGTTGTAATATATTTGTAGAGTGAAAACCCTAATATATATATATATATATATAGAAACCAAAATTATTAACAAGTGAGGTTACATGCCAAGTGGCACTGTTGATTAGTGTCAGCTAAGTTGGGAACATGCTCTAAATTGTCTTTTCTAGATATCAAACCTTGCTGAAGACATGATGATTAAGATGTTAATTTTTTGTTGCCTTTTTCTAATGAATAAATGCAGCAACAGCAACAGCAGCAGCAGCAGCAGCAGCAACATCATAAACTGGGAGGAAGGTCTGCATCTGGTTTGGAGGAACTCATAATGGGTTGCACTTCATCATCAGATATCAAAGAAGTGAGTATCAACTTTTTGACCCTGAAATCCATGAACTCCTTGTCGTGCGTCATAATACTAACTAAGGAGAGTAAAAGGAAAAGCAAAGGATCGAAAAAGACAAAATATAAAAATAAAATAGTATCAAATTATTCCTTATTACTATTATTTTAAATTAAAGAGAGAAACCAGAACACCTTTCTTTATTTATTTATTTATTTATCCTCTTTACCTCTTTTATTCTTCTTTTGATTTTCATGTTTCGGTGATTTACTATATCATACTACACAGTATCCTGTAAAGGAATGTAAGTAGCTATCATATCTACCCTACACTGTACTGTCTTTCCAGTACCTCATAAACAAAATCAAATACAAAGACAAGCATAATTTGCTTTTCTGTGTACGCCTTTTTCTTTTTTTCCTTTTTTTTCACCTTTTTTTTCTGTGAAGGAGGCAAATGGTGAAGATGTTAAGTATTTTTGAATTTGGACGCTGATGGAATTCTTATTGGATCAGCAAATATAGGAATCTAAAGAATATATATAGAGCTAAACCTATACAAAATGTGAAACAACGAGCATAAATTGTTAAAATACATGAGGATCTTTATTCTTATTCTTTTCCTCGCTCTTTTGAACAAGAAAGATAATTAAACCCGAAACTTTGGTTTCAATTTCAAATGTAAGAACAGTGGAGAGGGACTAAAAGCTTTTTTCGTATGAATTGTTTAAATGTGTTTTATGAAAATAATATCTCCACAAAATATAAACACATGTTTATATATTTCTCTCTCTATCTCTCTCTCTCTCTTTTTTAGGCGTGTTTGAGTGTCTTCAAAAGAAAGTGGATGATAACTCATAAGCCCTTTTTCCATGCGTAGCATTGAGAGTAAAACACACCATCAGACAATTTGATAGTGGGAATAAAAAGAGAAGAAAGAGGCAACTCCTATATATAGATAAACCCTAACCCTAATTTTTGACATGCTTGTATTTGTTTGCAGGAATCATCAATGACAAACCTCACAAGAGGCAGAATGGTTGAAGTACTCCTCCTTCTGGCCTGATCCTGACAACCAGGATCATCATGGGTAGGCGCAAAATATAAAAAAATAGTGAATAAAAAAAAAACTTAAAAGACAACATTATTATCATCATCATTATAGTACTTGAAGCCAAGATGAGGCTGGCCATCTATATTTTGCTCTTTTTCCTTCTTTTTTCTCTTTGGAGGGGGCCCTGGCAAAGGTCTCATGGCCTCTCAAGTCTCAACTGAACTAACTGTACAAACAGTCCATGTTGAAAGAGAGGAGAGAAAAAGAACAAAAGGAGAAAAAGAAAAGAAGCCACAAAAGGCTGCTTCCATACTGACAAATTAGGAGGAGAACCAAAGACCCAAAGTAAATCCATCCCAGCTGCATGAAAATCATCACCATTATCATTACAACATCATCTTTATGCCTATTTCTTATTATTTTATTATTTCAAGATGTTTTGTATATTGTTTTTTTTCTTTTTTGTTCTTTTAAAGAGAATACCAAAGAGTTTGTGCAAATTGCAAGAAAAACATTGTTAATTGTGTTGCTTGTGTAGTCACTTTAGTAAATTATAGATATATGATTTCTTTTTCGATTGTGTGTTGCCGAATTGTTTACTTATTATCCCATTAGTCCCTTACTTTCTCCACTTAATATATTAGTTTGATCTACAAATCTTCACCTTTCAAATTACAAGATTAGATGAACTGGCTTGGAATCTTTATTCTGTATAAAATAAAATAGTGAAAAAGATGAAAAATCAAAAGATCGAGTAGTCCTTCAGTGGTTAATTATAGATTTTTGAATTATGATTACTTTTGTTCATATATTTTTTTAGGGATATATATAATAATTTTTATCGACATGTGCCTGTTTTCTTGTTCTCATTGATCTATCACATGCATATCTGCTGATTTATATATCCACAATTTTGAGGTAGAGATTTCTTTTCTTCTTTACATCAACATTTTATCATGGGTCAAAATTAATTTTGTTTTATTTGGTTGTTTCTGTAATTCAGAAAGTAATATATACTCATCTTGTTCTAGTAGTCTATAGGCATATACTACATGCTATGTAGTTGTGTGTGTGTGTGTATTTGAGGAGATTATTATACATTTGCTCTGAGAATAGCTTTTGGACATAAAGACTTAAAACAACACTTTAACTATCGAACTAATTTTTTTAAGTATGATAGCCCAATTTCATTGCACATGTATCCTCTAAAAATAAGTAATTTTTTGAGTTAATATTTATACATTTATAAATATTCATACCACCACCATTGTACAAACTGAATTGACAATTTTAATCAAAAAAAAAAAAGAGATTAGTTGTGTCTTATCAATATTCTTTATAGATTAATTAGTAAATATCAATATTTCTTCCTCTTCAGATTGGGCGCCTCTACTCACCTTTAATAAACAACTAATGGGTGCATGTCTCGTTAGCTGAAATGAGAACTCTTTTGGAGTTTGTATTAATGTTGGTGTTGGCCTTAATGAAAAGCAAAATTACTTTGGATAGATTGATAGAAAATCCGATGGGGTCCTTTTTCTACACCCCTCTAAGTGACTTCCTGGAAGGCTCTTTGTTTTTGTGGTTTCAAAAATGACAAATGATAAGACATTGCCACATCAAAACTTCATTTCTTACCCATTTAAGATTTAAAGTGAGAGTCTCTAATTAAATAAAAGATTAACAAAAGTAAGAGAGAAACAAAAGTGAGGAGCTTGGTTAAATTAAGCTTTTAACTGAAAACAATGGAATCTTTCTATAGTATTAACTAGAAAGAGTTTAAAGTTGATCTCTCTCTCTCTCTCTCTCTCTCTCTCTCTCTCTCTCTCTCTCTCTGTTTTATAAGTTTCTTGGGAAACTTCTTTACTATATGCTTTATTCTATTATAGATTCGAGCTTTTTCTGCAGTATTAATTATAGAGTAGTAATGTGCTTGCTTATCACATCAAGAGAGAGAGAGAGAGGAGGGAGGGAGTAACGTGCATATTATCTTTTCTTTCATGGGACGTGCATGAAATAAAGATAAATCAACAGTTAAGTGAGGGCAGCAGCTTCATTGTAGTTTCTAAAGGGAATAAAGAAATAGAACAAGGAATTGATGAGAAGACAAGAATAACCTTTAATCTTGGATTTGACAGTTCTTATGACTTATCACAAATTTTATTTTATCTTGTCATTTATATATACACAAAACGTGATATTCTTTACATATTCTTACCTTATTCTTTCAATTATTGATTTGTACTATATAGTATACGATATTATTCCCAAGCACATACCCATTGAGCTCATTCTTGTATCACAAAAGAATTATCAATGTCTTATACTAATTGAAGTAGGGGAGATGTAAAAGTGATTTATGCCATTTTGAAATTGTTTAGAGAATCTAAACACAGTGGTTTACTGATGCTTTAACTAAAAACAAAAAAAAAAAAAGGAAAAAAAAAAGAAAAAAAAGAGAGAGAGATCTTGTAAGAGATGGTGGAGAGAGTTTGGTAAGGGGCCAGGGGGAAGTGTCTCTTTCCACATGCAGTATAAAATAAAAAGGAACGACATGTCTTGTTCAACCTAAAAAGTTGATATTCAGTTCTTCCACTTTATAGAAGATTTTGGATGCTTTTTAAAGGAGGAAGAGTATGAATTAGCAGCAATTTTAGGGTTACTCAGAGTGCAGAGATTTGGTCCCGTAAAGAAGTTGCAAGAAGAATTAAGTAGTGCAAGGAGGAATATCACAACATGGCCATGCCAACTTTTTTAGATTCTTCCATATATCTCACGTACCTTGTTTTCAGATGTATAGCGATAGTAGTCCACCTTCGGCCCAGGCAAATATAATCGATCTTGTAGGAGAAACACTAGAATCCATGATAGGTAATACAAGTAATTATGAATTAGCAGCAATTTCAGACTGATTGCATTCACTAGCGACATGGGATATGGCTTTAATTTATGATCCTAATTCAATTTTACAAGAACCAGAATATGAATTAATTTAGATCTACGTTGATGTCTCGATGAACACTGCACTAGTCCTATCGCGTTAGCAAAAATTCATGCGAAAGTAAGTAAATTGTTAAAGCATTTATCCTTTATAATTTGCTTTTTCTTTTTGTATAAAAAATGTGAAAGAAGTAGATTACTAAAGTATTCGTTCATTCTTCTTCTTTTTTTTATCTTTTGTATTATGATAAGACATAACTACATGATTGGTCATGGCACAGAATTGGTGGAGCCCATTAAATCCCCATCGAAGTTAGTTGAATTTAGGAAAGTTTGGTGAGCATTCTGCACTTGAGTATGGATAGAGCCAACCATAGTGTTTTTTTTTTTTTTTTTCTTTTTTTAATCGATAATATTACAGTAATTAATTATTATTTTCCCATATTCCTATTTTTTTTTTTATTATGTGCTTTGCAAACATGGTTTTGGATCATAAGAATCTATGCAAAAAAAAAAGAAAAAAGAAAAGTCTTTTTTAAATTTAAAAATAAAAAAGCGTGTCACATGATATTATAAAATGTGCACATGTGTACAACATATAATATGTGCTCAAAATAAATAATCGAGTAATTTAATAAGGTTTTTAAAGAACTAAATATGATGGAAGTATTGCAATAACCTCCTTCAATTTAGCTTAGTAAACAAATTTGCTTCTTCTTTATCTTTCTTCTTTACTCCTTGTAATACTAATATTTGGATTGTTGTGTCGCGATTGGAAAGTCTTAAATAATTTTATTTCTGTTTTTTTTTTTTTGTAATAAAGAAATATTTCATTAATACCAGACCAAATATATTATATTAATTTAAATCCTAACACTGACAGCATAAAGCTACAAGATATATGTCACTGTACGCAATTGACTTGTTGAGGTCCAGGAAAAAATTGTGTGCACTAGGATACCATCACAAAGGACCAATAAAGATGTGACATAACCACTTGAGCTCCAATGAAATATCTCTTACACCCATTCAAACTATTATATCTACGATCATTGCTGTTTTAATAAAATAAAAAATAATATAGATTTTTCACCAACAACTATAGAACTTAATTTAGGTCTAGTAGTTGATGTAAAAAAAAAAAATTGTAACTATAAAATACAACTTAGTAGTATATATATGACTTTTAAATAATAATTTTGATAAAATAATAAAAATATTACAAATTTTCATAATATCAATGGTAAATTAAATCAACTTAACTTAAAAGTCACAACAGTTAGTGTTTACCAAATACTTTAGTACTATAAACATTTAATTACATATATATTATCCCAAATTTAAGGCGCATATTGGCACACATGTAATAAGAGAATCACCAAAAGGCTCCACAAATTTAACTCTTCAAATATCTATTTACTTACTTATGTGGCAAAAAAGAAAGTGAAAAAATATGCTATCCTCCAAAAGCTCTTCAAATTGAAATAAGTTAATATTGATAACTATTTTTTTTAAAGGAAAAATGAATAGCAATAAAAACACTTCTCTCTCTCTAATAAAAAATAATAAAATATAAACTGAAAATGGAGAAAGCACTCAACAAAATTGAAGAGAGATAAGTATTTCTTATTTAAAAAATCGTAATTTGAGTGTTTTCTGCGGCCTTAAATGCTAATGTACTTCTTCAAATAAAAAGTACAATTTTATTCAAGGAGTCTTTTGTGTTAGAAAATTATCCTTTGGTGAAAATCATAACCTAAAAAACTAGGAATATTGATATTGTATTACCTAGAATCAATGAACGAATATAGGAAGCGTAACTGAATCCATAGTGCTTAATTACTTTTTACAATTGTATAGTTTATCTTCTAGATCAACACATTATCTTAGAGAATTCTTTAAGTTTCTCTCTACACTCTCTATAATGATGGGATGTCAGACAAGAATAGAATTTTACATGTGATTTGTAGACCATAACCACTTATATAGATAAATTACTTGTTATCTCTAGGTATTCCTATTTCAACTTATTATAAAAATAGACTCTTAAGTCTTTACACATTGAAGGCCTACATCATATCAAATACATTAAAGGCTAAATTACTAAAAGCCTTAATAAATCACTTTTAATTAGATTTAATCTTATATGATAGTCTGCAATACATAATTATTCACATTTGAGCTAAATGTTGGATTAAGAACTCAACTTTAGATTAAGAATACAAAATTTTGGTGATGCTCTAAGGCTGGCCCAGTTACTACATCATACTCTATCATATATATTCTCTCAGTTAGAAACCACAAGCACCCTCAAACTCATATACTACTCTTTAATATTAATTTAAATATCTAAAAAGAATCATCATAAACTTTATCAAATTCATTAAAAATATATTGTCTAGCAACTTTATGGAATTAAAAATAGGAACCGGCACTCAATTTCTCTGATTCCATCAAATGTAATTCAATTCAATTGTTTAACTGCACTGTACAAAAAAAAAATTCAAAATATCAGTTAGTCGAACAAAAATCAATTTTAAGAAGAATTTAGATTCAATATTGAGCAAGCAAAACGCCTTCCATTTGCCCAAATTACACGTGAAAGGAACGATGAACCTGAAATGGGCTTTCATAAATTCCTTCGCTTCTTCAAAGGCCATGCATGCTCAGGTAGAGGCTCTTTTGTTGGAGAAAAACTTAAGTGAGTGGGTCTCATTTTGGAGCCACTAAGTCTCACTTTGATATCGAGAATATTTGGAGTAGCCCTTTCGACACCCTCCCTAATTTCTTATAGAACCCCTCTTTAATTGAAATTGTTTAAGTAATGATAAATTAATTCTTTTTTTTTTGTTTTGTATGAAAATTCAATTATACACTTAAATAAATTATTTTTTAACAATTTTTTATAGCCATCTCATTGCATAATTTATAATTATATTATAAAGTTTAATTGAAAATATTTATTTTAGAAATTTTTTAAGGATTTACAATAATGAAGATAGAAAATATATAGTAAGAAGAAAATAATTTAAGATTTTAGGATGTGTATACATTTTATAAATAAAAACCTAAAAGGAATACTCTTTATAGAGTTAATTTTTGGATTAGTATTTTATGAATTAAAATTGGGTATTTTATGGAATAAAATTCAAAATGATTTATAAGGATTTTTTTAAGGATGTTAAAAGCTCCACACCAAAATTTAATATTATTCAGTCCCACCATTTCCTAAGCATGCTGACTTAGTGTGCTCACTCAGTTCGGACCTGCTATTTGGCAACTCTGATACATCCTTGGTGAAATCCATAAATTTTTATTTTAAATTAAAAAAACCCATTAGGCGGGGCAATGGGTCGTGTTTAGGCAGTTTCGTATAATTTTCTTATTGTATTGCGGTTAAATTATATATTCTAAACCTATCCATTAACTTATCTGAGTCAAAATAGACAAACTCGGATCCAGTCATTAATATTATCGTGTTACCCGAACCAACCCATTTAACCCACTCTTTTTGGTCAATTTGAAATAATTATTCAAAAGAATTATTATATATTTTTAATTTAAAATATATAACAATTTATAAAACATGCTTTTTAGAAACATAATATCCAACTAAACAAAATCTTAATGTTCTTCATGATTAACTTGATCTAGTAATATCGTCCACAAATAATCAATAATTTAGTTCTAGACACCACTATCAGAGATTATAAATTTAAAGAGAAAAAAAATCATAGAAAAATTTTTGTGTTACCTAAAAAAGAAAAATACAATGAGTCAATGATGGTTCTAAAATTTTTGTGTTACCTAAAAATTTTACAATAAATACTTATAGTTTTTAGGATTTGTAATAACATTATATAATTAGTGGATTTAAAGCTAATTTATTTTTTTCACATAATATTAAAAAAATAACTAACCTACTTTTTCTTTGAAATTTTATAATTTAAGTTATTGAATTTATTAAACTATTAAAATTAAGGGTAATTGGGTTGAGTGAAATGGATTTTAATGCTTAAATTAAATATAGGCCAATGAGTCGTGTTTGGGCATTTTCATGTTGTTTTCTTATCGTATTGTGTTAAACCATATAGGGAAATTATTATTCATATACCTTATATTTGCTATGTTATCAAAAATACTACAACACTTTGAGGGTGTATCAATCGTCCACCCTTAGTTGACAAAATCTATCAGCCGACCA
>NW_006263303.1:8038805-8067536 GCF_000493195.1 Citrus x clementina | reverse complement strand
CTTGAAAATTATCACTTGTATACCCTTAAATTCTCTTTTTATCACTTGTATACCCTTAAATTATCACTTGTATCATATGAAAAGACCAAATTACCCTTCTAAAGTCATCATACTTAAACGGCAACTAACGGTTTGGTGGTCAGATGATACATTTTGTCAACTTAGAGTGGACGATTGATACACTTTCAAAGTGTTGTAGTAGTTTTGATAATGGAGTAAACTAAGGATATAAAAATGATAATTTCCCAACCATATATACCCAAACCCATCCTTTGACTTATTTGGATTAGAATATATAAACCCGCACTCATTCGTCAATATTATCATACTACCCGAAATCTTTAGTTTATTTTAAAACATGTAATAATTTTTAAAACATGATTTTTAAAAATATAATATCAAACGAAACAAAATTTGAATATTCTTCATGTTCAACTTGATCTAATAATAAAGTCCACAAATAATCAATAATTTAGTTCTAGGCATCAATGTGAATGATTAAAAGTCTAAACAAAAAAAAAAATTATACAAAGAAATTTGTATTACCTGAAAAAATCCTACAATTAGTCAATAATGGCTCTAAATTTATAATAAACACGTAGAGATTTTAGGATTTGTGCTAATATTATAATTAGTTAATTTAAAACTATCTTTTCATATAATATTAACAATTTTAATTTACCTTTTTAAAAATTTTATAATTTAATTTAAACTATTAATATTAATTGATATTAGGTTGGGTGAGATGGGTTTTAATGCTTAAATTCAAACTCTTATCGAATTGGTTTTATGATGCATTTAATAATCAATAATTGGAATGGGTTGCAATCAGAATGGAATGGAATTGGAATGGGCTGGAATTGGAATGGAGAATGGGAATCGAAATAAATTGTTTACTTTAGTTGTGGAAATCATAATCGGAATGAATTGTATTGTCATTGATGTGTTTACTTTATCTTGGAATTTGAATGAATTATTACAAGTTACTAAACTAACATTAGTTCATTATTTTCATTATTTATTATTATTCTTATGTTATTGTTAATAATAATAATAATTTTGATAATGGTAATTACTATTATAATTATTAATTATTATAATTAATTCTTATTATTATTGATGTTGTTGTTATTGCTGCTGCTACTACTACAACTAATAATAACAATAATAATAAAATAAAAAAAGAAATAAATAATGATAAAATGAAAATTTTAAAATTTAAGTAGCGGTAATATGATCACTTTAGGGAATAAAATTCTTATTCTTAACTCCCCTACTGGAATGAGAGCACTAGTAATTATTTCCAGTTTTAAGTGATGAGCACCACTTTAATTCTCATTCCAGCTCTCATTTAAATAAATATACAAATTATTAATTTTTATTCCTTAATTCACATTCTTATTTTTAATAAGTAAGCACGCCATTAATGGGTTGACTCATTAACCACTCGACGTGATACAGGCCGATTCAACAGTTTTTATCGGTGGGTTCATATAGTGCTCTTACGTTGTATGAAATTTTGCTAGGCCTACTTAAATCAAAACCCAACTTATTATGGACTGGGTTTTAGTGAGTTGAACCCTTAACGATCCAATAAAAATCAGCTCAACAATTGTTTTTATCGTGTGAATTCGTATCGGGTTAATTAAACGCGTGAAATTTTGCCACGCCTAGGACCCATGTCATTGAACCCATCAAACCTGTCGAATGACAGCAGGGCTTGACATGCTGAAGTGGTACACCAACCCACACAAGTCCTTTTATAAAGGCTCTCCTCTAAGGAAGTCTCTGATTTCCATCGCATTATGGAATTTATGATACGTCAGGATGACAAAATCTTGCTTTGGTTCAAGAAACAACATAGACGAGGAACGGGGAAGGAAAAAAAAAATTACCACCGGAAGGATGACTACTTCAATCACAATTACAATTGCGAAAAGTATTATTTGCAGTAATATATACCGGTTGAATGACGAAGTGTATAGAGTGTAGTGTGTAGATATACACAACATTGAAGAACTCTAATTCTTCTCATTTTTCCTTTGCCTGAAGCATGACATTGTCGGAACACTGGAAAAGATCTGACTTCTGAACTTATTTCATAATGTGTTTCTGTACAAACAACTGCTTCATAACATCTTGTTGAAGAGAGTGGTTTAGCAGGCACGTGCCTCTGGAAGCCGTCCCGTAACTGGTCCACAAACACCAGAAACTTTCAAAGAAGCAAAGAGGCACGACAGCCTGGCCATCATGGGCCTCGTACTCACAATTCTGGGTACAACTGCCAGCGCTTTACTAGTAGTATCATCACAGGTGCCATGATATCCTTCAAGATCTGCTTTTGTTATTAGCACTGCATCAACCGATGGAGAATAGGGAGCTGTAATAGCCAGTTTTCTCTGGCTGAATTCCTGAACTGCCTGGTTATCAGAATCACACAAAGGCAAGCATTAAGATTGAACATTACCCAATTAGATAAATCCTAGAACCATTGCCAAGAAAAACAGTTGCACATTTTTCAAACGGTAAAATCATCTTCATTTGCAGGGGAATAGAAGCTTATGAGCTTATTGACCGACTTTGAGATGGAGATATCAGCTTGATCCACAGGAGAAAATAAGTATCAAGTACTAAAATTAATATTTCTAAAGTGAATTGCTTATTATTTTAAACCACAGAATGTAAATATCTCCCAGCCCCAAGTGCAGAGGGTAAAATCAAAGAGAAACTGCGGCACTTAAAGTACCAAAAATGAATGTTTTATATCCAGGAAAAGGTACCTTACACTGGCCTCTACGTTTCATTTAGTGAGAAAACAAACACAAGACAATAAGGATGGTACAATGTGAAAGGTTACACTTCACATTTTCCATTAAAATAATTTTTGCGAGTAAATAAAGCGCCTAAACTACTATAATAAGTGTTAGCTATCCAAGAAGATGAGAACTTTCTGACAATAAACTCACATCTCCCTTTCATTTAAGTAGTAAAGCATAAGAAAACCTGTTTCTTACCTTCCACTGTGAGGGAGCCAGTAACACTCGAGGCCTTCTACACCTCACATATTCCAGGGCTGCAGCCGGTGCCATGTGCTTGTACTCTACCTGCACAAGGTAAAATCAACCAATCCAACAATAAACAAATGAGCCAGCTCAAATTTAATTGTCAGATCTCTTATCATCCACTAAACATAAAAATAGAAATTACCAAAAGAGCTTAATAACCTTACCAAATAGCATAGCACAATGGTTGTGCTCCTTCCGCGGCCAGCTTTACAGTGAACATAAGTCGTTTTACCAGCACATGAATTACCTTTAGCCAAAAAAGATGACAAATTTCAAACTAAAATCAACGAGAATACATAAGAGTTCAAAAGGACCACAGAAATAACTGATATACTCACTATGAATGAAGTCCACAGCTCTCCTAATATCAACAAAAGAAGGAGCAAAGAGATAATCTCTTGTGGGAATCACTAAGTGGTCGATCCCATGGGCTTGTAAAACCATAAAAGAGAAATCGGCCCTTCAGTTTGTTAGATAGAAATCAAAACAGCTACACTCATATGACAATTACTAATCAAATAAGTTGTATCTTTTGATATTCATAAAGCATCAAACAAGAACTACAAAACAAAAAAAAAAAAAATTTACCCACATGATACAAGGAAGATGGAACCAGAGTTTCATAGGGTTCATTGAGAGTGATGACTCCACCGACCCCAAGTTGCTTCAACCGTGGAACGTCCTTAGGAAACGGCACCGCGCCAAGTAGAAGAAACTGGGTAACCAAATGAAAGGAAAAAAAAAAAAAGAAATTGACTACTGGGTTATATAATAGATCACAAAATTTAAAAAAATAAAAAAAAAGCCCAGAAAAAATAAAAATGAAAGTAAAATAAACCTGATCGACTTCGTCCCACCATCTGAACTCAGCTTGGATTTTGTTACGAAATACATTATACAAAAGGGTCGGGTAGAAGAGGATCCGAGCACCCGCCCCGACCAACGCTCTCTTAGCGTCAGCCTTCACTATCTGCGTCGTACGGCAACCGTCGTCGTTTCGATCATGCTCCACGTCGTCCAGCTCCTCGATCTTCATCTCACCAACACTGGGCCTTCAGACTCTTCTCTGATTCCGCTGAGCCTAAATTTTACGGAATAGAGAAAACTCTGCTAAATTAGGAGATGCGGGTCTGGATAAAAAAGAGAAATTGTTGGGACCAAGAATGGAAATTTGGATAAAATCTGGGGGAGAGTGAGAGAGTAGAATTGTAGGGTCAGAGTCTCTGAGAGAGAGAGAGAGAGAGAGAGAGAGAGAGAGAGAGAAAGAGTGTGTGTGTGCGTGCGAGACCGAAAGGATATAGAATAGATTGCGGAGAATTTTGGGAAATTAACAGTCAAAACTTTAAAATAATCCTAATTTCCTCCGGGGTGATTGGCTGGTAGCGAGGCCCACGGCTACTTATAAATCCTCATTGTTCATTATTATTATTATTATTTTTGATGGGCCACCGGCCACGTTATTTTTTGACCTTTTTTTCTATTGATAGTACAATAACACAATTATTAGTTGTTTGATGTTTATAACCAAACAACTACTAAAAAATGCTATCCAAATTTTTTATTCTTATTATATTTAAGAAATATCTACTCCATTTATATTTTGTTAAAGAAAAAATTACATACACTCAATTATTCTTTAATTGAGAGAGGAATTGATTATCATATTTTAATATAAGGACTTGAACGCCAAAAGTCTTGAGTGGCTACCCATTATTCTTCTGAATTTGCAGAAAATAGGAATAAAACATTCACCATATATATATCTATGAGTTGTGACTACAATATTTTGGGTAATGCATATTATATCTTATAGTATGAGTATTATTAGAAAATAATGTCCAAACTTTGACAATTTAGAAATAACATGATTAAATTTATATTGAGATCAAATATTTGAGTGTCTTTTTAGTTTGGTTGTGTTTTTTTTTTTTTAATTTGTTTAGTTACAAATTTTTTGTTAGACTTCAATTTTGATACATCAAAAAAATATTAAGTGTTTAGGTGTTACTTTTAGTTTCAGGGAGGTATATTAAGTCTCATACAATAGTATTCGTATTGAATTAAGGGAAGCATATTTGAGTTTCATTTATTTTGTGAGGAACTATATACTGTAAAATTCAAAATAAAATAAATAAATAAATTATATATATATATATATATTTTAATTTCCCTTTACTGCTGAAAATGAAAGTCTGCTGATGTCTGATGCTTGCATTTTTGGAGACAACAAAATTTGTAAATGTAAAACTACTCTTGAGTGACGAGAGTGGAGAGCGTGACCAATTTGAAATTAGTGGAAAAATAAAAAAGTTGTTGGGATGAACGTTTGACAAAATGCCTTTCCCATTCAATTGGTTAGAAAACAAATATTATGTTTCAAAAAAAAATTTTAAAAAAATACTTCGGCTATTTGTTTTTTTTTAAAGTTTTTAATTGAGAAATAAGATAACCAATTGTTTTATTAATATTGAGAGACGAATAGTTAGAGAGTAGTTTTCATTTATAAGCAGCCTGATTGTAATGGATCGGGATCCTCTTCTGATCTGATATTTATTTGAGCAAGTGTTATTAATATAATTAGTGGTTAATAAATGAAAAAGAAAAAAGTAGTAAAATCTTATTCATTCACTAATATTCAAACACAAGTGGCACAATATTTATAAAAAATCAGGAGTGATTAAATCAGGAGAGGATCTCAATCCAATTGTAATAGCGCAACAATCCCAAATAGGGTTTCAATTTAATCGATTGATGCCTCTTTTATGGATGATTCAAGTTTCCTGTAATTATTGGCCGTGAGAGTAATAAAAAGGAAATAAAATAACATACGTTCAATATTAGTATGTTTAAATTTTTGATATATTGAGCCATTTTATCTACATTCCAGAATTGGCAATTGACAAAAACCATTTCAGTAAATGCATGAAATAAATAATAAAAAAATGTGCTGCTAAATAATTTTTGCAAACTAAAATAGGGGGTTTACCCAATATTGAATTAATAGACCTTCAAATTAGTTAACACTTTTATCCTTTTTCCAGTCAAGAATCTTCTAATTAATGTCCTCAACGTGATAAAAATAATTGATGTATATACGTACAACATTAAAAGACATTATTAGGGTGTTTCTTTTTTTTTTTTAGAAGAACTATTACTCGTGATATTTACACCATATAAATTATTGAAACCAGTTTATATCAATTCTGATATGACCACCGCTCAAATTTTTTAACCTTCTCAAATATTCGAGGAATGCCCAACTCTTATTCTGAGAGAAATACTGCTTTCACTCAAGCTCTGGAACTCCAAGAAAAAAAATTTAAATTAAACCCCTGCAATACGTCCACGGAAGCTCAAACTACTTCCCAGCCACTTGGACTTAGCCCAAGTGGTTCATTATTAGGGTGTTCCTATGTTATATTTATTATGACTTACAATCAGGTTTTTTAGTATAAAAACAAGCAATAAAATTGTGGGCCTAGTGGGCCAGTAGATGAATTTTATTTGATTGAAAGTTGCATTAAATATAATTTAAGGAGACCCATATTATTGTTATAATTATTATTATTATGTAAAATACTCTCGTATTTAGGAGAAACTAAATACGTCCACCTAATGAATAAGAAAAGAAGGTATCAAGTGTCAACCAACTCAACTGATACATTATTAATAAACTTTAATAACTTGTAAAGAGGATTAAGAATGTCTTCACAACTTACAAATTCGTCTCGTACGTGCCCAATATATCAAATTAATCAATTAAAATTTCATTTGTTCTATTTTAGGGCTAGTTTGGTAATGTTGTCCCTTTTAAAATAATTGTTGTTAATTGTATTATAGAAATAATCAATTGTGAAAAGAAACAATTATAGCTTTGGAAATTTTTATTTTTAGAAATACCATGAGTTGTAAAAGTAGTCATATGTATTTGTTAAGTCTTACTGTTAAACTATTGTAAGAATGTAAATGACTGATTTGGACATAATATTAAATAAAATTTATTTACACATTACATGTATATAAAATATATATTTTTTGTGTAGATATATAATAATTAATAACTAATCTAAATATTTTATAATGTTACTTTTATTTTTTTTTATCTCAATGTAATTAGTAATATTAATAATCTCTCTAAAGTTATTGATTTCATTTCTTTTTTTTTTTGAATTGCATGAGATTAATGTTCATATTACAACTCATATTATATGAGATTTACAACTAATATTTACTATCGGATAATTATTGGGATTAATTTACATTAATTCACCTCTCAAATATTGGAGAGATGTATACTCCACTCATATTTCGAAAGAGAAAAGACGGTCTTCACTTAATTATATATCATAATTAAGGAAGAAAATAAGTCCATACATGCGTCGTGGGAGCTCGAACCACTGCCCTCACAATTGTAAGTGCAGGGTCCTGGCCATTGGGCCAAATGTTGAGTGGTTGATTTCATTTCCTAATTAATAAGGAAAATTTTAGATTTTTATAATATATATGAGGATATATATAGAATTATATTAAAGATAAAAGTGATTCTCAAAATTAGATTTTAAAAAAGTCATTCCTTTCTTGCTTTTCAAAACTTATTGTAGGATGGGTGATGATTTACTAAATATCAAAATTAACTTTTAACTTTTTTAAATCACTTTTAAGTTTCTAAAAGCAATCTCAAACGGGTCTTTACCTAACCGCCCCATTGTTTGAAAACTCAAGTCCGCATGGATGTACCTAGTTTTGTGGGCTTTACCTGGTTTGATCCAATCTTGCTCTATATCTTTGTATTCTTAATATGTTTTGATATAATAATATTAGAAATACTAGTATTTAATTCTCAATCTAAACTTAAATTGTAATTACTATATATTATTCATTTATTAGATGGAAATTTTCATAACTTATAAAATTATTAAATCTATTATCTAATAAACAAATATGCATTAAAGAATTACGGCTCCTATCATTACTATATGCTAAAAATAGAATTTATATTTTTCTTTTCAATAATATTAGGGATCTCAATAGTTAAATCCTAACTTGAATCTTAATATTACACGTCATTCATTTATTAAATGATAAATTTCATAATTTATAAAATTACTTAACTATTATTTAATAAATAAGTATAATTGAAAGTTAAATGTTGGTATAGCGAGTAATATTATTTTTCTTACAACTTAAAAAAGGGGCCCCACTCGTAAGACAGTGATTAACTTAAGCGATGCGTCGTTTCCACTACAAACGGATTGGGTTGGTTCCTGCCTCTTTGTCCTTTGTAAACCAGAACGTACTAATTAATTAAAGTGTGTCACGTGCATTTGCTTAGTTGACAAGATTTGCTCTTGACAAAATAAGGCAAGTAGCTCTCATCCCCACACGACGCATCATTGATTGAATGTGCAGCTTTGTTGCACTCTTTCATGAATTTATCACAAATGTGTGTCCTTTGTTATTTGCATGTTATGACCCCCCGTCGAGCCAGAATTCTAATTTCACGACCTTTTAATAGTGACATTAATCCTAGCTGAAAATATAAAAAAAATAATTGTGACATTATTAAATATGATTCGATAATAGTTACTCAATGTTTACATGGTAGAAAAAGGAATCATTACTGTATAAGGAATTTAACATACAGACAAAGAAATGTAAAGGGTACTTAACATTTCCTCCTCCCATTGTATAAGTGGGTGTAGATAAATTTTTCTTGTGGGTGGAACACATATATTTTAAATATTAATGAGGATAAAAATTTAGATTGTGCATTATAGATTTGATTTAGGGTATTCTCATCAGTAGATATTTGATTGCTAATATCAATATTTTTTTTATTGTAACAATACATATTAGTATTTGCTTTAATATTATATGAAATACAATCAAAGTCTAATACAACTGATCTCAACAAAATACACAATCAACATAACATATACATTGAAGTCTAATATAACTAAAGTCAACATAATAATAAACTCTTAATGTCATTGGAGAGACTCGATCTCTCAACCTTAAAATTAATATTAGTGTTAAAAAAAGGGAGCCCCTATATTACAATTAATGTAACATACACATTCAACAACAACCACATAAATAATGAGCCCATACAATTTGTGTGGTTATTGTTGAATGTATATGTAACATAGCATTTACCTAAAAAAAAAAAGGATAAAACTCTTTTCAATAAAACAATAATAATAGGATGGTGCAATGGGAGTCAGTTGCCGGCCCCCACTTGATTAAAAAAAAAAATACTTAGTTTTTTATTTTATGTTCAAGTCTTGCCCCTGTAATCTTTATTATATCTGTCCTTTGATTTTATTGTTGGACCTTTTGCCCTTCAAAATTAAATGAGCAACTCAATAGCTTCAAATTAAAAGCCCAATGGCCCTTAAATCCTATATATATTGGGAAAGCCATTTCGTATAATTTGGTAATGAAATTATGGGTTCGGTTATGGTGTAATTGTGGTATTATATTACAGTTGTATTCAGTTATTGAATCCACTTAAATGGGTAAGATTCATTAAAATTTAATGACCGGATGCAACTGTAACACGGTACTACAGTTGCACCATAGTTTTCTCCTGAAATTATTGAACAACATTATCAACTCATGAAAATACCCAATGGACAATTGTAAATGATGTCAATATAAACATATATATTATGAATGAAAGGTATAACTTATGTGTTGATTATTATTTTTTAGAAATTGCCTACCATAGAGTAAATTTCTGGCTTCTTCCCCGGCTTGTAAAGATTAAATTTTTATACTTTAAATCAAAAATAATTTGAAAACTTGTAAGCCTTTTATTATTATTATTATTATTATTATTATTATTAGTAGTAGTAGTAGTAGTGGTAGTTGAAAGTAGCCTTTTATTATTTAATGCACAAAATTATCGTACATGTACGCGTGTTTTCAAACCATTATGGGCCCCAAAATTGATAATTTCTCAATAAATTTTACTCTTCGCCAAATTCTGGAAACGCATTTAAAAAAGGGATTTTAGAAACATGGGTTGGCTCGGCCTACCTGATGCTCACGAGGGATCCCGACTGGAAGAATAGTGGGAGATAACCAACGCAATCCAATAATTTTCTTTTCCATAAATGACTTATTTTATTATAAATATTTCCGACGAAATTTAGCAAATTTCATTTTTTCGAAAATCTGAAATTTTCCTATATTAGCATCCGTGAATATTCGTTTTTGAAAAATTTCTTTTTTTTTTTCTTTTGTTATTATTATTATTATGAGTGAGACTGTTTAAACATACCAGTTTTTTCTTTGTGTTTAAGAATTTTACTAACTAAATAATCTTTAAATAATTATTTAATTAATCATTTCTTCTCTTTCTTTTTTCAATTTCAATAATTCTCATTAATTCATTCGGATATATTCTTTTAGTTGTAAATAATTAGTATCACTAATTAAGAGAAACAAAACACATCATTTAAAAATAAACATCAATAAATATTTATTAGCCATAAAAGTTAATGAATATTATAAAATTAATTTTTTTCCTAACACAAAAGTTAATGAATATCAAGGAAAAAAATTCTTACATATATAGAAAGCATGAACTAATAAAAGCCAAAAAAATGAATTCAAAAGAGAGTAAAATTGAGTATTTTGCGAAATATAGAGTAAAAAGAGAGAATATGTAATTGTAAGATAGAGAGAGAAAGACATTAGTGAAGGTAATTTTGACATTTTAAAATTTTTAATAATAAATTTATTTTTTGAAATAGTTGTAAAAATGAATTTGGAAGGTTCAATAGCCTCACCCTATTATTGATTATTATTATTACTATTATTTGGAGGAAAAAGGACAATTACACTCTCAAAATTTGAGAAAATAATCATGTATACTTCTAAAATCTTCAATAAGGAAAACGAGGAACTCTTTTGACTATAATATCATTTGTAGATAGTAACTAAAATAACTAAACTTTAAAAAATTTTAGTAAATACAAATATAATTTAAATAGTTTAATTTATCTAATAGACTAATAATATTTGAATTTTTTAATATATAAAATATTTTTAAAATGTAAATTATTGTATTTACTTTTATAATATGTTTATGTTAATTATAAGATTTTAAATAAATCTTTATGTTAAATAGATTTTAAATTTTTACATACTTATTTTAATATTATGTTTCTATTTATTATAAAATTTAGTTTAATATAATATAAGATTGTAAAGTATTAAAATTTTTAAATATTAAAATATACATATTGTTACATTTATTTTAATATTACGTTTCAAAAATTAGAGTCGATTGTTTTGAGTTAATAAAGTCATAAGATATCATAATTAAAAAGAAATTTTAATGTCCAATTAAAAAAATTAAAATTTACATAAATATTTATTCAAATCTTAAGGATATAAGTGTTCTTGTTCCTTATTATTATTATTTTGGATGAAGGAGGGTTAAATAAGTTATCATGGACAAGTGATCATGAACCCACCTGCAAGCTAATTGATCTTGCAGTCAAAGAAAATTTTGCAGTCACTCAAAAGTTGGTAGGGTAACTTCACTAATAATTAAAATCTCTTGTGGAAATTGAATAATAATATTAAATCCTCACCTAATTCGGGCAGGCTCGTTTAACTTTCATTATATTCAGTAGTGGGGCATTATAATTTCATGTGGCCAAGCTTTAAAATTGCAACTACTTACTGCGGCCCAGCAATCGGCAGCCACTTATAGTGTGGCAGCTGCATTTGATTACTGGAATCAATATATCTCTAATTCTGTTTTCTTTATTCACATTATTATGATTCAGATTGTGCATCTTTTTTCGTAAATAAGGCATAAAGCAAAGCTAGCTGCCATCCAATTGAATGTTCAAAGTAGCATCCGTTTGCCTTTATTCGTTCCATTTTCACATGGGCTTTTTCTCTGTCGCCAATGATGGACTCTGTTTCTGTACCGTCCATTCCTCATCATCATTGAGTTCGGGGAACATGGGATGTTGTTCCCCTGTTTCTATGGGACAATTTTAGAATGTCTTAGGTATTGTATCAATCTTAGGATAAACAAATAGAGTTATAACGTATGTGTATTTTATTTTAAAGAATCATTAGATAATTGATGGTTATATAAAATTTAATTATATATGTCATACATTCATTAATTAGTTATATTATCTCTTATGTATTTTAAAATTTCTCATTTCTCTAGATGCTGTCCTTGGACTTTTTTTAATGTTGGATTTCAAGCATTTAGCCAAATTCAATTTGTATTTGCTACAATGCTACTAGAACACACATATATAATATTTTCTTTTGGAAAAGAAAGTATTTATATAATTTATATTACAAGTTACTGGCATTATAATAAAAAATGTGCTCAAAGTTTTTTTTTTTTTTTTTCAAGTGAAGACCACGGTAATGGTGGGGGTTAGGAAGGAATCCTACTTATAGATCATCAAACGAAACATAAAACCTAAAAACAACAATCAAAAGCAAACTAACAAAGAGTAAAACTAAATCCTAACATTAGGGAACTCCTACGCATCTAGAAGAATGGAAAAAAAAAAAAAAGCAAATCAATATGCAAACCCTGAGGACTCAAGAAACACTAATGAACCGTGAAAGAGAGAACAAGCTCAATTAGTCATAAAAAATCAACTGCACGAGTAGGCTCACGAAAAACATGACTGACCATGAAAGAGAGAGAATAAGACATGGCTTGGACTCAACCAAGAAAATAGACACAAACCTATTGCACAGAACCACGAGAAGTAATCCAAGAAACCATTGTAGCCGAGTTAAACTCCACCTCAGGTACAAGGTAATCAAGCTGAGTAGCAAGCTCCAAATGCTCACAAATAGCCATTTGCTCAGCATAAAGAATCGGTTGGTACCTAAGAAAAAAAAAAAGCTAAAAGCTGTTAGAACCACACTCCGATGATAACATAGAATACCACCAGCAGCTGACAGCTTAGGATTACTCCAAGAGCATTGATTCACTGAATGATTCACCACCTTAGACAGTGGCCGCAACTAGGAGACAGACCTCATCGGCCTTCGAGCAGCTCAATAACTCTCAACCCCTCTGCAAACTGAAAGCCTAAGACCCCCTGCAATTGGGATGGTTCAAAACTGAAGACAGAACTAGCAAGCCTAAGATCTAAAACCATCTTATGAATAACAACAAACTACAAAAAACAACACCGAATCAAAACTCAAAGCATTACAAGCCTTCCAAACGTGCCACAAAATAAAACTCATAGTTTAAATTCATATGTTTATTATATGCATCTAACGCATGGTTGGAAAATTTTTGTCGATAAAGACAACAAAGTCAAAATGTATTTGCACACTGCCCATATTTTCACTCATAGGTGATTAAATTGAACCCCGCTCAAGTAGTGGCAGAGTCTAATTGATGATGAGTTTTGTGTTGAAGATTGAATAAGAATCAACTTTCCAAAAGAAACGACATAGTCGGTTACACGAAACAAAATGCATTATGTTGCTATCTGTTCACAAACAGTGTGTCGATAAAAAGTCGCGTACGACGAACAGCTCATATCATTTGGCAGCAATAAGCTTTCAAAGATTTTATACACGTGATCTGTATAATTGAGATTTAATTATTATGATTAAAATAATTAATAACTGATCACTAATTACCCAAATAAAATTTGCTCAAAAGAAAAGCACAGATAAAAAGAAAAAATCATGATCCTTTCCTCTAATACTTAAATTGCAAGATTTTTGCTTAAAAGCAAATGCATATCCTCAACCGACTCTAACTACTAGTAATGGGCCATTGTAATCCCTTTTAGATCAGAGTCTTATAATATGATCAAGTGATAAAAATTGATATGAAAATCTATGTTTACAACATGTGATGTAATATAGGTTCAGGTATCCTATTTTTTGGACGTAATTTTTAAAATATGTGCAAATTATGGGCTTTGATTTCACTAAAATCATGTCACAATCGAACCCCAATTGCCGGTCTACTAAACTATCTACTATTAGAAAAGTTTCACTCCCCGGTTGCTTTAAATGAACGCAAAATCCATACCATAGCTTTGAGCCTTCGAGTGTATTTTGTTTGTCTGCAATTACACAGCAACAAATTGTTTGTAAGCTTCCGCTTTCACTGCATGTTTTACTCTAGCCGTGAATCTTTTCTCTTCCAGATGAATTTAATCATATCAACTTTCTTTTTTAATCGTAGCACTCCTCATGAGCTTTGGATCACGGTACATTTAGTTTTATACCCCATACTGTAATTAGAAGTCCTGACAAGATAAAAGTTTAAATATGCATCGGGTTTTTGGGTGTCATCTCTGGGGCATTTCTTTGTCCTGGTCAGTAAATTAATTATCAACTCACCAACCTGTTGGAGTGCAGCGTGAACAATTGATAACAGCATTACCATGTACAAGTCAAAATTTTGTACAGTAAAAGCATAGTGAAATAATATAAAACATAAATAGAAAATGAAAATAGAAGAACCAGAACACACTCTATTACAGACTTTTCATCACTGAGAGACCACATAAACCCCACCATTGAATGCCTGGAGCCTCATTTGGCAACATTAAAAGAAATCCCATCAAATAATCATCTCTTTAACTTCATCAAAGAAATGGGGAAGAGCTGGCTTCTAGCTCTCGCCGCTTTTGTCATCTTTCAGTTAATTATTCCAACAGAAGCTGCTTCATTTGGTGTCGGTGGTGGTGTTGCTATTGGCATTGGCGGCGGTGGTGGAGGAGGAGGAGGTGTTTGGATTGGTGGAGGTATCAACGGTGGCCCTGCTCAAACCCCAAGTGGGTCATCTCCGGGTTCAGGTTCAAGTCTCAAAACAGCTTACACTGCTCTCCAGGCTTGGAAATCAGCAATAACTGATGATCCTTTGAGAATTTTGGACACTTGGGTTGGAGACAATGTGTGTTCGTACAAAGGAATCTTTTGTTCAGATCTTGGAGCTCAAGGCCCTGTTGTTGCAGGCATAGATCTCAACCACGCAAATCTTCAGGGCAATCTTGTCAAAGAACTGTCTTTGCTCACTGATGTCAATCTACTTCATCTCAACACCAACAGATTTTCAGGCACAGTTCCAGAAACTTTCAAAGACCTAACCAGCCTCCAAGAATTAGACCTCAGTAACAACCAATTTTCAGGCCCTTTTCCTCTTGTCACTCTCTACATTCCAAATCTTGTTTACTTAGACCTCCGATTCAACAGCTTCTCAGGACCCCTCCCTCAGGATCTCTTCAACAAGAAACTTGATGCAATCTTTGTCAACAACAACCAATTCAGTGGGGAACTCCCACAAAATTTGGGCAACTCCCCAGCTTCCGTCATCAATTTGGCTAATAACAGGTTGAGTGGAAGTATCCCAGCTAGTTTTGGGATCACAAATTCTAAGTTAAAGGAGATTTTGTTCCTGAATAACCAGTTAACAGGTTGCATTCCCGAGGGAGTTGGGCTGTTTTCTGAGATGCAAGTGTTTGATGTGAGTTTCAACTCACTGATGGGTCATTTGCCGGATACAATATCGTGTATGAGTGACATAGAGATTCTGAATTTGGCTCACAACCAGCTATCTGGGGAACTGCCGGACCTGGTGTGTTCGCTGAGGACGCTAATGAATCTAACTGTGGCTTTCAATTTCTTCTCAGGGTTTAGCCAGGAATGTGCGAGGTTGTTGATCAGGAATGTGGGATTTGATTTCTCAGCAAACTGCATTCCTGGAAGAGATATGCAGAGGCCTCAACCAGACTGCTCTCAGATCCCCGGAGGAGGATTGAGTTGTCTCAGAATTCCTGCCTTACAGCCTCTTGTATGTGGGTCGTTAGTAGCGAGTTTAGAAGCTAAATCATCTCCATGAAAGTCCATGAAAGAGGGAAATTACTCTTTTTATTTTTTTTTAACCAGTATTGTAAAACAGGAAGGTGGTGGTGGCTGCCTTTCAATTAATATAGCAAATTAGCAATTATGATTCACAGCTTCCAAATTTATTTCTTCATGGCTTCAGTGCAATATTTGTGGGTTATATCAATTTTCATTATCTGTCTTGAATAGACGAGACAAGCCTATCAACTTGAGAGATATTTATGAGACTGATGATGTTAGCAGGCGTCGATTTTTATGTTATTGTGAGTGAGATTGTTACAGTCAAGTATATATCTTAATCAATATGTTATGGATCATTTTCCTTCATGTGATACCTGTTAAGCAATGAAGTGTTATCTTAAACAGTAGGTTGACAAGCAACCACAAAAATAAAAACTTGGATAATCTAGAAAAGGATTTGCTGAACCACTCGGCTCAGCCCGAGTGCCCAGGGCAGCTGCCCTTCAACGTATTATGGGGGTATTTTTTTTCTTAATTAATTGAGTAAAGGTAGTTTTTTTTCTTATTCATGAGTAAGGAATAGATATTCTTTGAATATTTGTGAGGGTTAAAATCTGGGCAGAGCTCCATTAGTATTGATGTAAGTTGGTCTCAGTAATAGTCTGATTTGTAAATATCAGTTATAGTCTCATATAATATGAGTTGTAATATGAACAATAATCTCATGTAATAAAAAAAAAGAAAGAATTTTTTCTTACCCATGAGTGAGGAGTAGACATCTCTCGAATATTTGTGAGGGTTAAAATTTGGGCAGAGCTCCATTAGCAATGATGTAAGTTGGTCTCAGTAATAGTCTGATTTATAAATATCAGTTATAATCTCATATAATATGAGTTGTAATATGAATAATAGTCTCATGTAATAAAAAAAAAAAAAAAGAAAAGGATTTGCTGTTTGTGTCACATGACTTCTGCGCAAGCAGCGCAACCCCGCAGCTCATTTGTCTTGTTTAGACATGATTATATAACGCTGAAATCAAAGATCTCATTTCCCCATTACTTACTTTACGTTTAATTCATTATTCCTTCTTATTAATTCTATGTTCTTTTTATTGTTTTTTTTTTCTCAATCACTTGAGTTATTGTAAAAGAAAAAAAAGTTTTTCTTGGATTTAATCGATCGTCGATCATTTGTAATCATTTAGGCTTTGTCATCAAAATTACCAAAGTAAATTTTTTTTTTACCTAATAATGAGACAGCTCACGCCTCAAAATAAATTTAATATTAAAAAGTCAATGAATCTCACAATAAGACATACAGCTCTATTATATAACAAAATATTAGTGAATTATCATCACTTTAATATGCTGAGATGATAAGACACGCCGATTCAAACTTTTCTCAAATCCTTGGATCCTATAATATAAACAATAGAACAATTAGAATAGCCCGGCAACCCCCATAATGTATATGAAAACTTTCAAGTTTGCCATGATTATTATTATTGTGGCCGCAACTCATATTATTAGAATAAAATTTAATTTAATTTAATTATTTTTCCATTAACTCATACCTCCTAAATCTACAGATTTTACCATCTGAAATTTACTGAAATCTAAATAAATAGAATTAATATTACGGTAAGAGATTTGGCAAGACTAATTTCAAAAATTTCCGAGAACAAATATTTAAAAAAAAATATTTATCACAACTCATATTTGTAGGAGGAAAAAATTTTTGGGTGTGTTTGGTTGTAGTATTAAAAAGGTATTAAATTACTATTTACATTAATTTAATACCAAACCCATGTTTGGAAAATAACACAAGGGATTGGGGTGGGAGGCTAATGCGTCAACTGACGCATTAGCTTTGTTTTTTTTTTTCTTTTGCTTTTAACTTTTATTTTTTGTTTTATTATTATTATAATACTAAAATAATAAATAAATATAATTTTTAATTTAATATAATATTTTTATTTTATTTGTTTTTACATTATAATTATTAATATAGATTAATAAATAAATAATTTATCATTCAATAATAATATTTTTTTATTTTTACATTATAATTTATTAATAAATTTATAACTTATTATAACTAATAAAAATATTTAAATATGAATAAATTTAAATAATATTAATTTAAAATTAATAATAATATAAATAATAATATAAAATATTAATGCAATTTAAATGTATTAATATAATATAAAACATTAATATAATATAATATTTAATTTAAATTAATTAAAAAAATAATACAGTACAGTATAGCACCAAATATTATACAACATTATTATAATATAATACTAATACAATACAATATAATATAATATATTAATATTAAAATAATATAATATAATATAATACAATACAGCGTGTTAAAACGCACCATTTTGAGTCTTATGTGGACTCGAACTGACAAGCGCACCAACCATTTAGATTATAAGTTGCATTCATATAGAATGGCTGGACGCGTCACTCCATCCTCCTACACGTAGTGAGCGGGGCAGGAACATTACGTATCGCCAGGAAAGCCAATTTATTGGCTCGAAAAAGCTTTGATCGCGACTGGTTGTAAACAAACAGGAAACAGCTGTCTCGCCTCTGCTTTCTTTCGAGCTTCGCTGCGTTGGCTTTTCCCACTACTGATACATGCACTTGGTTTTGTACCTGCTACTTGGGATTGGGTAAAAAATGCCTGTTTAATTCCAATATTGAACAGATGCAATGTGCATGACAATTAAGCAGACCAGAAAACCTATCCACGCATAGCATTTTCTTCTAAATCAGTGAGTACACACATATAACATGTACCTGAAGTTGCCTTTTTTTAACATGCTCTCTCCTAATGTGGTGAGTTTATATCTTCAAATCAAGAAGTCAAAATCTATGCAACGCTGTATTAAGACAGGAATGCCTGCAGGCCCCAAATACAGTTTTACATAAAATAGTCTCTCATGGCGATAAATAATGCTTAGCCATGATAAAAATGTTAAAATATTAAGCAAAAGATCATCTTCGACCAGCATGAAGCAGAGGAATTCAACAATGTGAACGGATCAACAATTTCCCGAAGATCAGATTTCGGGTTAGGCAATGTAGTACATTGGATTGGGGAGTTTGAAGGACCTCTCAGCTTTTGCAAATCCCAATAAGTCACTCCACTGATCTCCAGAGCTCCCATGAATCCTGTAACCTTCATTCACCAACTCTAATCTCTTCTCCGATTTGTATACTGTGGCTGGTTTTCCTTGATCTGAAGGACCCCTGTTTCATTAAAATGTTCACTCAAAGGCCAGTTATCTAATAAATTAATTATTATTCACCAAATAAAAGCATATAATAAATGTCAGTTTTGAATATCTCATCATGAATATCGATAGCAAAGAGATCAATCACATAATTTCATATCGGTTCCAGTACCTCAAGAAAAGCTTTTTCCAATCACTGTATCCAGCAAACAGAAGATTTTTCTCTGTGGTATTTCTCTGAAATTCGTTCCTCCCAGTTAGCAGAAATATCTTGAATCCCAGCTGCTTGAGCTCCTTGTAAAAATTCAAGCTTGCTGGTAAAGCAGGTGCCTTAGCTAAATCCACCCACTCGTCAAAAGCATCTTCATTGAAGATTTCTGATCTAAATTCAAAGCAAGATAGGCCCAGTAACTATGGTTTGAAAAAAAAAAAGTTATGAAAAATCATCAACAAAAAGGTTGCGGATGAGTCGCACACAGGATGCAAACAAGACAGCTGCCCAGAAGTGAAAATGACTAAACATGAGTATAACTTATGAACTTTAAAGGAGTAAACATTTGTAGGTCTAATCACGATATGCACCAGTGAAAATTCTCACATGATACAGACTGTTGGCAGGAATATGGGTCATGTCATAGTTATAAATAAGGCGAGATATGCTAATACAAGATTGGTTTTCGTGTTAATGGGGTGCCATGAAAACCTCAAGCAATCAAACTCATAAGTGATTAATGTCAATCTTTTCCTAGATGCAACAGTTTAGTCACTGTTTTGTTTGTAAATGCACTCAAAATTCTTAAACATGTGACCTAAAATCACTTTCTAACTTATCATGCTTAGGCCATTTTAGCTGCATATGTTTTAACTGTGTCCTTAACGGCCATCTAAACAAGTAATCTTCATTCTCTATATGAAATTTCATCCTTTTTTTTTGGGGGTGGGGGGGGGGGGGGCGGGGGGATTTTACCATGGCTGTAGATCCTAGGACAAGGATGAAGAGTAATCACCCTAATTCAATGGTACATCATAGGCCATTATCTCAATCTATATGGTAGACTAACTTGTAATTTTGATTGTATAATATTAAATTCAATAAAACATTAGCATAACCCTGCCCCTTCGTGGATGCATCAGTTAACAAGTCCAATGGACTCATCTATCATGATGCATATTAAAGCAAACATGTCTAGGTTTCAACTTCGCTACTCATATAGTTACATACATGCTCAGACATCCAGGTCCTTAGAATACACTCATGCATCCATTCAACATAATCCAGAATGATTGTCAATGATAAACAAGTATCAAACACTAACATGTTGGGGCAAACGAAAAGCAAAATCGAGGCTCTGTTTGTTGTTACTGCTGTTTAGCAGTTGTACTGTCGAAAGCAATGTTGACAATGCGTTTGACAAACATGTTTGCAAGTTAAGATCATGAGTTATGTCATGATTTTTCATTTAACATAACTTATGAAATTAAAATTTAGCACATGCATGTCAAGTTTTATTGACACGTGGGATGAGGATTCGTGCTCCAACACCTATGTCGGACAGCTCCTGACTGCTGATTTGGAGCTCCGCACAAAGTCTGCTGAGCACCGAAGCCTGGCCCTGACCCTAGAGCTTCTATTTCACACAGGGCCACGGCACCACATTAGCAAACAAAGAAGGTTGAGTAATACTAGGTGCCCGCTCAAGCTACTTATGCAAACTAATTGAATCAAATCGACGAGATGAAATGAAACTATAGGAATTGTCTCCTTATTCCTATTCTGTGGCGTTAGCATAGTCTATTGCCTAACAACATGCACACCTACCAGATCATGACACGTGGTAATATTACAACACCATAGGAACCAACAAACAGTGAAATCCAATCCAAAGGCTCAGAAAAGAAAACGAAATACCCGAAACCATGAGCTGCATAGTAGGGCAAGTTGGAAAGAAGGGTCTCATCGATATCAAAAACCCAAGCGTCCTTTCCGTCACCAGCCGAAACGTTGGCGCTCTTTGCGTGCTTCAGCGAGTAGCCGGAGACGATTTCAGAGTCGGACAGGTAATGTTCACCGGTCATGTACTTCTGAACGAACTCGACGCACCTTGACGGAACAGAATCCCATTCTCCGGCGTCGTTGGTCTCCACGGAGAAACGCCAGCTGTCGCAGTACAACTCATCGCCCGCGCGGATTTTTCTGTCGCCGGCGAATTCGATCCTGCCGGGGAAGATTTGGATGACGGATTGTGAAAAAGCGTGAGAGATTAAGAACGAGTGGAGTGAGATGACGAGGAGGAATTTGCAGCAATCCATTTCCTCCCTCTGGCTCTGCTATTATTGGCTGGCCCCTCCTGATTGTCCTAAATAACAACAAATGGCATCTCATTTTTTCAGCTTAAAACTAGAATAAAACGACATTGACGCGGATTGTTATCAGCTAAAACGACTCTCCGTTTTTTGGCATTTTCCCTTTTGACCACTTGTTACAGGAATCTAATCTAATAAATTTATGTTTCAACGATATAATCATTAATCTACAGACGGTAGACGCAATAAACATAGAGGGAACATTTGTAGTTTTGTATACAGTAAACGTAGTAAATGTGCTTTTGAGTTGAAAGTTAAAAAAAGTAAAAAAGACATTGTTACGAAAGATTGCACAACACTTTGTAAAAAATTGTGTGTTTTAATAAATAAAATTACAAAATATTCATAAAATTTTAAAAATTAATCATTTACATTCTTATTTGAATCGTGGGTTGAAAAATATCCGCAAAAATAGTATCAGGGCCAAGTTTTAGGTTCAAAATATAAAAATGGAAGAAACAATTGTTTATTTTATAAATTATGGAGGATATAATCTAATGATAGATAGTACTACAATTAAGGATAATATAACTAAACATAGGCAATATTATTATTTAGAACAAAGTAGATTAGATGATAAACAATTAGAACAATTGTATTATATCATGGGCTCATGAATTTAGAGTTGGAGAACTCATAATAATAAAACATAGAAATTTAAATATAAATCATATTCTTCTATTCAAAATTAGGAGAGAGGTTTATAGAAATAATTTTTCATGGAAACAATAGAATATTAATTCTATTGAGGAATATACAGACGAACTTGTGATTGATTATAATAGGGTTTTAACTATTAAGCAAAGAGATGAATACATTTGGAATGATAAAAGGATTAGAAGTAAATACTATCCTTCTGGCAACATGTTGATAGGACGCAAAGATTTAATCATGTATAAACTTTGTTATATACATAAAGGATTAGAAGAAAACAATATTCCTAAGGATATAAGAAATATTATATGTCACAAATACTTGTTAGAATATAATGAAATATTATCCAGATAATACTATGAATAAATTACCAGATCCATTGATAATTGCACAAAATATAGAAACCAATAAATTTCTATCTTCTAATTATAGGCATAGAGGATTTACTTATGGAAGATTTCAACCATTTAATTTGGTAAATGATTATGATATGTAGGGAAATAATAAGTTAAATTGGATTTCTCTATATTTATAAAATAAATTAAGAAATCCTAATTTAACCATAAATGATATAGAAAGTGCAAATGAAATACTTGAAATTAAAATATTTAATGCTGAAGATATAAGACAAGTTAAAATGTTAGGAGATCAAATGAGTAAAGAATTTGATTCAATCAAACAATTAATAAAAGACTTCATTGAAGATCAAGATAGATTGAAATAAGCAATCATTAATGTCATAAACAAAAAATCAATTGAAGATAAATTAAATAAGATAGAAATTCAATTACATAAAATTAAAAAAAATCGTTGAACAAATTGGTAATAAGTTTGCAAAAGGATTGAAGTACAAAAGATTAGTAACAATATGGAAGAATTACTCATGGTAATTAAAGAAAAAAATAAAATTTTACAAGATACCATAGTTTACTACAATGAAAAGAAAAAATAAAGAAATGCTAGCAATATCAAGACCAATATTTAACAAAATAAATGAAGATAAAAAATTAATAAGTTTAAGGATGCTAAGTGAAAATATAGACAACAGATTAAAAGAATTATCTAATCTAGAAATATTCAATGAAGAATCTGAATGCGAAGAGGAAGAAGATGTATTTATTAATTTACAAGACATTGAAAATAGAGTAAAATATCTAAAAATGAAGGAATCAAAACCAAGGGTCTTTAAACAAGGAGAATTTGGTAATAGAGCTTCCTATACTAGGGGAAATACAAATATACAATTATTATTTAAATATGACATCGAAGATAAAATCAGTAAGATAAAATCCAGCGATAGACCTAAAAATTGGATATGTTCATATTGGAGGAATCCAAGTCATGATAAAAGCTCATTTTTTAGAAGGAATAAATAGTCTGGAAAATTTAGTAGTACTGGATAATAGAATAAAAGATCGAAAACATGCACTCATTAGAATAATACAAGGAAACTTGAGTTATAAAAAGTTGATATTTAAGATATATCCCAAATATTCTGAGTCTTAGAGATAGAAATATAAATAAGACATTAACCTTATACCATGATTTGATATAATGCATGATGAATCTTATCCATATAGCATAACATATGCCATAGAATATACATTAACAAATTCAACAAATAGTGAAATGTTTGTTGATAAAGATTTTATTGAAATTGATAAATTATTTAATAAAGTTGGAAAGATACAATCTCTTAAAATTTTGAGAGAAATCGATTTACCAGATGAATGTGAAATAGATCTAAGTAGTCAACCTACTCTGATTAGGGAAAATACTACTAAGCCCATAGAATATACTCCAGAAGGAAGAATCATCATAGGAAATAGAAGATCATTCTCTATACCCAAAGAGAACCAATAGAACCCAAAGTTTTACAAGATGTAGCCACCTTGTGATACCGCCATCACATAAAATATTGGCCACAGTTAGGAAAAATAATCAAAATCTAAAAATTAAGATTAAATATAATAATGAAAAATCATGGCATGAGACTTTTGCTATCCTTGGTACAAGAGCTGCAAAATCTTATGTAGATGCCCAAATGATTAAATATTTAGAAAGAAAGATTCTAATTGAACCTCGTACATATGTAGGATTTAATGGAGAAAGAAAGATATTAAGTCAGTATTGTGAAATACTATTAAAAATAAAATGAATAGAATTTATCTCTCTCTTTTTTTTCATAGAACTATATTATAAAATAGAAATAAGTTTTTTATTATCAGGGATAAATTTTCTTGAAATTTTCTCTCCTTATTGCATAGGAGATAAAGAAATAAGCATAACAATTAAAGGGATTAAGAAAACTATATCAAGATATGTCTAATCCTTTTATAGTTTATATAAAAGTGATTATACCATATTATAAGCATAAGCCAAAATGATTTCATACTTTAATTGATACCGGTTTAGGAGTTAGTTTAGCTAATTTCAGGATTTATTCAAAATCATACTGGAAATATTATAAGCCTTTAACATGACAAGGAATAAATGGTAAACAAATCACCTTAGAGATATGTAGGATTAAAACTTTAATCCAAATAGAAGATTATATCCTTAAGTATCCCTATATTATAGTCTTATGATCATATGGCATCAGATATATTTTTTGGAATTAATTTTCTTCATAAGCTCATTTATATAATGACTAACAAAACAATTACTCTTAAAACACCATGTAATCATTTCATTACTACAACAAGGATTTATAGCCCTGTTTGGCGAACAACTGGAAAATTATATTTTAGACACAGCTAGCGTGATGATTTCACTATAAAAATCAATCAAATCATATTAGATTATGAAAAAATTTTGGAAAAACTTGATAAAACTTTTCGTGAAGACCCAATTCAATAATGGGAAATTGATAAAACATATGTTAAGATCGAATTAAAAGATCCAAATGTTGTTATAAGAGTTAAGCCTATGAGAAATGGACAAGAAGATAGACAAGAATTTAATAAATTAATTAAAGAGTTACTAGAACTCAAGATTATTCAAGAATCTAAAGGTCCATATAGTACTCGAGCCTTTATGGGTAGGAATCATGCAGAGATTAAACAAGGAAAAGCTCATATGGTTATTAACTATAAAGAATTAAATAAATATACCAAATTCGATGGATACTTTTTACCTAATAAAGATACATTAATTACCTTTGTAATTAATAAAAAGATATTTAACAAGTTTGATTGCAAATTTAGATTTTCCAAATTAAACTTGAAAAAGAGAGTATACAACTTACTGCCTTTAGTATACCTCAAGGACAATATAAATGGACTGTAATGCATTTTGGATTAAAAAATACATCACAAATATTTCAAAGAAGGATGGATAAAATTTTTAAACAATTTCATGAATTTTGCATTGTTTATGTGGATGATATTCTAATATTTTCAAATAATGAGGTAGATCATAGTAATCATCTCATTTCTTTTGCAGAAAATGCAAGAAACGTGGAATACTACTTTATAAAAGAAAAACTGAGATAATACAACCTAGAATAATAGAGTTTCTAGGGTTAATAATAGATGAAATACGAATTGAGATGCAACCTCATATTCTTGAAAAGATATATTTATTCCCTGATAAATTAGAATCTAAAGAACAAATTCAAAGATTTTTAGGATATCTTAATTATGCTGAAGGTTTCATAGTAAGCTTAACTAAAAAAAGCCAACCCTTACAAGGATTATTAAAGAAGAATAATGCAAAATCATGGGAAGATCTCCATACCAAAGTAGTAAAAAAATTGAAAGAAAAATGTGAAAGTCTACCAAGGTTAGGATTTTTTACCACTAATGATAATTTTATTCTTGAAATTAATGCTTGAGATAATCACTGAAGTGTAATTCTAAAAACAAATTAAGAAAAGATTTGCAGATATGCCAGTGGAACATTTAAGCCCACATAAAAGAATTACCATCACTACTAGAAAAATGGTTTTTTGTGACACTTGTCTTCTGACACTTTATTATAAAGTATCAGTAATTACATGTATTTGGGGCATTTTCCGTGTTTAACAGATAAGTATCACAAATTGCTAATACTACGGTATTAGTATATTAAATATCACAGATTCGTGACACTAAAGTATTAGTAGTTAAAAAAATAAAATTTTAATTTTGTATCTAGTAATAATCAAACCGAAGACCCCTAAGCCATAAGCTTTTTATTTTAACCGCTATACCACTCGGCCACAAATTGCATTTTTGAACTTATAAATTAATAAATACATAAATATTAAAACTTAAAACCTAAAACCTAGAAATCTTTCATGTATGGTCTGTGTGAAACCTAAAACCTAAAAAATTTTGTTAAGTCAAAAATCTATCTCACGGCCGCCGAAGCTTTCTTCCTTCTCTCTCCTTCCCTCTCTCTCCTTCCCTCTCTCTCGCTCTCTTTCTCTCTCTAACAATGATCTACCTTGAATGCCGCCTCTGTCAACACCTTGAAACCCGTCATCCTTAAGCTAAAATATCCCTGAAAAGAACCCAGAAAGTGCTGTGAAGAATTTGGGCAAAGCTAAGGTTTGAAAGTCCGAATCAGTGTTGTGATAATTCTTTGTCTCATTCTCTATTCTCATTGTTTAAGTATTTATCTGTTAATTGATTGATGTTTATTGAGTGCAAATGAGAGCTTGCACTTGTTTGGAAATCTAGCCATCTAGGGTTTTTGTTGCTTATAATCTAATTTATTGTTTAATAAAATAAATAAAACGCAGCTTTATTATAGGTGGAATTCAGTTTATTAAGTGAAAGAATGATTACAATCGGTGATTATGGATTTAGGTTGAATGCAATTTGTTAATTAAAAGAATAATGGCAATCAACAATCATGGGTTTAGTATGTAGTATATATTTCATTTAATGGTGTGTATGAAAACCCAAACCTAAAATTTTCTTAAGTAAAAATCTCCATTCTCCCTCACGACCTATAAGCCCATCACTCACTCTCTCTCTCTCTCTCTCCCCTCTTTCTAGCTAACAACCCAAAACTTATTGTGAAACCGCCATATCAATCTTTCAAAGCTCATTAGTTAGCAGGTTATTGTGAAAAGTAAGCTTTTGTTTGCTTTTATGTCTAATTTTACTTTAAACATTGGGATTGTTGATATTCGAGTTGCTGGACACTTGATTTTGAGGTGAAAGATTAATTAATAGTTTACGAAATTATGCTGAAAATTTGAGGATTGATAGACTGTTGTTGTGAACTTGGTTGTTTCCGAACTTGCTAAATGACTTTCAATTGATTTGAAAGTTTGATTAAACTAAGTTTAAATGAGAACATTTTAATTCTGGAAATTTTGGAATGAATTGGGTTTATATTTGATTTTGAATGGATTTCTCAATATGGTTGGTTGTTGTCCAATTTTATTAGAAATTACATATGTACCATGTTTGATATTGCAAACGTATAGTCTAACAGAGTTAGAATAAACTGAAATTCGGATAAACTACACTTCTATTTGCATACTTCGAATTTGGAAAGTTTTATTTTGATTGAACTTGTAATTTATTTTTAATGATTTTTCAAACTCTGCTGTCTCTGCAATAACTTCTTTTGACAGAATTGTTCATTAATCTTTGATCCTATCAAACACCAGCCTAATGATATTGGAATAGCCTCAAATTTTAATATGTTGTTGACTTATATGTCCACTTAAAATCTGGAAAGTATCATTATGATATATTTAGTATTTTAAATTTAATATAGGGAAAATATCCACCGTCCACCCATTTTTTACACATTTTTCAAAAATACACAATCATTAATCTTTGATTCTATCAAACACCAGCCTAATGATATCGGAATAGCCTCAAATTTTAATATGTTGTTGACTTATATGTCCACTTAAAATCTGAAAAGTATCATTTTGATATATTTAGTATTTTAAATTTAATATATATTCAAACACCTGCTGTTACTTTTACAGTTTCATATGCAATTTTGACAGAACTGTTCATTAATCTTTGATCCTATCAAACACCAGCCTAATTATATCGGAATAGCCTCAAATTTTAATATGTTGTTGACTTATATGTCCACTTAAAATCTGGAAAGTATCATTCTGATATATTTATTATTTTAAATTTAATATATATTCAAACACCTGGTGCTACTTTTATAGTTTCATATGCAATTTTGACAGAACTGTTCATTAATGTTTGATCCTATCAAACACCAACCTAATGATATCAGAATAGCCTCAAATTTTAATATGTTGTTGACTTATATGTTCACTTAAAATTTGGAAAAGTATCATTTTTGATGTATTTAGTATTTTAAATTTAATATATATTCAAACACCTACTGCTACATTTTACAGTTTCATATGCAATTTTGACAGAATTTGTTCATTAATGTTCGATCCTATCAAACACTAGCCTAATGATATCGGAATAGCCTCAAATTTTTAATATGTTATTGACTTATATGTCCACTTAAAATCTGGAAAGTTTCATTATGATAGATTTAATATTTTAAATTTAATATATATTCAAACACCTGCTGGTACTTTTACAGTTTCATATGCAATTTTGACAGAATTGT
>NW_006263303.1:7807932-8038371 GCF_000493195.1 Citrus x clementina | reverse complement strand
CTAGATTTATTAAATTTAGCCACAAGTAGTAGGCATTTGATTGGATGGTAGAAATTTTTGTGTATTGAATTTGGATTATTTAGTTATGGGAGTAGGATATCTCATATTTTTGTTATTGAAGTTTTGGAATTTGTAATATATACTAATAATATTTAAATGTGAAATGAAAGATTTTGTGATATAAATCAATTTCTTTTTGTTATTTTGTGGTGCCTTTTAATTTTACCAATAAATCAATAGGCAATGATCCAATTCAATTTTTTATTTTTTAAAATAAATTAATTAGTGATGCCATGGTAACAGTAATTATAGACACTAATAAAATATCAATAACTACTAATACTATGGTGTCATAATATCGGTGATACTGTGGTAATAGTAATCACTGACACCACTTACAAGTGTCACTATTTTTCTGACTCCCAGATTACTGACACAATTAACAAGTGTCAGTGAAAGTAATTTCTGACACTATTCTAAAGTCAGTAAAGACCATTTTTCTAGTAGTGCATAGTAATGAAAAGGAATTGTTAGCTATTAAAAATGGAATAGCTAAATTTACTTTCTTTTTGTTACCAAAGAAATTCAAGGTAAGGTTTGATAACACTTAGGTCAAAGAATTTATATTTAATAAATTGTATAACCTTCCTCAATATAAAAGGATTATTAGATGGCAGCGGTTCCTTGCTGAATATGATTTTGGGAATTGAATATATTGAAGGATCTAGCAATTGTATTACATATTTTCTTAGCCAAGAATATAATGGAGATGAGTATTTCCAAAATAATTAAGGGCATAATGATGTGCTCTAAAGGTCAAGAATTGGTAATAGTATGATTTATGATGGGTTTGCCATGATAGATGATGACCATGAAGAATTAAGCAATCTTTGTCTAGACAAAAGCTTGCAAAATCATTCAGAAGTCAAGACTTCAGAATAATATATTAGCAATATGCTAAAAAAGGTATATTTCAAGGATCAAACTGAGGGGTAGACTACCCAGAATTCTTCACATAACTCAAAAGTCACATATCTAAAGAAATTTCTCATAATCAATGATCTTAAAGAACAATATATGAAAAAAAGAAGATCTTAAAGCTCTTCATTAAGCTTAAGACCTCAATATGATAAAAGTAGACAATCTATTCCGATGATTAAAATTTCATTAGGAAGTGACTATGCTTATGATTATAAAAGAATTGGTAAAATAGCCTATGAGATTCCTCTTAGTCAGGCTATAATACCAGATCATTCAGGGTTATATCCAAGGATTAACTTTGTTCCAAGAGCTGATCCAAAATTGATAAAAGAAATATTTGAATATGGTTTTATTAACCTTGTTTATGTCAGTGATGATCGTAGGGAATTAAAAGAGCTCTTAGAAAAAAAAATTACAGAGGCTGTCAATGATCTCAAAAGAATATCCAAAACAAAAGAAATGATTTTTATCAAGATCCTCACTACTTGCCCTAAATACTGTGATAACAAGTCGTACACATGATTCAAGTTGGGATTAACAAGACAAAAGTTAGTCCAACTGTTGATTTAGATTAGGTCTACAATGATTATGATCCTCAATTATTCAAGCCCAGAGCTCTCACTAGTAAAAGGGCCATTGTAATGAAAATCCTTTATAAATGTCTTGAGAGGATAAGTAAGGAAAAAATATGGCTCCATGAAGCCACAAAGGAGCATATAATCTTTTCTATGAGTAGAAAAGAAAGCATCTTAGCCAAACATGCAATACTAAAAAAGAAAAAGGCAATATATGAAAATCTCGTGGAATCCAGCTTGTCAACACACTATGTGGTATGCAAGGTGTTAAAGCATCAATCATCATATGGCTATTTCTACGAAGGATCAAAAGGGGAGTCTGGCAGGAAATACATGTCGCTAGATGAGGAACTGATAATTGGCATGTGACAGAGTCCACTGGAAAAGATAAACGATGCTAGTATAAACCATCGATAATTCAAAAAGAAAAGATTCAAAAAAGATGAAGCTTATCAAAACCATGTAAAGGCTGTTAGCCAACAGGAAAAAGAGGACAATAAATGTCTTCAATGATATAAAAAGACGGGGTCACTTTATCACAAGGGATCCACAATCCACAAGAAAAATTTAACAAGTGTCATGTAAAAAGAGATAATCTTATCTCTTTAAGCTTATAAATGGAAACATGTAAGAAGGGAAGGACATCACATGTCTAACCCTTCAACAATATATGTATTCTTTGTAGCCATCTTTTGTAAAATTCTAGCTATGAAATAAATAAAACTCTTTTGAATGAAATTATCATCTTCCAGATATCGTATATAATCTTATAAATTAATCAAGAACCTTTTATACTAATACTTGTGCTTGATGAAGAAGATTTCTTGTTACTAAGCACTCTTCTAGAGACAATCGTAAGAAATTTACTTAGATATATCTTATTAGGCCAACATGTTGTGTGTTGCGTTAGGCCGTGTGGAATAGTTGCTAAAGTAATCTTGTATGATGTGTGGAGCTATGGCAGTGCTGACCATGGACCTCTCTATGGTTGGAGGCAATTAGTGAACCTATCTTAGAATTCCGAGAGATAGTATATTGGTTAGTAATCTTGAACTATCTTCTTTTGTTTTAGCAACAAACGAAAGTATGTTGGGTCTTGTTCGTTTTCTGAGAATTTTATAAGATAAAAAGTGATATGAGTAACTCAAATTCGTAAAAATGAAAAGATTTGTTAGCAAATTTTTAGATTTAATTGATAATTTAGATTTTAGTCAAGAATATTAAGTTGTTTATACAATTTCTATTGTTAAAAATACATTGAATGCAAGCAAGCGCTTATACAAAGAAATGAAAAGGATTAACATCAATAACCAAGAAGTATTTGATTCCTTTGAAGAGGAAAATAAGATAGCATTAATGGAATCAATTTTATATAGTCTTGAAATAATACAAGATTGGCGCAAAACTAATAATAGAACTCAAAACCGACCATAAATAATGAATAATAATAATAATGATAATATGAATATGTTGATTCAAGAAGCTGAATTTAGATTACAACCTCTCTATGAAAGTCTTGATGATATGATCCTTAATTGGGAAAATAGATTCAATGTCTATATAGAGATGTTAGAAGAAAAAAAAAATTGGTCAATATCTCAAAGGAGGCAAATAATCATAAATAGCATATCCCATTTAGAATTTATAGATTTATATGAATTTGATAATCATTTAGAAATTTTTAAAGTAATAGTTAAAACTTTAAAAGGTTTTAAGGATAGATGTAAGAGAAATGGAAGTAGAGATGATTTCTTAAGATTATAAGTCCCTAAGATGACTATAAAAATCTTGGGCAGTCAAAGGAATTAATAAAATTTAGCATATTTTGCAAAAAGATCCTTGTTATACTAGATGTTGTAGACATTGTTGTAAGCATTTAATTGTTGAAGTTAAAAATACTTTCCACAATACATGAAAATTTAAATTATATAATTCAAACTTTAAATTTATAATAGTAACTTAAAATGCATAAAATATTTAGTTTTAGATTTCATCAATGTAAATGAGAGACTAAAATTTTACTATTAAAACAAGTATACAAATTTATCAAACTAATTCAGAATATTTCTGTTGTAAGCAAATCATCATCACTAAAATCAATACCTAAACTCCTTACTGCACTCTTTTTTAACTAAAACTTTTATTATGATTAATTAATTTGATTAATTACTTATTTAATCTTTCTCTCTCTCTCTCTCTCTCTCTCCTTCTCTTATCAAAATCTATTATGATATATGAAGTAAATATTACATTTAACAAATGAATATTATTCAAAAATTAATAAATTTAGCCCTACCGTAATCCATACAAAATGAAATGATCGATACCCATCATGTAAAAATCAAAAACTAAAGTTTCTATACCTTTTGAATCTATTAGAATTTTTTTGTCAAATCTCAAAAGCAGAAACTCTAAATGATAATAATAAGCATTATAGTGAAACCAAAGAAAAACTTGATTTAGCAAGAAAGAATTAAAAAAAATGAAAGAGAGAGAACTAGTTGAAGTTTTGACCATTGTTACAATAGAGAGAGAAAATAGTTAATCAAAGGTAATTTTGTGATTTTTAAAATTAATAAATTAAAATAAGAAGTTATAATTTGATAATTATTTTAATTAAAAGAGTATATGTTGAAGGAATTTATTAGGTTCGAATAACTCCACCTTTATAAAAGTTAGGGGTTCGTTTGAAGTGGTGACAATGTCCAACTCCTAGGCATACAATATTTTCATTAAAACAAAGTCGAAGTAATCGTAGTGGTGGCCTCTACAAGTTGCAAATACTTCATTGTGCACTATTAAGGACCATATCAAAATTGACCAATATGCCTTTGGTCGAGTGGGACAGCACTCGCTCTCACTCATAAAAGTGTTTGAGCTCTCATGAAAATATTATGGTGGTTTCATTTCCTTCCTCTATTATTAAATAATTGAGTAAAGACAATTTTTTTTCTTACGAAATATGAGTGAAATAGATGTTATTAGGTAGAGATATTCTTCTCTCTTATGTTGAGTAGAGACAATTATTAAGTAAAAGCAGTCTTCTCTCTTACGAAATGTAAGTGGAGTAGATGTTGCTCAAATATTAGTGAAGACAGTAACGTAAACTAGTCCCAGTATCAAAGAGGGAAAAAAAGAAGGAAAAAAATAGAAACAAGAAGAGAAAAGGAGAAAGAAAAAGGAAGAAAAAAGATAGAGATGAAGAGAAAAAGAATGCAAAAAAAAAAAGACAATTATTTTTTGAATGGGGCTATTTGAATATACAAAATTCCTTTCTACGCTAATTTTTAAAAATAATTTTATTTTTTAAAATGAAAAATTTAAAAATTTAAAAATTACCTTTCATTAATCTTTCGCTACTTATTAGTGGGGAAAACTAATTCACTAACATGCACTAAAACTTCTTCCAAAATATCTTTTGGATAAACATTAAATCTATTATTAAGTTGAATAACAATACCAGTTGCTTTAAGTATCCCGTGTTTTAAGAAGTATAAATAGAATAAGGCATGACATTAATAGATGAAGTTAAGTCTAGTATAGCCCGTTCAAACTTAGTGTTACTAATTGTGCATGGAATGGTGAAACTTCCTGAATCTTTGCATTTCATAGTGTAAGTGTAAATGTCAATAGTAGTGTGATGTGATATCAATTATTGTGTTATTGTAATGCCCATGATATTTCCCCCCACCTCCCCCCGCCCAAAAAAAAAAGGGACCATATTAAAATTGTTGATTCAAGTGTCTGCATGCAGTATCATTCGTTAATTATAGAAAGAAAAATGAAGCTCCACTTCATTGATGTGAAGAGATACATGTTGAACATTGAATGAATCAATCAAACTTTGTAGATATACTGCTAAATTTTAATGAAAAGAGGTGAGAAAAGAAACGAGAAAAAGAATAAATGGATATGAACAAGCAATTGTTCTTTCTTTGTCTGTACAGTTTCAATCAATCTGTAAGCAGGAAACCCAGAGAACAAGTGAACAATTATGTAATAAGAGGAAAAATCCCTCTTCTTGCGTATAAACTGTTGACAAAACCCAAAAGTTAAAACCAGCAATCACAGGAATCATAATAGCCACGCAGCACACTCCCAAAAGACGGGAAAAAATATTTCAGATTTTGTGTTGGTAAAATTCAGGACGCACGGAAGAATTAGGGTTGCAAAAATGCAAAATATCTTCTTTTGCTCAAACCATCATTGTGCTTGCTTTGCTTGGTTATCACTGCACTAAAAGCTGTGCCCAAAAAAAATGATTAATCAATTAATTTAAGAGAATGAATAATCTTGTTCATCATGGCAAAGCTCTTTCCTCAGTTTGTGGGAAAATAATCTGCAAGCATCCATGCTTAGATCAATGGCCGCTGAAAGAGCTATAAACAATGCAGCATCGGCCATGCAAGTCACGTGCTGCACCCCAACTTCTACCACAGGCTTGCTTACTTTTCCTTCACCTTCAACCGTTGAGCCCATCACAAACCCTTTAACCGGTGACCTTGAATTCAACAAAGATTCTCTCGTAATTCTACTATCAATGCAAAATTTGCCACCCTTTTTGACACTCAATGTGGCTTCGGCAATTGAGATTCTGCTGTTGGGGCCGGTGCTGTCCGTAACAAGCTCAAACTTGTAGCCTAAGCCATCAACGGCGCCTCTCTCTCGCCATGCCTCGAGACGGCCCCACGGTTTCCAGCTGCTTACGGAGAAACCATTTGGCCGGAGGATCAGCCACGCACCGGGGTTAGATCGGGAGACCCGGTCTGACCCGGGCGAGGGAACAAACGGAGTGATCATGGAGGCGGCCGCAACGGGTGAGCCCGAGAGATCGTATATCATTATCATCCATCCTTTACGTTCTCTCCCACTTCGTTCTCTATCACCTGAAAATGTTCTCATCCAGCCTCTACTGCTGCCGTTATTGTTGGTAAAATCTGATGGCAGACATCTGTTTAGTTAACACACGGCAAAATCAATTGATCAATATACTGAATAGTAAGCGGAAGCTAGAGCAAGCTGAATCATAAAAGAGAAACCAAATATCTCCGCACATGGATGGAACCAGAGGTAGGTAATCGGTTGATGTACGGGTAAGGAGATTCAGATTCTAATTGTCTGTTTGACCAAACTATAAGTAGGCAATGAAAGTGCTTTGATAATTATTTGCCTTTATGTTTTGTTCATTAGGAAACCCATTTTTGAATTTTTTTTTCCCTCCATGTAACTACTGAATATCGTGATCAGTCATGGTTTGTAATAATGCAGATTGTTCGCATGCAACGCCAAGTTGATATTCTCGTCTGGGTACTAGAGAATAATGATAATAATAATAATAATAATAGTAATACAAGCAACAAACGACAGGAAAATTACAACTTGCAAATTAAAGAAATAAACAAGAAATTCAATTTTGCTGACCCTGTAAACAAGAACAATCCTGAAACATAATTTAAAACGAAAATACCAAAGACAAGACTACAGTATCAATTAAGCATTCAATATGTATGTATGTAATCTTGATGTTTTAGTCAATGTGCCAAATATGGGACGCCAGCCGACCGATTAACACATGCGAAATTGTTGTTTGATGGGGGCCAAGATTATTAGATGACCAATCAATTAAAATACAGCATTACCAGCTGTAATTAAGATATTGTTACCTACTACCATATATGATCCCAAATTTTTCACGTTAGTTACTATGGAAGAAACAGGGGCTTACATCATGAGGATGAGGTGAACAAAAATGGGAACTAGATAGTGGTGAGCCCAACTTTGATTATTATGGCATGTGTGGGGTTAGTTAACAGCTAAGAAAGAAGTTGACAACCCACATGCCTTACTTTGTCAGGGAAAAAAAAAAAAATTCGGAATACTCCCCGAATTATTCAATGCGACAAATAATAATAATAATAATAATTTCTTTTGAAAAAGTGTTTACCAAACCAATCATGAGTAGCAAAAATTAAGTTTACAAGAAAATGAAAAAATGTAAAATGTAAAATTACCTTGATCTTGAGTTTCGGTCAGCGCTGAACTTGCAACTGAAAACGGGTTGTCTGATATTCCCCTGAATTTGGAAAACCACGGGACTACACTCCGGCTCACCGCCGAACTGGAAGACGAACCGGGGATCCGGTTCAGAACGGACCGTCAAGTGAATCCGAGGGGAGGGTTTATCCGGCTCGCGCCCGAGTTTCAGCCACCCATTACGGAAGACAATGGACTTAGAGTCAGCCCCAGCGAGGTCGATGATGACATTGAGCCGGCCAAGCAACTTGCCCGAGCTGACCCCGCACGTGCTGCCATGCGGCCCGCGTAGACGGACACTCGGAGGGTGATGGGTTTGTTCGAAAGGCGGCGGAGAGAGGCGGCGTCGAGGTGGAAGCCCAACGCGGACGTGGAGGACTCCGGTGGGGCGTCGTTTTGAGACGTGCAGAGAGGCATGAGGGCTGTTTGCGAGGGGAAGTTCTTGATCTTGAGCTTGCAGAAGCACGGGGTTGACGAAGGGTGGACGCCCGGACCAGCAGGTCGGGTGGCGGCGTGAGGGAGTTTGAGAGCCAAAGATTCGACGATCAAGCGAACAAATGGGCATGGATCCATGCTTGTGAATGAATGTTAAACTTAATTTTTTTGCTGGCAAGAAGACGAAGAAGAAGAAGAAGAAGAAGAAGAAGAGGAGCAGTGAGTAGTGAAGCTCGTAATGTACGTCAGTTTGAAGAGATGGGAAGATAGAGAGAGCGCTTGGGGAACATCTATATCTTCATGGACTCTATTGAATGTCCGCTCATCTCATCTCACCTGTCTTAACCTTTTTTTTTTTTCTCTCTCTCTCTCTATTAACTGTTGGTTTCTTGTGCCAAAATTTCTCTTTCTTTGTCGCTTTTTCTTCTCGCGGGAAAATGGTGCTAAAACTATGTCTCTGCTGTGCTGTTTAAAATATTATTTCTAAAAAATTATCAATTCAAAAAAGATACGATGTTTCTAATGTTACAAAAGTTTTGAAAAAAGAAAAATTATTTATTTATTTAATTAAGGCTGAGTTTGGAAGTGCTGTGCCAAACTGTAGGATAAGAATTTCTTGTTTTTGATAGATGTAATCTTCGTTAATTTGGAGCTTGCCTGCCATAATGCACCACTCTCAAACGCAATCTAAATCATTATTAGTTTTTTTTTTTATTTGCACACAATGTTTAAAAATGGTATCATAAATTTGTATCTCGCAATGGAGTATTACTACTATAATAAGAATGTATAGCACATATTCTTGTGTGAAGCAACATAAATGCAACTATATTAAAATATAGTGGGTAACTATTCGATTATTAATTCATATTTTTGACTTACTTGTCGTTTAATCTTTATATTTTAAAAAGTATTTTATAATACTCTTACTATTAAATATGTCACTTTTTTTACTCCTATTTTTCTTTTTCTTTTATAATAATGCCTTGCAAAAATATTTTTGTCATTAATTAATTTATCTATAAAAAATAATTAGTAAATTAACTAATAAGTATTAGCGTGAAAGAATTAGTGTTTTTTTTACACATATGCAATAATTTTTCTAATAACTATTTATAAATAAAATAATATTAGAGAACTTAAAGCAATTTTTAATATCCTTGCAACAATTTTACTAATAATTATTTTATAAAAAATTAATTTACCAAATGAATTCTTAAAATTAAAATAATAAATTTTTATATTACTTTTAAGGTTAATTTAATAAATTATTATTTTTCCTTTTCATTAATATCCCCAAGAATAATGTTGCAAGAATGCTATTGTAAAAGGAAAGAGAAAGTAAGGATTAGAGGGTACCATATTTTATAACATAGGTGTTTTGAGATTTTTTTTGAAAATATAATGATTAAACAAGTACTTAACTCAAAATAATTCCATAGGAATTAGACATGCATTTACCCAAATATCCTAAATTTTAAAACTATAGATAGGCATGCTTTCAATGTTTTGATTGTCAAATTAGTACATTTGTCATCATGTAGGCTGTCTATAACTCTTCACTTAAGTCCATGTTTTAGTAATTCTTCGTATAAATATATAGTTACTAAAATATATAAAATTAAATAATTCTCATCGTGTCAAAAAAAAAGAACAAAATTTATATCTTTATGTTCATCTATATTTTTTATATAAACATTCGCATAAAATAATTATCAGTCTTTAATTAATATTAGACTCATAAAAAAATATAGGTGGAACATACACACTACATGCATCATTGTGTGTTTGTGTAATACAATTTTGACATATAAAATGACTCTGAAAATTAAACCAACTATTCCTAACCATGACAAAGCAAACGTTGAAAACTCTTGGCATGAATTCACATACTTTCGGTACATTTTATGTAAGTCTTGCTGCTCACCTAATTGATTTGGTTGTAGTCAAAATTCAAGGAGAGCAAAAAAAAAAAAAAAAAAAAAAATGAAAGAAATTAGCAAACGATAAATTGGCGATAAAATGGGGGAGTTTTTCTCGGCAACATACATTTGGACCCACAATGGGGTCGTGACAGCTGGGTTAAGGTTGTCACCACGTTGTTAATTTGCTAGGGGAGGCTTTGGCCAAGCTGAAGTTTGATTGGGCAAGAATTTTTCCCGAATCCAAATCAGCATCAAATATGAGAGGCAGAGAAACTATTGACGTGTCATTCATTGGGACCTTTTCAACTCTAATCGCTGTTTTGGACGGCTTTACTTGACGGCGCGTAGGGGATTCATGCTTTTCTTTTTTTTAAAAAAAATTATTATTATTTTTCAATTAAGAGCTCAATAAATCGGATACAAGCATTTATCCATATTCCATAATCATAAATCATAATCTTATATTGTAGTTCCGACTTCTTAATTTCTTAAACAATTATTCGAATATTATTAACATATTCTCCACAAAAGTTTTAGAATATGTGTTGTAAATTATCTAATTAAGAGTGTTTGATATATAATAACTCGAAATGGAATTTTGAACTTTTAATATGAAAATTACATTACAGGACAAGAAAATTAAACTCAATACATTTTAAAAGTTTTCAGAAAATAATACGCTACAATTAGCAAATAAAACATCAATTTTCTTAGAATATGCGAACATATCAAAAGTATGGTGAGCAAAAATGGTTCGGTTTGATTGCTAGAATTATTTCAAAAACTGATCGATTCTTAGTAAAAAAAATTAATCAAAAATTTTTATAAAAAAATGCAAAGAAAACTAATTCAAATTATTCTTTAATTCATAAATTTGAGTCATTTCCAGTTTCAGGTTCGAGTTCAATTTCTAGCAACCTCAAATTCAAAATACCTATATCCCTTAGATTGACAAAAAATAAAAAGAAGAAACTTTATAGTTGAATTACACAGCTGCAAAATCAACTAGAGTACACTTAGATAATGTTTTTTTTTTTTTTTGAAATTTGAGCGAGTCTAAATAGGTTTGAATATGAAAATCTAAATGACACGTTTATTTTTTTTTCTAAATATCTGAATATAAGTGGCATCTGGTTTGTTTTTATAAATAAAAAAAATTAAACATAGTTATTTGACATTAATATCCGTACAAATCAAAACAAAGAAAGGGACTAGATTTTATAGTTGAAGAAATAATTATATTTTCTAGATATTTTTAAAATATAATATTTATTTCTTATTCGGACATTTTTCTATTAAGATAAAAGGAACAAAAATTTATTTTTACTATTTAAATATAAATATTTAAAAATCAAACATAAGATTAAAAAAAAAAAATCAAATTTCAAACTTAAAAATGTTTAACGAACAATCCTTTGTTTATACACAGCTATGATAAGAAGCATCTAGAATTGAAAGAAGACTCTTAGCAAACGGTTGACAAAAGGAGGGAAAATTTGTTGCAGTCGTTGTGCTAGCCAGCTGGAGATGAGCTGTGCACTTGATGGTAATTGGTCCATGTCATCAATCTTGAAGCCAAGTCATCGGGAGACGCTTAATTAGCTCGTTCCTTTTCGGTTGTATTGTCAAACCTTATCCTAATTTGATAATATTTCTAACATTATTTTATGTATACTTTATTTTGAGAGCGACCAGAGCAGGGCAAAATCTTCGTTGGGTGGGGGACCCTTTTTTAATTCAAGATACAATATTGATTTGATCGGAGCGTGGGGCAGGTGGGGGGAGTGGGGCAAGCGTGTTGGCACGCCATCCCGTTTGCTTGGCAAATCCCATTCAAAAACATGATGTTTGTTTCGTTTCTACGCTACCAAACCAAAACAGTGCTGACTGCAAGTGCTTGCTACAGCTCATGCACTGTTCCTGTGGCCAGTGGGATGCTCGCAACCGGACATTCATTAATTCCCAGTTCACTAAAGAATAAAGTTCGCCAGGTCAAGTCAAGTTCAAGCCTCGCCGTGAATCAATTAGTGGCTTAATGATTGCTTTTAACAACTGGGTTACATTTTGCCCTTTTACTGTTACGTCGCGATTGCATGGTCCATGTGTGGGATCCTCATGTCATGCATGCACCAAACGTGAGGTGGCCGAATTTAATTGGCTGTCCCCGGCCTTTATTGTGGGGTTATTGCTGGTCGTTGCCGGCACTGGTTTAGTAAGAATAATGAAAGAGATACGCTAATTAAGACCGTGTGTACTGTATTATTTATGATATGTCGATTGCTTTTACTTTATACAAAAACAATTATTCAATATTCAAACTTTGAGTGTGCGCTCAGCTGAATTGTTATTCGGAAGACTGCTGGCGGAAACGTATAGGTTAGCTTGTAAGTCTACTAGCTTCCCTCCTTAAAAAGGGAAAAAGTGTTCATATGCCTTTGGCTAGGAAGACAAATTTTGATTGGACCTCGTGATACAATAGAATCTCGTATGATAATGGAGATATAAATTGTTATACAAACTAATGTGTCAATACACTAGTGGTTAGATTAAATATAAGATTTAACAATTCAATTTATTCACTGAAGTGAACCTATATATAAACAAATAGTTGATAATAATTGCTTATGATCAAAGCATATTTGAACTTTGAAGGAATATTTGGCACATGTATATTTTTATATCTCTATCACTTATTACTTTAAAAAGGAGTAAAAAATTGTAATTATCTGTTTATTTTATTTTATTGATCAAAATAATTGGTCAAATAATCACCGAATGAACCTTTTTACTTGCCATCCATTTCATTGCTGATCTTCATTCTTGACCTTGACATTATTAACTAATTTGACCTAAAATACGTTAAGATGAAGTAAGCATGGCTTCATCAAGAGCCAGTGACAGGGATCTCCCCACTGGCCCACTGTTTATGTTGGGCCCTCAGCGTTTGGAAATCAGGCATGTATGTACCATCAATGTCCGTTAACGTTATCAACAGTTCGATACCGAGTACTGATTGAAATTTTAAATTTTTTTAATCTAAATTCCATTCTAAATAATATGTGGTTAATTAATTAATTAATTAATTAATTAATAATTTTTTATAAAATTTAAGTGAATTAAGTGAATTAATTGTATTATCTTTATTAATTAATTAAAAATTTAGGATATGTAGTAGCATTATTCATTCAACACCACACATCATGGCACTTTAAATCTCTTGTTTTAATTTATAAGAATAATACTCCCCTAGACCTCAAAAGGCCGAGAGTATTCCTCTCATGCTTCGTCCTATTTGTACATACGAATATCACGATATGTGTATAATTTTTTTTTTTTTAGTTTTTAACCTTATCAAGTCACCTAATGTTGTAGCTTATAACAACTTCACATTTATATATAATAATCTAAAAATATTTAGTAATTTTAAACCACACTTTATTTAATTTGTGTAACTCTTTTATTGTAAGTTACAATGTTGTGTAACTTAACTACACCCTTTTTTTAATTACGATTACAATACTATTAATATTTTATAATCAGTAAATTATTGAGACTATTCAGTAAATTAAAATTGGGGTAAGCTAAATTTCAAAACAACAATTTAACATTTGAAATTTAGTTAGCTTGGGCAAACAAGCATCACTACAATCAATAGTGTATTCATACATCATTTTATATTAAACAATTTGTACAAGAGGTTCGAAATTACAAAAAAAAAAAAATGGTTTGTTTCTATATCACTTATTATTTTGAAAAAGGGGGAAAATTGTAATTAATTAATTATTTTATTTTATTTTTCAAAATAATTGATCAAATAATTAGCGGAAGAACCTTTTCACTCCCCGTCCATTTGCACGGTGGATCTTGATTCTTGACCTTGACATCATACGCCAATTTGGCCTGAAAGACGTTAAGATGAAGTAAGCATGGCTTCATCAAGAGCCAATGGCAACGATCCCCACACTGGCCCACTCTTTCCATTTGGCCCCTCAGCGTCTTGCAAATCAGGCATGTATGTAACATCAATGTCCGTTAACCACACCAAATCTTTTGTTTAAAATTGTATGAACAATGGTCCCGTGGACCCCACAAGGCCGAGAGAGTCCTCACGTGCTTCGTCGCAGCTGTATATATGAATATCACATGTGCACATTTGTTTTTCCTTTTTTGACCTCGATGAGCTACATGATATTATAACACCTCTAAGTTTATCAAATAAATTAAAAATATTTACTAATTAAATTATATTTTATTTAATTGATGCAACTCTTAAGTTATTATAAGTTAAAAATATTTTTTTAATCGTAGCCTTTATTTTATTTTATTTTTACATATATATGTTTATAACATAATTTTAGAAATTTATTGATATTTTACTTCAAAAATTTATTTTCACTAATAATACTGGATAGAAATCTACAGTTACAATTTTAAATTATTTTAGCTTAAAAAAGAAAAAGCCTCTGTAGGGACTCAATCCAAGGATGAAGTCAAAAATTCATTAAGTGTATGTAATTTTAAACGGCAATAGATTTAAGATTTAAAAAAATATTAATCTTAAGGATTTGAGTTTTTGATAGGGATGGCAATGGAGAGGGGAGGGGAGGGGACCAATCTCCCCATACCTATCCCCGATATTTTGCATATGTCCCCGTCCTCTCCCCGTCCCCGTCAGAATTACTTGAGAGAATCTTCATCTCCTCCCCGAATAATAACAGGGGATCCCCGAGGGTCCCCGGTCCCCGAATAACTAATAGTCTAATACATTATTTTTATTTTTGATTTTAAATTAATCATATTAAAATAAAAAATTCAGATAAAAATAAAATTCAAAATATATCTTACATTAATATTGATCCATTACAAAGTCACATTCAAAATATAAATTATTAAAATAATTATAAAACAATGAAAATAATATAAGTAAAGTAACTTATAAGTGCAAATATTAATAACTGTATAATATAATCACAACGTAAAATAAACTCATACTGTTATTGTAAGCTCGTAACTAACTTTGACAGCACATTAAGGCCTCCAATGTGCTTGGATGAAGTTTGTTACGGTGTGGGCTCACAACTCTACCACCGGACCGGTGCTAAAAGCTGATTCAGAAGCAACTGTTGTAATTGGAATTGCCAAAATATCTCTAGCAATTCGAGCTAATGTAGGATACCTATTAGCATTTAATAATATAAATATTTTGATATTTATTATTTTTAATAATATTTATAATTTTGTTATTTATTTATTAGTAATTTTAAAAATAAAAATAAAATTAAAAATTAAAATGGGGAAATAGGTAGGGGATGGGGATTCAACCTTATCCCCGTCCCCTCCCCGAATAAAAAATTGGGTAAAAAATTTTTTCCGTCCCCTCCCCGAATAAAAAATTGGGTATAAAATTATCCCCGTACTCTCCCCAAATGGGGAAAATCCCCGAGGGTACCCGTCCCCGTGGGGATTTTTGCCATCCCTAGTTTTTGACCATGTAATTCTTAAATTGTTTAAGAGGTTAGAGGGTAAAGGTTTGACTTATGAGCGCGGTAATTATGGTTATAAGGATTAAAATTTAATAAATTCATTGGAATCAAGAGAGTTTTTAACCCATTTGTTATTAATTATTTTCATGCTTGACTCGAATTACTGCTTTCAACATTGTTGAAAAAACTGTCCATCATGAGACTACAATGCCAATGACATTGTTATACAAATTTCAAATCTTCATATTTGATATGTTCATTGTTACAAAGATTTTCTTGTGTCCACATTCTGCTCAAGTGGGGCCTTAGTTTGTAAGAGATACAGCCATAGATACAGATAAGCAAATGAAAAATAGGTAGCAATGTATCACAATTTAGACGTGGTAAAATGGGTTACAATAAGATTATACGAAGTGTGTACGATACGACTCTTTCAAATTCGTGTTAATAGATATTAATATAATTAATAAAATAAGTTGACCCAATAAGATACGATAATTTGACATGACAGGACACGATAAATAATCGTGTCGTATTCATGATGACCATCTCAATACAATTATATATTTATGATATGAATATAAATTAATATGTGGTAATATTATTAAAAAAATTAACTAATATATATACTGAACAAAAAATTAATTATTCACACCATATCCACATTACTTATAAAATTATTAATGTTATATTTATGTAATATTAATTTATTTAGAAACTATTCTTAAGAATAATATTAACATATTTATTAATTTTTAAATAAATTTTTTATTTTTATTAAATATATCGGGCGAGCATGATTAACCCGATTATTAAATAAATTATATTTATATTGTGATATTTCAACACAATTAATAAATAAGACGTATAATTATATCAATTGGAAACGACACAAAATTACACCGATTGACACCCCCCACCCCCTTCACGACATCATGAAACTGGCAGGCAGACAGGAACAGGCAAGCCAGTTTGGTGTAATCCGTTGATTTGATTCGATCCATTTTGGTAAGGTGGATTGGGACCAACCTATTCTAATCATGCCACTCATTATGATCATAATTAACCGGCGCATATTCCAATGCCAGATAATCATAAATTTATGTTTCTTAATATGATTTATAATCGAAGTTTAGGACCACCAAGACCACGCCGTATAGGCGTATATGGTCATCAACTAGCTCCAGTAGATGTGATTAATGGTTATTAATTGATTTAATTTAAACAATATTTGCATCTTATAATATCAACGTATCTGAATGTTACAGTAAAACGTTTTATATTATTAAGAGTTACTTATAAAATATTATAAAAATCACTATATCCTCGATTAGGCGGAAAAAATAAAAGACGCTTCTAATTCACTTCCTCATATAAATCATTAAAGACTATGATTTCTAATATAATATCATATGTATTTGCTAAAAAATAAATGAATAAGAATTTTTTATTTTTTATTTTTACTCTTCTCTTGTTGGTGTTAAATTTGCTATGCACTTGCTACACGCGAATGATTTAACTCCATCTATTTATTTTTTTTTTTAAGTCTATTATATAGAGATGTTACTGACATTACATAAGACATTATAATTAATAGACATTATAATTAATAGACATTACAATTAATATTTACAATCATGCTATATAACTAGGACCACCGCCATATATTGACACTCTGAAACACTTATTCAGATATATTAAACATTCTCTAATATTCGATCGGTGCCTACTTCACTCATATTTCGTAAGGGAGAGACTGTCTTCTCCCACCGCCATACATTGACACACTGAAGCACTTGCCCAGATATATTAAACCCTCTCTAATATTCGAGGGGTGCCTACTTCACTCATATTTCGTAAGGGAGAGACTGTCTTCTCTCACCGCCATACATTGACACACTTCAGCACTTGCCCAGATATATTAAACCCTCTCTAATATTCGAGGGGTGCCTACTCCACTCACATTTCGTAAGGAAGAGACCGTCTTCTCTCTAATATTTGAGGAGTGTGTATATTAAACCCTCTCTAATATTCGAGGGGTGCCTACTCCACTCACATTTCGTAAGGAATAAACTGTTTTCTCTCTAATATTTGAGGAGTGTCTACTCCACTCACATTTTGTAAGGAAGAGACTGTCTTCTCCACTCAATTATGATGATAATTAAGGGAGTACTGAAATTAACCCCTATAAAACTCTTATGGAGGTTCGAACCCTTGCACTCAATATTGTAAATGAAAAGCTTCTCCCATTGGACCAAAGGCCATTGGTAGCTCCATCTATTCATTGATTAATCTTTTATTGAGAAATATCTCATTAAATTTCTTTGTTTGATTTCATGTAACTTGTTCCATAACTTAACTTAGGTACTAGTTTTTTTTAATTTTCTTGTTTTGTGTGTCAATATGTTTAACTCTTTTATATCGAGCAGAGTTTCAACTGAGTGATTTTTTATTTTTTTTTCCTAGTTGAGCACCCATTAGAATCTTATGAAAAACCCTCATTTATCTCCTCCCAAAAAAAAAAAAAAAAACTCTCTTTTACTCCTCCTATTTATTATCTGAATATAAGTATTAAAAAATAGCGTGTTCTATACTTCTTTATAAAATTTGCAGTGAAATTTTTAAGATAAAATTTAGGATGTTTATCACTAGTCTAAATCTCTAATCACAAATATCAAATAATATTTAAAAAAATTCGTAGAAATAAAATGGGAGATGATTATCAGTTAAAAATTCATTAATTGAGGCATCAGGCATGGTTGTAAAGATTAGGGGCCTCAAGAGAATAATAGGGGGGTGATGTAGCAGAATCTCACCCCCAAGCTAAGTGCTGTGAACAATGCTCAGGTCGGGTGCACTTGACGTTTTAAAGCCCAAGAAAATCATGCCGGACCGAGCCGGCGACCCAATACTTCATTAACACGCACTCTGGCCACACGTCTCACATGCGTTAAAAGACGAACCTTCTGGGTCGCACTCGCGAGTTGTTTGTTTCGTAATGAAGTTATCGACAACGGGTCTTCGAGTTAAAATAAAATTGACGAAGCAATAACAGGCTCTAAAGACCAGAAGTTTTTAAATTTTCCGCTGCTTATTGTCTCTTCGGAGCATACTATCAACAAGGGGAAAACGAAGATCTAAAGCTGCGCGTTTCGCTTGAATTAGCCATCTGAGTCCGCAATGTCTTCACCTGCTGAGTATGTTTTTAATCTGTTGTATTATTTTTATTCAGTGCCGTGGCTAGAAACTTGGTTTATGGATTTTGACGCTGTGATTTGTTTAGTTGAGGGATTTGAAGAATTAGAGTCCTTAAACTTGTATTATGTAGTTAATGATTGGTTTTTTTTTAATCCGAGACTTGGAACTCATGTTTAGTTAATGTTATTGAGTTTCTTGATCTCACAAACTCAAAAAGTTGATTGAGGATATTTTTAGGATTAATCCACGGCTTCACTGGAATGGAATCACTAGCTGTGAAGTACATATAGGTAGGTAGTTTGGGAAACGTTAGCCGCCATTTAAAATTTGGCGTTTATCAAATACTTTCGCCATCTGTCTTTCAAATTTAAGCAGAGACATAAGCATGTTGTGAGATGTAGCAAGGTATTGATCGCGCACCAAATTTTAGTGTTTCCTGAATCATAATTTGTTCCATTCTTAAAAGTCAGCTTCACTTTGCAATCTTTCTTTTGATCTTAGCAACTGTGGATTGGCACAGAGTTAATCCCTTTACTTAGAAAGAAAAAATGCTGAATGATAGGAAAACCCCACTTAAGTGCATATTATTGATTACAGACACATTAGTATAGTATTAGGTAATTTCACACCGAGCAGAATGCATACAACGGGGTCCCATTTATGTATATTTTTTCAGTATCTAAACCAACCATCAAGGCTGTACTATGTCTACGTTCTCACAGCAAATTTTGCGGGGTGACAAGGCTGTGTGGCTGTATATCGCAATGAGTTAGCAGTGGCTTTGTGTTATTTAAATTATTATGAAAAATTGTTTATCATTATGTTTACTAGAAAAGATAATACGTTCTGATGTAGAATGTTCAAAATTATGGCTGAATTGATCTTATGATGTTTTTTAACCATACAATTTGACGCCTTACCAGCCGGACGGTAGAACGGTAGATAGCTTTGGTGGCAATACAAATATTTTTGGCTGCTTGGTCCCAGTCTTTGCTTTCTTCTCTGGTTTTCTCTTTTATTTATTTATTATTTAATATAAAAAATGAAAATAATTTCTGTAACATAATGCTGATCATTGAAAGCCTCATCCTCCTTCCTATTTCAGATACTATCACTCTCTTCCACCCATATGCAAGGCTTATGGGACCTTGTGTGTTGCGGTCGCTACAGTTTGTTCGTTAGGATTATTGGATCTTTCTATTCTTGCATTAGAATACAAGCTCGTGTTTTCAAAATTTCAGGTATGGGTTCAGCTTGTGTGATTACAAGAAAATGACTCCAGATTATGTGCTGATGACTGTAGAAAAATGCTGCATTCGTTCCTAAATATTTATTTGACATTTTTTCAACTGAATATGCTTTTCCTTCTCAAATGGTGACATTAACTTATTTGGCTTTAATGTCATGGAAAGCCAATATATATGCGTATAAATATGCTGCCAATAAGTAGAATGCTTGATTGTGCTTGGTATTCTTTTGTACAAATTTAACAGATGTTAACTGTTGCAAAACTTTTTAAAGATCTTCTTTCCTTCACATGTGATGCTACAGCATTTGTGTGCAGGATACGTAGGTTGAAATTAACATGTGCCAATCTGACAGCTCTAACAAAATTTTAACCACTCCAAAATTGTTTTGAAGACACAGGTCTGTAGAACCCTTAATTCCTTTATAGAAGGCTGTTCTAATAACTTCTAAAAGTTTATATTTGGACTTTGAAACAGCACAATTGTGTTTGTTTTTCAATTTGTTAGTTAGTCCCAAACTTTATGGTTGGGTTAAAGATTTGGTTTCCTTGGTGTTATCGCAACTTCATAAGCTGATAGGTTGGTTATAAGTTGTGCTAGATAGAGTTTGTCAGAGATGAAAACCTTATGGATGGATGTTCGAAATTTTCAATTTGAATATTGTCTGATGCAAACAAGAAGTGCTTGCAACGGTGCTAGCAAGAAGACTGTAAATACCAAGCTGACCTCGTTTTCTGACTTTTCAAACAAGCTGAATGTATTCCATCTCAATCTCTCTCATTCACTTAACATATACAAACAATAATATATACATTCCTTTGTGAACCCCCATATACCTGTGAAATTATATATTTATGGGAAATTGATTTGGTTAATATTCCCTTTTTAAGTGTGGTAGAAATTCCTTATCCAAAAAAAAAAAAAAAAGGTGTCTTACAAAATCTCATTTTATTCTCGGATTCGTGGGTTTCATTTCCAAGTACTTAATTAAACTTTTTAGTAACTTGAATTGCATTGCAGGTATGGAGGTTGATAACAAATTTCTTTTTCCTTGGAACTTTTTCAATCAATTTTGGGATTCGCCTTTTGATGATGTAAGTATTACACCATGGAGACTTTCAATCTAAGGCATCATATGAGTTGATTTCATTTAATGACTCCCATTCTTGTTCAATGTTAAAACCATGTGGCCATTGCCAAAATGCTTGAAGGAGACAATTTTATTTTTAATAGTATCCTGGCAGTAACACTTGTGTAATAACTCTGTATGAATGTACAGAGCGAGATATGGAGTTAACCTGGAGAAGGGACCATTTGAAAGGCGTACAGCAGATTTTTTATGGATGATGATTTTTGGAGCCTTATCTCTGTTGGTGGGTGATAATGTCTTCATATTTATTTATTTGAACATTCAGATTTCTTTCAAGATGATTTGTTATGCTGTAGAAATGATTGATTAGGCTGGCAGAAATTGTCATTCATACTGTGTTAGAAACCTTGGAAAGGAAAAATCTCGTTACCTTTTCTGACCTTTCCTGCTGGATGCTGACAATTTTGAAATTTATAGGAGCACATTGTTAGACCAATGAAAACTTATGTTTAAAAATCAGCCCTAGTTTAGCCCCAAGTCCTATCACATATGGTCAGCTGCATCAGTGACGAGCAGCTCCCTTCTTTCAGAAATTTGAACATCTTTTATTGTTTTGCATTGCTAACATGATTTCATTTTGTTATGATTTTTTCTTCTGTGGATTCTATAGGTGTTGTCAGCCATCCCCATATTTCGATCTTATTTCCTAGGGATATCACTTGTTTTTATGCTTGTCTATGTCTGGAGTAGAGAATTCCCAAATTCTCAGATCAATATATATGGCCTCGTGACACTTAAGGTACACACAAATATTTATGGTGAATTTAACTAGACAGTTTCATGTTTTTGTTTCTTTGAGCTATCTTGGGCAGGGTCCTAAAATATCCGAAGCAATATATTTATGTAATTATTTTTTTCTTTCGGTTTATAGGCATTTTATCTACCATGGGCTATGCTTGCTTTGGACGTCATTTTTGGTTCACCCCTTGTACCAGACCTGCTGGGAATCATAGCAGGACATCTGTATTACTTTTTGACTGTCTTACATCCACTTGCAACTGGAAAGAACTTGTTGAAGACTCCAAAATGGGTGTATCCTTACTTTTATTGGTTCCTTAGGGTGAAAAATTATGCAGCCCCCAGTAATCCTCCAGGGCATTCTGCTGGATGTGTGAAACCTAATATTATTAGAGACATATTCCCCCTCTCAACGCAGGCGCGCACACACACACACACACACACACACACACACGTACACAAGACACATGTCCACACTGACTTGCTGTTTCTTGCTCTTCTTTTCCACAGCTCTAGGAAATCATTCAGTCAAGAGTGGATTAGTTCACCACTGGCATTTGTTAGCCAGCAATCATGAAGATGAGAGAGTGAACCCTGTAGTTTTTTAACCTTCCGTTGGCCTCTTTTACCTTTTAAACACGGTTATTAACTGATTATCTGCTACTAGTAATTTGAAAAAGAAAAGATCATCTCTTTAGTTTTGTTTTTCATTTCATATATATTGCTGCAATGTTTCTTAACTTTCAATAGACAAAAACTGGTGGCGAGGTGGAGAATCGGAGCTCCAGCTATCAATCGTGCCCAGCCTGAAAGGACAACTGGTGTGGCTTTCAGAGGAAGATCATATCGTTTAAGCGATTGATTATAATATGGCAACGTTCTTGTAATTTTTCCAGGTGATGCACCTGACAAAGGCAGCAAAGCCTTCAACCCAGAAGAGCTGACAGTTCAAGAAGTTTCATTTTCACATTTTACAGATTGTTGGATACTATTGCTTCACCAAAAAATTGATTTGTAGAGGGGAAAAAAAAACTTTTAACATCAAGATTGTCGATGCAAATATTTTGTGTTAATCAAGAGTAATTTAGTGGTTATATGTGTGTGATAATCAATTTTTCAGCTGCATGGTAGTGATAATGATATTTTGTTTTTAAGATTTATTCAGGCTGATGTTAATAAATAGAAAATTGACAGTGGCCTAGTGAAATTTGGACAGAAAATGGATGAAAGAACAACAATGGTGGGGAAGATGGACACGTGCAGGGCGTAAGAAAAAAGAGAAAAGAAAATCGGTCCGAAATTAACGGGCGGGCTTGAATGGTGGAAGCGGAAACTGACGGCCACGAAAGCATGATGATGAATTGACGATGATCGAAGTAAGAATCACAGAAATCACACATTTTAAAGCTTAAGCTGCCCCGTCTCTCCTTAATTCTCGCGCTCTGTTTATTTATTAACCAAATTCAAGCTAGCAAATGCCATAAGCTACGTAGTCGTTAGCGTAACCAAAACAAAACTAATTACTCAAATCAAAATTTTTTTTTTTAAAAAAAAAAGAGCAAAAGAAACAAAGCAGCGATCAAGTGAAGAAAAAAAAGGAAAAAAGGAATAGAAAGAATGTCGTGGCAAACATACGTAGATGATCATTTGATGTGCGACATCGACGGGCAAGGCCAGCATCTCAGTGCTTCTGCGATCGTCGGTCACGACGGCAGCGTTTGGGCCCAAAGCGCTAATTTCCCCAAGGTCTCGTCCCTTTTCTCTGCTTTCATGGATCGCATTGTTAGTTGCGTTAATGTGGCATGATTGATTTATCATTTACGCATCTGATTGGGAATTTATTTCATTGGTTTTGGTGATTGATGAAAGCAGGATCGACGATGATCGCGTCCAATGTGATTGCAATCCTTTTTTTTTTTAAGATCAATTTACAAGTCAATTTCCACTTGGTTTGATTGCTTGGTTGGGATCAATTGTGGCTTCATTGTGTGAACAGAAAAAAAAAAAAATTTAACTTATTTTTGTTTTACTTACATGATTCTGAAGATCTGTATGTTCGCACATTTGCAAAATCTGCGGAATCCCTTTCAACAGTTACTGATAAATGTAAATCATGGCTGTATTTCAGTTACCATTTGATGATTGATAATACCACGAATAGGGCTTAAATTTCTGTTTGAATTGTACTTCCTGGAACGTGGAACTCAAATAATATATGTTGCCCCCGAGACTGTGATTTGAGTTATATATGTTTTAATGGTATTATTAGTTCTAATAATAGTGCTCAAGTGCAACATGTTGTAGGCTACTCCTTTTTATTCGTCTGTATTCTGTAGTTTATAGTGTGGTCTGTACGAAATAGAAACTGCATGGTGGTATTTGATCTTCTGCATACGTGCTGGTCTTGTTGTTTTTCGGCTTTAAAGGATTTAAGACATTTTCTGGTTCTCTTGCTGGGTGTTTCCAGTTCAAGCCTGAAGAGATTGCTGGTATTATGAAAGATTTCGACCAGCCTGGTCATCTTGCTCCCACCGGCTTGCACCTTGGAGGCACAAAATACATGGTAATTCAGGGAGAGGCTGGAGCTGTCATCCGTGGAAAGAAGGTGATCTATATACCCTATATGTATTCAGCCTTAACTTGGAATGGAATTTTTAGCATTGTCGAACCAGTAATCCATTTTTATTATCCCCTCATTTTCATAATCAATGTTTTCTTTATTTCCCAAAAAGAAGATTATGCATTTCTGAAGGTTTATCCGCAGCACGGCACTTTCTGTAAATGTTTTTTTTTCTTTTTTAAGAAAAATCATGCTCATAGTACGCCCGGAATGACCTTATTGACAACATGCAACTTACTCAGTTGCCCATGTATTTGGAATGACAGGGATCCGGAGGAGTCACCATAAAGAAGACCGGTCAGGCTCTTGTTTTCGGTATCTATGAAGAACCTGTGACTCCTGGGCAGTGCAACATGATTGTTGAGAGGTTGGGTGATTACCTCATTGATCAGGGCCTGTAGACCTAGGTCTATCACGATCCTAGTATTTCTTTTTCAGGTTTACTTATTTTTTTCCTCTTTCATATTTCTTTGTGGATTCTGGTTCCAAGTTTGCCATCTTCTTCCACTAGAGCCTTGAATTGGCAGTGAAGATGAGGCAGACAATAACCACGTGAGAAACTAAATGGTTGTTTGGTGTTCGATCGTTTTGTTTCGACCTGAATTACATTTTATATATCTTGTTTTGATCTTTTATTCCTTCTATAGCTCGTTTCCTGGCTGCTGCCTGATTTATCTTTGTTCTTTGATGCTCAGATAAATTATGCCTTGTTGAGTTCAGTTTTGTGCGGCAATAACTAATTCTATTTATGCGGATCATTAGAGAGCTAGAGAACCCTACCTTTGAGAAATATCAGCTTTTACAATTTCTGAAAAATGCAAGAACACAAATTCACATCCCTTAAAATAATAATTAAAAATTAGGGAAAAAATCATTATTTGAATGTCAGTCAAGCACTTAATTATTCATAATTTGGGACAATTTTGATATTTGACATAGGGCTCGAAACGTTTTGTGGCAAGTGGCATGGACCCAAAAAGAATTTTAAAAAGAAAGTGAAAAAAAGCATGTAGGTGACATCTGTAATTATGCGATGAGCAGAGAGAGATGGAGATTTGTGGACACACAGCATTTCAATTTGAGATTGGACCATGTTTTTATAAAGGAAAAGAATATCCGTCAAATCTCATATCTATCTTTTTTTAAAGGGTTTTAATTTACGCATTTGGGAAAAAAGAAGGCAATGACTGAAGATAAAGGTGATGTTTACCCATTTTGTTTTAATAAAAGAAAATGACAATGGAGTTACGAACGTTATCTTCACCGACCACCAAATAAAAATGACATTAATACCAATGAATATTTACTTATAACACCGTTTCATTCGGTTAAAAAAAAAAAACCGACGGAGGAAACAACAAATGATGATAACAGTTGGATCCCGCAATTATACCATTACATTTGAATTTTGAATACTATCTAACATAGGGATGGCAATGAGGAGGGGAGGAGACGGGACCAATCTCTTCGTACTTATCCCTGATATTTTGCGTATGTCTCCGTTCTCGTCCCCTCCTCGTCCCCGTCAAAATTATTTGAGAGAATCCCTATCCCCTCTCCGAATAATAACAAGGAATCCCCAAGGGTCCCCGATCTCCGAATAACTAATACATTTTTTTTGTTTTTAATTTTGAGTTAATCATATTAAAATAAAAATTCAAATAAAAATAAAGTTTGAAATATATCTTACATTAATATCTATTACAAAAGTCACATACATTAAATTAGTAAGTAATGCAGGATGTAAGACATACAAATTTCTTTTACAAACTATCGTGAATAAATTAATAGTCAAATACAAAATTGTTACAAATAAAATCGAATTTAGATTCAAAATTAACTTTTTCAATGGTGGCGTGGGCACTTTATAAATGTGGACTATTCCTTTTACAGCACAATAGTTAAGTCGAAGCAAATCAAGAGCAAATATTAAATTAGATTAGATTAGATTAGATTAAATTAGATATTAAAATTGTGATTCGCTGTAGGCAATTATAACATCTAAAAATAAATAAATAATAGATTTAAGTTTAAAACATTTAATGAATATTAAAATAAAAATAAAATTTTTGGGCTAATAGAATTTACCCGATTTTTTTAATGTCCTAAATAAAAATTTAGAACTTTAATTAGTTAATTAGGCCTAAAAGTTTAATAATATAAATATTTTGATATTTTTTATTTTTACCAATATTTATAATTTTATAATTCAAATTTTATAATTTATTTACTAGTAATTTTAAAAAATAAAAATTAAATTAAAAATTAAAATGGAGAAATGGGTAGGGGATGGGGATTCCACCTCATCCTCATCTCCTCCCCGAATAAGAAATTGAGTAAAAAAATTTCCATGTCCCTTCCCCGAATAAGAAATTGGATTGGGTATGAAATTATCCTCATACCCTCCCTGAATGGAAAAAATCCCCGAGGGTATCTGTCCCCGTGGGGATTTTTGCCATCCCTAATCCAACACTAAATATTAATTTATCATCTCAATAACATTAGGGAGTCGATTATTCAAATTATCACTAAAAAATTCTTCAAACAAAATTATGTTTCTTGTTTGAAGAAGTACATCAGTATTTCAAGATTCAAAAGATATTCAATTAAAAATTTTCAAATAAGAAATACTTCTCTTTAATTTTATAAAGTGTTTCCTCCCTCTTCAATTTTTATTTTTATCACTTTTTATTGGAGAGAGAGAGAAATGCTTTAATTAAAATTTATTTTTCTTTAAAAAAATAATTATTTGATTAAAATAATATTAATTTATTTATTTTTGAAGAGTCTTTTAGAGGATAATATATTCTTTTACTTTCCAATTTGTCATATAGATAAAATATTTAAAGATTAAAATTAATAGAGCCTTTTGGTGATATGCTTAACTTGTTACCTAATGACGAGCTATTTCCTTTTTTTTTTTTTTCCATAAAATGTAGAATAGTGATATATTCTTCTTAAATGTTTTAGTGGGGGTAGGAGTGGCAAAACGAATAATTGAATCGAATCCGAATCGAATCTTAAACGAATTGGGTCAAAATTCTGTGGATTCGGATTCGATTCGTTTAATAGAATTAATAAACGAATCGAATCGAATCAAATCAAAATTTGTTTATTATTGGTTTATTCTAATAATAAACGAATCCATAGCAAATCGAATTGAATATGAATTCGTTTACAAAAATTAAATAAATAATCCAAACCATAAAAATTTTAATCTCATTTATATATTGTCTTATTATTATTTATAATTACTAGATTAACTTTCAAATTTTAAATTTTTTTATAAATATTTAAGAATAAATAAGTAATTTAATTAAACGAATAGATTGTATTCGGTTCATTTATAACCATTTATTAAACGAATCCTAAACGAATAAACGAAGCAACATCTTCAAACTCGGATTCGATTCATTTAATTAACGAATCGAATCGAATTCACCTATTTATTAAACGAATCAATTTTTTCAAATCAAAATTTATTTTATTCGCTTCAAATCGAATCGAATAAACGAATTCTGACCCAAATTGGCACTCATGCAGGAGTGAATTTCTAATTTATACTCCGAGTTATACTATATATATTTTCAGTAGACTTCAAATTTTAATATAAGTATATAGTAATATCTATAAAAAAAAAAAGAAAAAGAAAAAAAGATTAAAGGGGTCTATTTAATATAGATGGGTAGATCAAGTGCTTACTTGAGAAAACATAAAAAATTTAGGGATTCATATATTATTACAATAAGAAAATAAAGAAAGGGAATATATTAAATATATTAATTAATTATTAAAATAATTGTGTAGCAGATCTCGTTGTTTCAACGCTATATCTCCGTGTCCAGTGTCTCCTTTTGTCTAGCTCTTCACAAAATCTCTTCTCGACAAAAATTAAGTCTTAAACACACTCATTTGTAAAAAGGCTTCAGGAAAAAAAAAAAAATTCACAGAGAAATCAGAGGAATCATCAAAGCAGAAAAAGATGTCGTGGCAAGCTTACGTCGATGATCATCTGTTGTGTGAAATTGAGGGTAACCATCTCTCAGCTGCCGCTATCATCGGCCACGACGGCAGCGTTTGGGCCCAGAGTGAAAACTTCCCTCAGGTTTTTTTTAGTAAATATTTTTTTAATTTTTTGACTTCTTTCATTTCTAAATCTATTTGAAAAGATGGATTCTTTGATGGGTTTGGTTTTATTTTATCTTATTTTTGTTTGTGATTGGTGATAGTTGATCTGTTTTTTCTTGGTTACTTTGCTCCAGTAGGGTTTTCTGAGATATGATCTGCTTGGATTATTATTGATTTATTAGCTGTACTAGGGTTAGTAAAGTTGATTTAAGATTTGGGTTCTTGCATGATTTGATTTGTAACATTTTTTCCTTGAGATCAACTTGGAATGATTTTTTTTGTTGAATCTATTAGCATGGTTCTTGTATGATGGCAGTGAAGTGAGTACTGCATCTTTGTTTATGTATGAATTGGCGGCTAGCTTGATTTGTGCTTAAAATGGTGCTGCGGATAGATTTGATCGTGGATAATGAATATGGAATGCAAAAACATTATGCATGGCCTAAAAAGTAAATTAATGGATCTGTCAACAATGATGGTATATATTGATATTGCACATAAGAGAAATGAGAATCTAGAGAGAACTTTTTTTAATTTTGAAACTATTGAGGGCAAAGCCCTTTCATCTTTTAGATTTATAAAAGCGATGCATGGTCATTGAATTTCTGCTTTTTCCTTGGATATCTTATTTTAAAGTTTTTATAACTTCATTTTTGTCAGTAGACGGGCATATACACATTGTTGGAATGTTGATTCTTTTTATATCAGATACTTATTGCTTTTGCGTTTATATTGTTTTAGTTAAAACCTGAGGAAATAACTGGTATCATGAATGACTTTAATGAACCTGGAACACTAGCACCAACTGGACTGTATCTTGGTGGCACAAAATATATGGTGATCCAGGGTGAGCCAGGTGCTGTCATCCGAGGGAAGAAGGTGGGAACTAATATCTGATCTTGTTTAGACTTTGTTCATTATGCTACTAAAAGCATGTTTGTGCATTTCCTATGAATTACGAAACTTTCATGAATTAGCACGTTTAAGCTGCCTTCATGTTCAAAGCTTCATCATAAGAAGCAATCATCCGGGGAACATTTCCTCCCTTCGTCTCTCGTTTTTTTCTGAATTTTGCAGTTCTTAATTGAAACATTAAGCAGTTGCCTCATCCATTTGGCATCACTTTTAATTTCAGGGCCCTGGTGGTGTTACCATCAAGAAGACCAGTGCAGCCTTAATCATTGGAATCTATGATGAGCCGATGACCCCTGGGCAGTGCAACATGATTGTTGAAAGGCTTGGTGATTATCTCATTGATCAGGGTCTTTAGGTGGTTTGCATGTCCGCTAATTTGTTTCATTTCTTGGCTTCCCTAAAAAGCTCGCACTGTTGAACTTCGGTGTAATAATATTACAGTATTCAAAGTTATGGGAACTGTGTGTGGAAAGGAAAGGTTTGGTGCATGTGGAAGTTCTTGATATCATCTATTTGTAGTATTGTTATGGTTGTCAAGGTACTTTACCAATCACTATTACAGTGGATCCTAATGGATGTGTCAATTTGAGTTGTAAAACTTGTGAGATTCTTGTTTCTCAATGTATTTTGCGTTGGTTGTTGAATTTATTTTTCCCTTGGGAAGGTTCTAAAGGATGCTCAATTTTTGGTAAAAGATATTTTTCCCTTGGGAAGGTTCTAAAGGATGCTCAATTTTTGGTAAAAGATTATTTGACTTGCATCAAAGCTTGATACGGTGGCCTGGATGGATATCATCGCAAACAAAATTAATTACAAATTGGTATTACTAAATAAACCTGGTGGTGTTATCATAAACACAAAAATCATAACTCTTTTGGTTTCTCGGACTCGTAAACGAGAACGGCAAACGCTGGAAGATATGTGCAAAACATATATAATCTGATTTCAACTACGAAAATAGAGTAGTCTTTACCATCAATATCATACAAAACTTGGAGGCCGAATTGCTGCACATCAGTTACATACATCCGTTGGGATATATTTTTCAAGAATAATATTTCAGAAGAGTACTTTCTCCCCCATTTCACAGGTTCTTCAGTGTCAAAAGCGTTGGAAGCAAAGTCATTAAAAGGAAACTTGGCACCCAAGCAATGGCTTCATTTCGTGTTGAAGACGAAGGAGTTGATGAGATTGCTGTTGTATTGGTTGCTGCAGTTTTGTTTGCACTGCATGATTAATGAAAAAACAAGAGTTACATGTAGAATATGGATATTGGGAGATGAGAAAAATCAATACATAAAATTAGAGATGTTGGGTGTATTGTACTTACCCAGCGGTCATGTACACACAATTATCATAGCCTGCAAAAATAGATACAAATTAGTTGCATGAAAGGCTTCAAAACAGAGTTTAAGCAACAAATACCAGAACTTCTGACACTAAAGTAAAACTCATGAGGTTGGATAAGCTGTTCATTGCCACAAGCAAAATATAATAACATAAGGTTGGACACAATGGAGCAATTAATTTTGTGGTCTGCTTACTATCACACAATAGATTTGAATATATCCATCAAAAAAGAAGCTAGCCAAACTCAAGATAAAGGAAAGAAATACCAACTAAATGAAAAGGCTGGATGCTAATTTACATACTTGGATTTTTGTCAACTTTGACCCCATTTCCGCCAAAACTGCAAGCTATGTCAGTAGCTCCATTCTGCTGGTAATAACTGTTAATTGCAAACGATGCATGAGAGAGTAGAGTGTCTGGTTCATAACAAGGCTGGCTAGGCTGAATAGCAGAACAGTCCACATTCCCAGGACCGCATGCCCAATCTAAGGCATTCTGCAAATCGGCTTCAGAAGCCTTGGTGGAAGCTATGCACCATGTTGTAGTTGTTCCATTCAGGCTAGTGACATTTGAATCTGTCATATCAACAACACCCTTTCCACTGAAATCGAGGTTATAGACACTTGTCTGATCTGGATAAAACAATCCCCAATTCCTCTCTGACTCCAGCCCGGGTTTCCGGTTCTCGTTAAATAATGAGAAAATATACACATCTAGCTCTTCTCCTCGCTTTGCAGGGGTACCAGAGTCATTGATGACGTGTCGGATCAGATTAGTATTATAAATCTGGGCGTTATCAGGGGTTGCAGCCTTCTCTTTTGGTGAACCTTTCGAGGGCCAGCCTGTCTCAGTTACCATAATCTTGATTGTTCTGAAATTTAGTGCCATGAGTGCGAAGTAAATCGAATCAATCTGGGCATCAAACATGTTTGTGTAAAGTAAACCAGTGTTTGGATCTATAACTTCCGAGGATGACTGAAAGAGAGCATAGTCCAGAGACACATTGTTGGGAGAATCTCTATATGCATAGTACGGATATATATCTATCATAAAAGGTGACTGGTTATCAGCAAGGAACTCCAACAAGGGTTTCAGAAAATGTGCATGGCTGCTATTAAAGGCCCCTGCAGATGGCGGGAACGATCGAGACAGAACCCCAAGGGAATGGGTACTAGAGACCTTAATCCTTTTATGCAGGCCAGCTTTCTTTAATGCCGTAAAGACATTTTGCATTGCGGGTACAACTAGTGAAGAGGAATTATCGGTGCTTTCGGTGACTTCAGCACCAACAGTTATATATGTGATTTTTGCAGCTGGGTAGTAAGGAAGGATGCTGTTTTTCAGCCAGCTATCTGCATTGGATTGGAACTGTGCAAATGGCAACAAATCTGAATTTGGAATTCCGATCATGAGTTCAACTCCAGTATTTGCAAATGCCTTGAGGACCTGGATGTTAGAATCATAGATCCTCAGATATTTGATGTTATGTTGTTTAACCAACTGTGCAACTTTATCCGGCGTTGGGAGGTCATCAGCATTTCTTCCATAGCAGACACCAATAGTACTTCCTTTGCACAAACCTACGACAAATATGAAAAGATTTAGAATCTCTCAGTTAAGGAGCTGATGCATTTAAACAGCACAAGACATACTAAGAGAGTGGATAGAGCACAGCACAAGTCCTCGTGCATGCAGCTAAAAGTAATGATTTGAACTTTTAATCATAACACGGACACAACCTTCTCCCGCATTTCCCATAAACTATTACAAGTTCATATGTAAAGTAACTAAAATGTTAACTTGTACAAACAAAACTGACATTTTTAAATGTAACATTTTAAAGAGATTGCTTCAGAAAGATTTTCAATATAAATAATCTTATGCATTGGTTTTGTCTACATAAATAATTGGCAGAGATGGTTTTCCTTTTTCCTAATCACATGAGAACCCTGTTAAATAACCTTTTCCATCAACTATTTTAGAGCTCAATGAAAAAATCCAGAGATAGAATCTGTGCCAGACAACACATACACTCTTTAAAAACTTGACGGCAATGTTTGCACAATGTAAAGCTCTCAGAGTTTCATAAAAGTAACTGGGGTCAATAGCAATCAAATTTAACAATTCTTCTTCAATATGCATTAATCTTAGCTATTTCACCAATTTGGTAAAATGAACAAACACATTTATATAAACTAGAGGACAATGTTTCCAAAATGCACCATTGTCAGACTTTCATAAAATTAATTGCTAGCTAGGGTCAGAGAGCCATCAAATTTTACAATTCCTGTTCAAGAAAGGCAGAATTTTAAAAATTTTCGATTTCATGAATAAATACTTCTCTCGATGGCCAAAACAACTCAAATAATAGACAGTACCTCCAATAGACTACTAAACCGATTTTTCCTTTTTAAAAAAAAAAAATGGAGGCAAAGTAAAGGCATTCTACAAACATGGCCTATCCAACAAAATCACAATGGCTCCACAAGTTCCATCATTCACCCACTACCTTTTACAGATATGGAAGGACTCATACACATAAATGTGAAGTTCGTGACATTGTTATTAAATAAAACAGATGTATCAAACAAAATCACAATGGGTCCACAACCTTTAATGTTGCAATCTAGCTGTCCAGTTAATTGAAAGCCTACCCACCCATTGTAAAGTTATAAATCCAAGTATACTACTAGTTAGAAAGCGGTAAACAATTCAATGAATGCAATTCCACGATGGCAATATTTCTTTCCATTTTCTACCCTTTTTGCAGAAAAATACTAGTAGCATTACCGGCAAGTTGAAGATTTAAAAAACTAAAAATGGAATAGATAACCAGCAGCAGTCCACCACAATCACAAAAAAATTATATACATAACAGAGAAGTACCAACCGCTATTAGTTTTATGTTTCATCGTCAAAATAGCTTAAACAACAGTAGAAGGTAAGTAGGAAAATGAAAACAAGAAAATATGGAAGAACCAATTTGCAAATAGTGAAATGTAAACACATAGTCCAAGCACAACAAACGAAAAGGACGAATGTAAAAAATGAGCAAAGATATTTGAAGCTGACTTAGCAGGTTACAAGAGTCATTATATTTTTGCTTTTGGAAAAAAAATAAAAAACAAAATCCCCAAATGCACCTTCCCCAAAGGTAACAAAGATCTGACAAGACAGAGAAGCTGAAAACCAAAACACCATTGAAGACACCTCAAAGAAAGAAAGAATAAATAAAAAAAAATTCACAGAACTACAGAAGCAACAAAAAAGAAGACATACCCAGAAGCGCAAGCAACAGTGAAATGGCAAAAAAGAGCTCGAATCCTCTCGCCATTGCTAAAAAAACTGAACTTTCTCTCCCCTCCCACTCTCTCTCTCTCAAGTAAGCCCACTTACTGTACGGTGACTGCTGTTGTGTGCGTTGTCTTCAACTTTACTCTTGTTTTTATTGAACTCCGTTAAGCTTAATTTGTAACGTTACACTCTGCTCTGCTCACACAGACAGTAACGTCTCTCTTTCGACACCTTTTTAAATTAAATTGTTTCGAGGGGCTCGGGATAGAGTGAGAGAGCTTGCCCAATAGATAGCTACTTAGCTAGCTTTGGCTTGGGTGTACGGTTCTGTTTAGTGTCAGAGTGGACAGAGTGGAGTGAGTGAGAGACTGAGACCGGATTTCAGAACGGTTTAATTAAATCTAGCTAAGAGAAGCGTCTCGATTCCGCTGAACTTATTTAGCAATAGCATGTCTGTTCTCCCTGTCCTGGTCTCCACTATTTAGCGATCTACTGTGTTGCCGAATCATCAAAATATCTTTTTTTTTTTTCCTCCTTCTAATGCTCCCTATTTGTCAGTCAACGAGAACAAGTTTTCCTACTTCGGTATATTATCTAAAAGTTAAAGCAAAAATTTAACCTTTTAAGTTTTAATGCAAAATTACAATCCAGGTTTCGAGAAAATTAGACTGTTAATAATAGAACTAAATATATGACGGCCATTAATATGCTTTACTAATATTATTGTTTCAATTGATATAAAATAATAGATAGTGTAAGAATGTAAGATATTTTATTTGTCATTTACTGGTAAGTAATGTTAAAATTACATTCTTATAAAAAAGAAGAAGAAGAAGAAGAAAAAGTTAAAATTACATTAAAATGGGAGATAAGAATCAGCTCACACTTAATAATTGATGTCGCGGTGATATGGTAAAATCATTTTATGAGCCCAATCGACCAACAAATCAGTCCAAGGAGGCTCTTTGATTCCCTTCTATTTTATTTCTATCGCGTTCTTTCCTTTTTTTTTTTTTCCTTTTTTTTTTTTGAATGGAGTCTAGTACCTAGTACTCAAGGCGTGAGCACTATTTAGTTTAGTTCGATTCAAGTTCAAAACTAAATCAGGTAATTTTTTGAACTAAATACAAACTAAATTTTCAGTTCACTTTAATTTTATAACTTAGTTTTGGTCTGATTTGATTTAGTTTAGTTTGATTTAATTCGAGCAATTTTATCTTGTATATTAAATAAAAATGACATAATAGTAATATACTATTATTACAACAACAATCTTGAATCCACAAACAATAAACTATATAATAAAATCCAACAATAGTGAATCAGCATAATAATTAATATTGATAACCACATAAATTTTACCGTTGTTGTTCTTGGAAAAAGAATTTATTACGCTTAAAATATTGCTATCTTTTGTTTGGCATTTAAAAATTTAAAAGTTGCTTAAATATAATTTTCAATAACTAAATTTATTATTGAAACCTTTAATTTTTAGAAAAAGGACATCTATACCCCCAAAATCTAAGAAAATGGTCATAAAGACCCCCGAGTTTTTAATAAGGGACACCAAGTCCCATTTTTTTAACCATTATGTCCTTTGACTCTATAAATCCCCAAAAAAATAACCCCAAAATTTTATAATAATTGGACATATGACATTAAAATAAATGTAATAATATATACATTTCAAAATAATTTTACTCCTTAAAATAATTTTATTTGTTCAGTCTATTAGACTTATTTTATTATATTAAAGTATTTTTTAATAATAGATAGAAACATAATATTAAAATAAATAGATAAAAATTAAAATTACTTTGAATACTATGTAAAACTTAATTTTAATATTATTAATATGAAGATTTTTTTAATTGTAAAATCTATTTAACCTAAAGATTTATTTAAAATCTTTATAATATTACAAATATATTATTAAAATAAATATAATAATTTAAAATTTTAATATTATTTAAAATATCAAAAACAATTTAATATTATTAGTTTACTAAATAGATTATATTACTTATATTAAATTTTTGTTAATTAAAAATCTTTAAAATTAATTTTTTAATTAATAGGTTAAAAAAAAATTCTGGTGTCCCTTTTTTAAAAATATAAGGTCCTTGTAACTAATTCTCCAAATAGGTATACATATCCTTTTTTTTTGCTAACCGGGCTGAAAAGGAGCCCAGCCCGACCAACAAGAGCTAAATTTCCCCACATTGGATAATTGGGCGAGCAAGTGACAAGCAACTCACATCTTATGAACCTAATTTACGTGAGATATAAATGAGCATGGCATTGGCAAGTAATGTTCCATTTGAGCAAAAAAGTCCAAATTCGAATGTTCCTATTAGACATGTAACATATTGTACATAAATCTATTATTCTTAGGCAATTCTAACTAAAGATAGGCCGTGTATCATTGTGGACAAAAAACTTTAGGCAATGGCAAAGTCAGATATTCAATATAGAAGCGGTTAAGTTCAAATAATTATATAATTTAAAATTTTTAAAAATAAATAATAAGTACTAAAATCTTAAATTAACTTCATTGAAATAATATAATTCAATAATTGTAATCAATTAGTTTTTTATAATTGTACTTAGTTAGCTATATACTTATGCCAAAATACAGTTTGATTTAGTAAGTTTTCGGCTAAGCCTGGATGTGTGTGTGTGTGTGTGTATCAAAGTTGAAATAAAAGTTTAAGTAATTCGTAAAATAACAAACAATTGGAAGCCTCATTTTTTGGAAAAAAAAAAGAAAAAAAGAAAAAGAAAAATCTTTAGCAACGAATGGAACCCATGCACTGGCAATGACAATGTGACATGTGCTCCGTATGCAGTAGGGGTGTTCAAGATCTAATTTAATCAAATCAAACCAATTGATTCAATCCAAACCAATCTAATTTTTGTCGGATTGATCTTTTGACTGGATTGAATTGGGTTGCAAAATGGGAAATCTAATGTTGTTAGATTAGTTTATGGATTTATGTGTTTAAATCCAATATAAATCAATCCAAACAATTAATTTTTATTTTGTTTATTTTTTAAAAAAAGTTACATGTCACTTTCGTATTTAACTTGCTAAAAGAAATATAGCCTAATTTCGTATAACTATAAATTTACAAATAATAATAATAATACTACTACATAGTACAAACTGTAAGTCTCAACCAATGTCAATAATGTTTCAATCACGTGATAATAAAAATATGTATCATGAAATATTAAAGGAGTTGAATTTTTGTTTTTAGTTGTCAGTAATTTGAACTTTGAGAGCAATTGATGATTTTTATTTGTAATTTTTTTATCCTATTGGATTAATCGAATTGATCGTTCAAATTAAATTGGATTTTAATTTTTACTACTTTGGATTATATTATATTTCAATTAATGATTAGATCAGATGTGATCTAAAATAGAATATCCAATAAATGATGGATTGGACTTAGGTTTGACAAAATTCAATAAATCTAAACCATTAAACACCCCTAATATGCATGGGGGGTTACGTGCACGATTTGCAAGCAAGAGTGGAAGATTTGGTCAGCGTTATCAATTGATCAAACCTTAGTCAAGCTAGTTAGAATTCTGTTAGTTGGGGACCTTAGTCACGTTCCAAATTATTCTGCTATTGTTGTTCTATTTCTTAACTTAGTGTATGTAAAGTTCAAAGGCTATGATGTGCTAGTAATATATATATTATTTTTTATATATTCTTTAACTTAATTTTAGGTTAAGTTATTTTTATTATGTTAATTTTACTTTCATTTTTATATTTTGTTATTTTAGGTGTATTTTGGGAATAAAGAAGAATTAAATCAGAATATTTAAGTAAGGAGAACTTAAAGAAGAAATTAATTGGAAATTTAAGAAAAGTATTGGGAGTTAAAATGGAAGAAAATTGAAGCATCCAAGGTTTAATTGAATTTCACGTGAAGATGAGGAGACTTAGCATTGGAAATAAGTTAATTAATAAGGCAAATCATACGAAGAATGAATTAAAAGAAGAAAACATTCTTGTGATGGGCTTTGACCAAATCTTTATTAGCTTATTAATTGAACAAGTCACGTGCATGCATGAAAGAATAAGGCGGCTTGCCTTTTGTTTTTAATTCTTTCCCTATAAGGATTTGAAGGACACAATTGAAGCAATATAAAAGGGCCAAGCGGAAGCAACGGAGGACCGAATGAAGAGAGGAGGGCAGGGCAGCCGCGAATATTAGAGAGAAAAACCGAGAGCAAGAAAAAAAAAAAAAAAAGAGAAGCCGCGGCTGCAAATTTGGAGAAGTCGATTGTAGAGATTGGAGGGAGACAACTTTTTGTGTTTACTCTTTCTCTTTTTTTTTTTTATTATTTTGTTTGAATGTTCTCAATTAAATTTATGGATTCTCTTTATATTTCTATGAATTAATTTATTTTATTGGGGCTATGATGTAGCCTAATTATGAAAATTTAATTTCATAAACCTGTGTTATTTTTAGTTTATTATTTTATGGTTGAGTGTCTATTATTGTGTTTAATTCTTTTAAATATCTGACCAATATTTGAATGATTTGAGGGTGCATAATGAGACCGAGAGGAGATTTGTGTATTTTTATAAATGCCATGAATTGAACGAAAAACATAGATGTACCAACGTGATTCATTCAGTTTTTCTAAGAATTTGCATAGAACTTAAAGAATCTTTGCATATTTAAATTCACATAGAGATATAGTGGGTTAATATATGAGGATATTTTTTATATTATTCGAGAGAAAATATTGAATAGATTAGAGAAATTCACTGTCAACATGAGTAATAAATTTTAATAGCATAGATAGATGATTAAATTGTATTGGTTATGGTAAAATCGGATGTCATAGTGTCTTAATCTCTTAGTGATTTCTATTACTGCCTGCATCTTTATTTAATTTTTAACTTTTTTATTTTATTTTTATTTTAATCTAAATTCGCTTATTCGATTGTTCAAATAAATTAGGGCTATAATAATTTCGATAACTAATAGAATATACAATTTCTGTGGAACGATGTTCTACTCTTCATTATATTACTTGTGCCGACTAGTACACTTACTAATTTACGCATCAGGCTATATAAATTTAATGGGGAACTACTGGAAGGGTAATGAGAAGAAAATCCATTCTTTCTTTACTACTTCTATCTCAGTTTAACTTCTTGCTAAAAATTCTACACACCACAACGAGCCGTTGTTTCGGCAGTAGCCTGATAATGTCCAGAGCGACTGGAGAAGCACCATACATAGAATTTACTCTGAATTGAATGTGGATGGCTAATCACGAATTACTCTAGTGAGAGTGGAACTTCTTTTAAATGAATTTGCTACCAAAAATCAGCCTGACAATTGTTTAGATTGGAGATCTTCGTGTTCTTCATGAATGGTTGGGTGTATGAAAAGGATAAAATTTCTAGAAAAGTTAAAGTGGAGATTAAATGAGGTCTATTGACAAATAAAGATTGCTTAAAATTTTAGTGCAGTTAATTGAGAAGTGGGGGTAAGTAAGATAAAATAAATCTAGTTATTTATTTTTTTGTATATACAGTAAAACATTTCTATCGTGATACTTTATATAAGAACAATATCTATGTAATCATAAAAAATTTTAGTTCAATCTAAACTAGTTATAAATAAGAATAAACTTCACATTGTAATAAATTATAATTTTTCTAGATCCATCAATTAGACTTCACATAGTAATAGTTATTTGTACATTGTTAAAAATATATGCTATATAGTTTAAAATATAATAAATATTTTTCAAAAGTTGTTTGAGATAATAATTTATTATTTAGAGTTATTACCAAATTATTACGTAATATTTATCAAACTTACATTAAGAGAAAAACATTAAGGCGAATGCAAATATTTAGACTTTTTAAAGATGACTTAATTTGCATATTTGCAATACTGCATATGTAGAGATGGCCAATGGGCTGGGCTGGTAAAATAAGGCCCATGTGTGCTCGTGCTCGTGCCGTGCTATGCCCGCTATGTACCGTGTCGTGCCGTGCCGTGCCATGCCATGCCTAATTTTTTTTGCTTAGTCCTGGCCCGACACACGTGCCGTGCCTAAGAAAAAAAGCCCAATAAAATGTTTTTTTTTTTAAATTTTAAGGAGTGCATGTTAAGCTGTTGGCATACTTTTTTCAAGTTTATATATTTTTTTAGGTTTGTGCCTTAATCAAATTTAATATAATCGAAAATTCAAAACTCAAGTCCATATTCAATAATAATAAACTAATAATAGTAAGAGAATATAATATTAATTACTAAGTTTGACCTTATAATTTTAGAATTTTTTTAATACTTAACAACAATAATAATAATAAATTTTTCTTAAGGATTAACTTAATTGTTAACTTGAACTTATATAGAGTCATAAATTATAGTTCACAATAATATTAATGCATATTTATAAAATCATAAATTTATAATTTTATTCATTAAAATCATGATGTCAATTATTTATTTATAGTATTTTTTAAACTAAGAATTAAATGAATTTAAAAAATTCAATTTCAAGTTATTTGTAAAATCATAGAATTTTAAATTTACTTTCATTAAAAAATAAAACGTGTTTATTGCAAACTTTTTTATTGTGTTCTGCTTAGCCTATCTCTAATCGTACCATGCATTTAAGGCCCGCGTGGCTAAAATTCTAAGCCGGGCCCAACCCACGTCCGTGCCATGCCGTGCCGCGTGCTCCACTGAAACGTGCTCATGTCGCGCTGTGCTGTACGGACACGTGCTGTGCCATGTGCTATCCGGCCCATTGGCCATCTCTATGTATATGTACCAATTCCTAAAATAGTGTCTTTTTTTTTATCAATATTTATACAATGGATTCGACATGCTCCATAACTTAATTATTAGTATAGACCATACTTTACCTCTCACTTGTAAGAATAATTAGATCAAACTTTACCTCTCACATGCAGTAAGAATTAGGGGTGGGCAAAAATAGTTGATTAATCAAAAACCGAACCGAACCGATCGGTTCGGTTCGGTTTTTTTGCGGTTTTTTTACACCCAAAAAACCGAATTAGTAATATAGAGAAAATAGTAAAACCAGTCGGTTCGGTTTTCGGTTTTAAAAAAAAAACCGAAAAACCGAACCGAGTATCAAATAAACCGAATAATATAATCCCTAAACCTGAAGTGAATAAATTGATCTTCACTTCAGTCACTGAACTCGTGACCTTCAGCCCCTGAACTCATCGCTGCTGTTGCTCGTGCTCGTCGCTGCTGCTGCCGCTGCTCGTGCTTGTCGCTGCTGCTACCGCTGCTCGTGCTCGTCGCTGCTGCTGCTGCTGCTCGTGCTCGTCGTTGTTGCTGCCGCTGCCGCTGCTCGCTGCTGCTGCTGCAGCCTGCCGCTGCTTGCTGCTCTCGCTGCTGCTGCTGCAGCCTGTCGCTGCTGCTGGTCGCCGCTGCTGCTCATCGCCGAGTGATCTCCACAAAGCTACAACTTGTGAGTTTGCTATTACTTGGATTTTAATGGTTTCACATGATGATGTGCTCATGCCGAGAGTAAAAACAGTAAAACTTGAAACAGAGTTTAACGTTGTTGGACTTGTGAGTGTTTGTTGTTGGGGTAGATTTAGATGAGCCGAGTTGGTTAGCTTCATAGCTTTTCAATAATTTGCTTTGATTATTGTGTAATATATGATAATTTTGTGACGATGGTGGTTTATATATGTGATTAAAAGCTAAACTAGTGGATTTGTAAGCATGCACTCGGCAAAGCATTTGAGCAGGTATTTTCATCTTTTCATTATCACATTCCTCTAATCAATTAGCGTTAATAAAAAAAATGATTAATAACGTAAATGGAGGGACTTGGGTTCAAATCTCTAAATTAAACTCGTGATCATTAATATAAGCAAACTACAAGTAGTCTATCTTGATCAACGTTTTCAACTCTTCCAGGATTGTCCCACTTCCAAAATTTTTTATTCAAACAATTATTGAAAGCTCATTTCTATATAATATTTCAACAAGAACAAGCAGAGGAGTAATTGGGATTATGATTTATTTTGATTTGAACTTGTTATTTGAATATGTTATGTGTTATTGAACATTGTTTGAGACATATTTTTATTTTTTGTTTGTTAATTTTTTATGTTTGTTGTAGATTTATTAATTTAAGGTTTTAAATTTAAAAAAGCCCAAAATAGGCCCAATAGGCCCATAATCGAAATAATCGAACCGAACCGAATCGAATTATTTCAATTAATCGAGTATTTGATTATTTCGGTAATTTGATTAATCGCGATTATGATTTTAAAATAATCGTAATCGAACGATTATGAAAATTTTAGTAAAAAACCGAACCGAACCGAACCGCGCCCACCCCTAGTAAGAATAATTAGATCAAAACAATAAATTTCTGACTACACCTGTATTAAATTATAATCTCCTTAAAGTAATAAAATTAATTTGATTCCAACATTATGACTATAAATATATTTTACTGCCTATGATTAATATATAATAGTAAATTATATAATTATAATAATAACATTTTATAAGAGTACATAGGGGTGGGCGCGGTTCGGTTCAGTTCGGTTTTTTACTAAAATTTTCATAATCGTTCGATTACGATTATTTTAAAATCATAATCGCGATTAATCAAATTACCGAAATAATCAAATACTCGATTAATTGAAATAATTCGATTCGGTTCGGTTCGATTATTTCGATTATGGGCCTATTGGGCCTATTTTGGGCTTTTTTAAATTTAAAACCTTAAATTAATAAATCTACAACAAACATAAAAAATTAACAAACAAAAAATAAAAATATGTCTCAAACAATGTTCAATAACACATAACATATTCAAATAACAAGTTCAAATCAAAATAAATCATAATCCCAATTACTCCTCTGCTTGTTCTTGTTGAAATATTATATAGAAATGAGCTTTCAATAATTGTTTGAATAAAAAATTTTGGAAGTGGGACAATCCTGGAAGAGTTGAAAACGTTGATCAAGATAGACTACTTGTAGTTTGCTTATATTAATGATCACGAGTTTAATTTAGAGATTTGAACCCAAGTCCCTCCATTTACGTTATTAATCATTTTTTTTATTAACGCTAATTGATTAGAGGAATGTGATAACGAAAAGATGAAAATACCTGCTCAAATGCTTTGCCGAGTGCATGCTTACAAATCCACTAGTTTAGCTTTTAATCACATATATAAACCACCATCGTCACAAAATTATCATATATTACACAATAATCAAAGCAAATTATTGAAAAGCTATGAAGCTAACCAACTCGGCTCATCTAAATCTACCCCAACAGCAAACACTCACAAGTCCAACAACGTTAAACTCTGTTTCAAGTTTTACTGTTTTTACTCTCGGCATGAGCACATCATCATGTGAAACCATTAAAATCCAAGTAATAGCAAACTCACAAGTTGTAGCTTTGTGGAGATCACTCGGCGATGAGCAGCAGCGGCGACCAGCAGCAGCGACAGGCTGCAGCAGCAGCAGCGAGAGCAGCAAGCAGCGGCAGGCTGCAGCAGCAGCAGCGAGCAGCGGCAGGCTGCAGCAGCAGCAGCGAGCAGCGGCAGCGGCAGCAACAACGACGAGCACGAGCAGCAGCAGCAGCAGCGACGAGCACGAGCAGCGGTAGCAGCAGCGACAAGCACGAGCAGCGGCAGCAGCAGCGACGAGCACGAGCAACAGCAGCGATGAGTTCAGGGGCTGAAGGTCACGAGTTCAGTGACTGAAGTGAAGATCAATTTATTCACTTCAGGTTTAGGGATTATATTATTCGGTTTATTTGATACTCGGTTCGGTTTTTCGGTTTTTTTTTTAAAACCGAAAACCGAACCGACTGGTTTTACTATTTTCTCTATATTACTAATTCGGTTTTTTGGGTGTAAAAAAACCGCAAAAAAACCGAACCGAACCGATCGGTTCGGTTCGGTTTTTGATTAATCAACTATTTTTGCCCACCCCTAAGAGTACACAAATATTTTCATATAAAATACCAACATTGCCCTTGTATATTGATAAAATTATAAGCACCTAAAATAAGGTCCCGACCATTTCATGCAAATGTTTTTAACACAGTGGCCCCGTCCCTGAGTCAGTATACATAACTTTAAAATTATGTTATTTATAACATAATTTAAAAAATAGTTTCAATGGACTCTTAAAACTTAAAAGTTGTCTCTAACGAGGACATAAGAAGAGTAGTGGGGCCACTTCGGCCTTGGCCGAAATGGTGGGCTGCTGCCCTCACAAGCATTGTGAGGGCAGCGGTTCTAGCCCCTACAAAAGCATTGTGGGGGCTAAATGTTCTTTATATCATTCTCCCTTGCGAAATGCAAGTGGAGTATGGACATCCTCTCCTGTGAGGGGTTATTTGTATTGGGCATGTACTTCATAGAATTCATTGTAATAATGTAAGTCCCAATCATGTATATCTAATTGTAAATATCTGTGTAATATCTCTGCTACAATAAACAGTTGTTGTAAATATCTGTGTAATGTAGTAATCTGATGATTAATCAGTCTCAAAAAAAAAAAAAAAGTAGTGGGGATTTATGTGGGCCATCATTGGGTCCTATATTGGATTCTACGACCTTTGCTACAATACCTGCATGTATGTGATATAGGCGTAAAAGATGACCATGGGATTCAATATAATGAATCCAACGGTTGAGATGAGTTTAATTAATAAATAATTAAAAAAATTTCACAAAACCTGAAACCTATAGAAACGGTAGCAAGCACACATCCGAATCGGACAAAAAGATGGACTGCTGGCGAGTGGTGGCTAAAGCTGAGGCTGTAGTTGAGGCTTATAAACGGGTGAGTCAGCAAGGGCACGGATCAGGGGGAATGCACAATCCAATGAAGAGCCAGAAGTGGTGCCCTCCTCCTGCAAATGTTTTCAAGGCTAATGTGGATGCCGCTATTAATCATGAAAAAGGAATAGCAGGGTTAGGAGCTGTAATCCGAGATTCAAACAGCAGAATCATTGTGGCTGCTGTCAAGACCACAAAATTTTCTGGAGATGTTAAGGTTGCAGAAGCAGAAGCTGTTGAATGGGGATTAGTTGTGGCAAAAAATGCAGCTCTTAGCTCTTTAATGGTGGAGACAGATTGTCAAGATGTAGCAAAGTTGATTAACAACCAAGAGGGAAGCAAGACAGAGATTGTTTGGGTGATTTCTGAAATTCAAGATCAAAGGAAGGATTTCCAGCACATCAGTTTCCATTACACACCCAGATCATGTAATGCTCATGCCCACTCCTTGGCTAAGCTTGCTTTAAGGAGTCTTTCAAATGTTGTATGGACAGCGCCGTTACCAATTGATGTGGAATCTGTATTCTCTTGTTTGCTTTAATGAAAGTTTAATTATCTTCTCAAAAAAAAAGCACACATCCGAATCGGCCATATATATATTTGTGGAAAAATAACAAAGAAAAAGGCTCTCACCTCACGCCGGCTGCCGAAGCTAGTTCTTCTATTCTCTTCTTCTTCGACAATGGTGAATGACACAATGAACGGCGGCACAACTTCCACAACGGTCAACAGCGGCACATGCACAACCCCCCAGCCCCGCTCACTCAGTCTCACTCTCTCACCTGACGCGAGCTCATGGCAAAAGAATTCAAAATTCAAAATACCTAATTACTAATTCCTCTCCTCTTCTGCTTCCAGAACAGTCAACGGCGGCACAACTTCCACAATGGTCAACAGCGGATGTGATTTTCAAGTATTTGGCTTAACTTTAAACTGATTTCATGGCCTTTCAATTTGTGTTTTTTGCTAATTGTTTTTTTTTTTTTTTTGCGCACACTGCCCCAATCCTTGCCATTAAACAAACCCTTCACAGCCACCGGCCACCACTGACATGCATGAACGTCCAATCTCGTAGCCACAATCGCTAGTCTTTGTTGACGTCGTAAAGAAATTGGGTATGATGTTAATCAATCACACATGCTAAAAAAATGCTGAGAACTAATTTTTGAAATTTTGTTAATATGATTATGAAATTGGGCTTGCTTTTGTGTGAATTTTTAGGATTTGTTTGCTTTTGGATGAAAATTAAAAATCAGATTTTGAAATTGTTTGTTCCTCATTTTGTTGAGATATATCTTGTCTTCGTTTATTTATTTGTGCATGTTTGGATAGATATGCCGACTTAATCGAATGCTTATTAAATTCAATGAAATGTGATGCATGGCTTTAAGCTTGAGGTGAATAGCTTTATTTAACATATATATTTTGGAAATTAGTTTGATTTTGTTTGATTGAGAGGTTTTTTTGCTTAGTTTTGCTTAAAAAGAAAGCCTAGTCAAAATAATTTTATTTAAAAGTGGATGGCATTTGATTAAAAGAAGAGGTAAGATTTAAAGCACTCCAAGTGTTTGAAAAAATATCTAAATGAAACTTCATGTTCATATTTTCCTTTCGCAACTGACATAGGTTATTCATAATCAAGGTGAAGGTGCTACAGTGTTAGTATTGGCACATACTAGAGACTTAGCTGATCAAATTCAGGAAGAGCCTTTTAAATTTTGGTTGTGCGCAAGTGTTATAAATACTTGAGTTTATGGTGCTGCTCCTAAAGGACCTCAAATATTCGAAGAGGCGTTTTCAATTCTTTTTGGAGAACTTAGTTGTTTTTAGATTAAAATTACAACTCAAGTATTTTTATTTGTTGCACTTTAACTACAATATGAAAATTGGAGAATTTGATAGAACTTTAATAATTTGTCTATACTTTACTATTACTTAGTTGTATCATTAGAGTGAGTTAATTTGCCCTGTAATTCTTTCAAAATTCTTGAGCTATAGTCTTTATATTTTTAATTTGTTTTGATAAATTTCTCTTGGTTCTTTAATTTTGATCCAGTCCCCACTTTAAAGATATTTTGTTTTAAACATAAGATGCATTAATTATATTGATTTAATCTTATTGGGTGATGAGCTAAATTAATTAATTATATTATATGTAGAGTTTAGTTTCCTCAATAATGGTGTGTTAGGAATGCGGTTTTATTTTAAGCATAATATGCAATTTGTTTCGCTACTGTTTAATCATAAAAACAGCACCTGAAAGTTTCCAGGTGCTGCTTAGCTGCTGTTATGTAATTAACATAAACACAATACATGAAAATTTTTGGGTGTTGTTTTGCTATTGTTTGTGCAAAAAAAAATAGCATGTAGAAGTCTTGAGGCGTTGCTTAGCTGCTGTTATGCAACAAAAACACCAGGTGGAAGTTTCTAGGTGTTGTTTTGCCACTGTTTGTGTAGAAAAATTGCATTTGCAAATTTGCAAGTGTTGTTTAGCTGCTGTTATGCTGCAAAAATGACACCAGGAAATTTACAGGTACTGTTTTACTAATGTTTGTGTAGAAAGACTTTAGATGTTGTTTTATATAACCTATAATTTGTTTTTCAATATGATCTACATTTTGCTTTTCTTTTTTTAACTCTTTAAAATGGGAAGATTCCCTTGTGTTTTTTCTGAATTGCAATTTTGTCTAGTATTAGTTCTTGGGATTATGTCTTCTTTTACTTGTTTTTAGGGTGCAGCTCTCAGTTTCAAATACTACCAACATTGTTTCTCTTCCATGAAAGAATCTATAGTTTTACACAGCAATAAACTGAGTTAGCCATGGGTTATTAGCAGTTTCTGCACAAGGAGCAAGAAGATACCAATGAGGAGCTGAATTCAGAAGCAATTCTCTTAATTTAATCATCAAAATTTGTTGAGTCTTATTTTTCTTTTATTTTGTATCATTAGCATTTTCTTTTTTCGTTTGTTTTCAAATATTGGTGGCATTACATAGTAAACTTGTTTCTCGAATCATGATGATACCAAATGCCATTGCAAACAGCAGGGTCTAAAGTTGATATGACCTTATGTTTTGTCCTATATTTTCTTACTGATGTTTGCTTCATTATCTTTTCCTTTTTGTTCTTTTTTAAGTGATCTCCATAATTAATCAAGAACTGAATATCAAGTTTGTTAATCTTTTAATTTAATAGTAATTTGAGAATAATTGGCTTCCATTTTACATTAAAATAATCCCTCAATGAAAAATCATTTTTTAACATTAAATTTAATTTGCAATATGTAATTTACTAGAATAAATTTCTCAAAAATAAAAAATTTTCTTAGAAGAATTATAATATTATATTCTATATATGTAAAAATTAACAAAAAAAATTCTACGTAAATTTAAAAATTATAATAAATGTACCATTAAAATATACATACATATATATATAAATTATTCAAGCGTTAACGGACGTTGTGATCAGGGTTATAGTGAAACTGCTTAGATTGAACTTCAAACTACAATGGTATTAAAAACAGGAAGACCTTTGCTACAAAGACTCACAACGTGAATAATTTATCAGAAAAGTACATACAAGATTATAAAAAACCGTTAATGGACTAGACTTCGAAAAAAATTTCACATAATAATTGGCTAACTCTCTTCATCGTTGGTCTAGACACTGGATTCTGATCTAAGCATGAAAAGGCAACCTGCATGATTGACATAAATTTGTTTTGGACATCGAGTGACGGATATGAAAGCCGAGAGTCCAATATTTCTATGTTCATATTGGAAGATGAAGATGACATTTCAAAAAGAAAATCCCTTGGATGCTTCCCTTTGATCACTTCTAATGCTAACACTCCAAAACTGTACACATCGCATTTTTCAGTAACCTTCATTGTGTAGGCTAGCTCTGCAAATTGAAAAAACAAAATTAGATCATCTATGTCACACCAATTTTTTCGCTCAGTGTAACATAAGGAAAAAAAAAAAAGATCATGATGACGTGAAGATTTAATAATTAGCAGAGAATTACCTGGTGCGACATTTCCGTGTGTACCGGCAAGTTTAGACCAGTTAGAGGAGTCCAGATTGAGAAACTTGGCGATTCTAAAATCCGAAACATGGGCTTCATAACCCAAATCCAGCAGCACGTTCTTGCTCGATATGTCCCAATGAACAATTGGTGGGAAGCAATTATTGTGCAAGTAAAATAATGCATCAGCTACACCTTTTATCACATTTAATCTCTGAGTCCAACCCAATTCTTTTGCCGATGCATCATTGTTGAGGATCTTGTCCAAGCTACCGCTTTCCAGATACTCATAAACTATAAATGATTGTCTGGGATGTGAACAGAAGCCATAAAATTTCACAATGTTTCGATGTCGTATCTCTGTCAATGCTTGAATTTCATTAAGGAATTCTTCTTGCTGAAACGACATCTGATAAGCCACGAAAGTCTCAACGTGTGCCCATCAAGAATTGCAAGTTCACTGTCTAAAAGGAATGAGTCAAGAATGCATGGAGCCGTTGAGGATTTAGTGGATTTAGTGGAGTGGTCAGCTTAGTCACGTGCAAGTTAAGGCTTAATCAAATTCTGTTAGCAAGTATTTTGTTATTTTAATAGGTGCTGGCTTTATCTGGATTCAGTTACTAATTTTCAGTAGTTGTGACATTATTTTTAGGAGGAGTCTGTTAGTCCTTCGTGTATTTAAACTCAAGTATTATGCAGAATAAGAGAGAGTGAATTCAATAACAAATTCTTGTGGCTGATTCTCGCCCTAAGTAGAATCCTATTTACATACAAAATACAATAGCTTTGACTGGGACCTATCAACATCTCACCGAGAAGTGGGGAATGAAATTTCTTAACTGCAAAGATTTCTCCAGATGGCACCCTAGCTATGTAAACACTTCCATGTCCACCTTTTCCAATGCAATGCTTAGCATCAAAATCATTAGTCGCTCTGATGATTTCTTCGTAAACGATTTTCCCTTAAAAGGTTAACACTGAAAGCATCCCTGGAGTATTTCCAAAGCCACTCTATTGTGTTTGTGAATCATTTTTCCTTTGACGGAAAATGAAGAAAAATCCGGTCAAAGCAATAAAAAGGACAACCATACCTAAAAGAGGGAACACAATAACAATCCAAATCTTCCGGGAAGCTTTTTTGTATGACATGCATGATGGAAATCCTCTGATATCTCCGCACAATCCTTTGTTTCCTTGTAATGCCTCCAACGGAGCATCTCTGAATGTTGTGCTATTAGGAATCTGTCCCTCTAACTTATTATAGGATATGTCAATGTGTAATAGGCCATGCAACTCCTCGAAGCATCTTGGAATGAGACCTGATAGGTTGTTGTAGGACAAATTGAGCTTCTCCAAGCTTTCCATTCTGCAGATTCGAGATGATATCTTTTCTCCCAAAAAGTTATGACTCAAATCTAACTCTGAAAGGTGAATCAAATTATCTAATTCAATTGGAATTTGTTGACTCAATTTATTGTGGCTCAAATTCAAATAATACAATTTAACCAAGCTGCCAAGACTTTCTAGCACAAAGTTGCTCAGATGATTTGCAGACAAGTCAAGGTACTCGAGATTAATGAGTGACCCAAGCTCTCCAGGTATACGTCCAGAGAGTTTATTCCCACTCAAACTAATCCTGTTGAGATAAATTATATTTCCAAGTTGTGTTGGAATCTCACCAACAATATAATTTGAAGAAAGATCAAGATATTGTAACTGAGGTGATTCTCCAATCTCAAACGGTATGTTTCCAGTAATATTATTTATTGAAACATCTAAAAGACTTAATTGTGGGCATCTTCCCCAGTCTGATAAGATTTCACCAAAAAAATTGTTATTGCTGAGATCAATGAAAGTGAGGTTTGGATAAGTATCAAAAGTTTTGGTATATTTCCTGTTAAATAGTTTTGGTTAAGACGTAGTTTGACTAGGTCGGTCAAATTTCTGAAGCTTTTGAGAACTTGACCTCGAAAATTGTTTTTAGTTAGCAGTAAAGAATTTAACTTCTTGAGATTTTCGATTTCTTGAGGAATGATACCAGAAAGCTCATTATGATAAAGGAATAAGAATCTCAAATTGGTCAAATTACCAATTGAAAGAGGTATAGCACCGCTAAGTTGATTTATGCATAACTCTAGATCAAAAAGTGACTTTAAGTTTCCTATTTGTTGAGGAATGGAACCAGAAAATGAATTATTATAAAGATAAAAAAAACGAAGTTGGTGAAATTGCTAAGAGAACGAGGGATTGAACCATTCAAAAAATTAGAATCTAAAGCAAGCTGATTAAGAACAGTTAACTGGCCCACTTCATGTGGAATTGAGCCACTCAACCAATTTCTCGAAATGTGAAGGACCGTCAGATGGGTCAGAAGGCCAATTCCTGATGGTATCTGACCAAACAACTTATTAGCTGAAAAATCAAGGTACTCCAGGTTGGAAAGGTTGCTGATTTGAGGAGGGATGATACCAAAGAGCTCGTTATTATATAAATCAAGATACACAAGATGAGGAAATGATGAGAATGAGAATTCAAGAAGAGTACCATTTAGACTTATGCTTGTCAGATTAATTCCGAAGACTCTTCCGGCATGGTTGCAATGAATTCCTGACCAAGCACAGGGGCTTATTTTGGTGGCATTTACAGAAGAAAGAGACCATGAATGTAAGAGAGAACGGCTATGGACTTCAAGGCTGGCTTTCCATTTCACAAGAGCATGGGCTTCTTCTGTAGAATTAGAAGAAACAGCAAGTGAAAAGTCTAAAACAAGAAACAAGATGAGGGGAAAAACGAGTGATATAATTACTCTATTATTTTTCAAGGCTGGTGAATCCATTGATTATGTTTTTGGGTAGCAATAGAAAACAAAGATGAAAATAGAAGATAAATTACAGAAGCCAAACGGTGATGGAGAAGAGAAGCACACTAAGAGCAAATATATAGAATACTAAGTCAATTGACCTCTAAACTAGATTTGCTTTCACGGGAAATAGTCTCTGGAGATATAATATTAGGGGGAAAAAAGTCCTCGTACTACATACGACTATCTTGAATTCAACTGTATAATACACAAGGATATGATGCGAATTCTCTCCAAACTTTAGTTTTCCGAAAATTGGGAGAAAATTAAGATACATGCCATCTAAGAGCTAGGATTAAGTTCACTCTTTTTATTTTATACCATATATTTTAGTAATTGTATTTAATTTTCTCAATTTTATATTCTTAAAAAATATCCCCTACTTAGGCTCTTTTTTATCACTTACCCTCCTAATATTTCATAATTTCTCATTCACCTGTTACCCACACTTTAATGAAATAGATTGGAAAATATATTATGTAAGGCCTATACAGCCGGCTGTTGAAGGCCATGTTATGGTTATTAAATACTAATAAGTCATGTACTACAAAAATTGAAAATACATTTTACGTGACAATTTTTGTACCAAATAGTTTTCAATAAAACCCTGCCTTCATCCTCTACAATTGTGGTCGAGCGATGCTTTCAATTTTTTAAGTTAGCCACTGCCCACTTGAATTTCAACCTTAAAAATAGTAGAAAGTTACATTTTAACATCAAAGTTTCTTGAAAATTACTTTTTCCCACTTAATAATGGATAATAGTATAATTTAAAAAAATGAAAATATCTACATATTTTAAAAAGAAAAATTAGTAATCACAATTCTTAGTTAGTGCTAATATCCTTTTATTTAAAAAAAAAATCAACGGCTTTGGTTTAACATTTACTTTAAAAATGAATGATGACAATCCTTAGTTAGTGACAATTGACAAGAGTATTTCATAGTCCCGTTAAGAGGAAAAAAGGGGGGGCTACATAGACAAATAGAAAGAGTGAAGCTTTTCACACCTACTTAAATATGAAAATTAAAATGTAAAACAAAGACATGTTTTAAGCAATAGTCATTGCTTACTTGTCGCCATACAAGGATGACTTCTAGTCTTGTTTCGAATCAAAAGTCATAATAAGAAAAAAATACAATAAATACAATTGTCCATCCTTTCATGTGAACAAATAATAATACTTATATTGAACTTGAAATTTTATCTATCGAAATAACTAAAATTATTGTTTTCTTTTAATTAAAGTCAAACTAAATTTGGGAGGTGGCCTCATCGCCCATCAATTGCTGTTGGGAGATGGGCCATTACCCATCAATTAAAATAAAAGAATTTTTGGTCAAGTATGGAAATTAAAATGTAAAACAAAGACATGTTTGCCGTAATAGTCACCGCTTACTTGTCGCCATGCAAGGAATCCAAAGTCATATAGAGAAAAAAAATACAATAAATACAATTGTCCATCTTTTCATGTGAACAAATAGCAATACTGATATTGAACCTGAAATTTTATCGATCGAAATAACTAAAATTAATGTTTTCTTTTAATTAAAGTCAAACTAAATTTGGGAGGTGGCCTCATCGCCCATCAATTGCTATTGAGAGATGGGCCATTACCCATGAATTATCTATCAAAATAGCAAAATTTCCAGTCAAGTATGGAAATTAAAATGTAAAACACAGACATGTTTGCCACAATAGTTATCGCTTACTTGTCATTATATAAGGATGACTTCCGGTCTTCTTTGGAATCAAAAGTCATATGAAGAAAAAAAATACAATAAATACAGATGTCCATCATTTCGTGTGAACAAATAACAATACTGATATTGAACCCAAAATTTTATCTATCAAAATAACTAAAATTAACGTTTTCTTTTAACTAAAATCAAACAAAAATTAGGAGATGGCCTCATCGCCCATCAATTGTTGTTGGGAGATGGACCATTACCCATCAATTATCTATTGAAATAATAGAATTTCCAATCAAGTATGGAAATTAGAACGTAAAACAAAAGCAAGTTTGCTGCAATAGTTATCACTTACTTGTCGCCATACAAGGAATCCAAAGTCATATAAAGAAAAAAATACAATAACTATAATTGTCCATCCTTTCGTGTGAACTGTGAACAAATAGCAATACTGATATTGAATCTGAAATTTCATCTATCGAAATAATTAAAATTGTGTATAGTTGGATAAGATTTTATTTAATTTATTTTTTGTTTGTGTTGTATCTTAATTTAGTTCTAATTTTTGTTACAATAATTTTGTTTTGGATAAAAGATGACTTTTTAAATTCAAATTGTTTGAATGATAATAAAACAATTATATTATACAAGTAAAATAAATTAAAGGGAGAAAAAAATATAAATGGAGTTAATTCTATTTGTATTTGTCCTTAAATATAATTATAATCTAATATAAATTTTATAAAATTAAAAAAAATTCAACTTGGTTTCAGTGAACAAAGAAAATTCTTAGCTAGTGCAAGAGGCATTGGAGGGCCCCGTAAAAAAATATAAACGGGCTGCATGGACCACTGGCTGCCCGAATTCTATGAATATTAATAATAGATACAAAAGAATACAAATTTATCTTTTTTTCCTTCTTCAGTGAATACTAATTTCCTCTTCTTCTTTTTTTGGAGAAATAGATTAATTTATTATCCAAGGAAGAGAGCTGGTTGTATTAAATTTAATATGGTAGAATAACTAGTAGAGAGTTTATACCAAAAATCAAGAAAATATGGAGAAACATATTTTCACGGCAATTGTAGAATAATTAATAAAAGAGAGATTGTAAGATTCTCCCTACTGAAATCAATATATATCACTTACTTCCTACTATGTTCATAATAGTCAATAATTTCTTTGGCAACATATTTATTATAAATAGAATAAATCATACCAATGTAAATTAAAATAAAAAATTTAAGTACTAAAAATAAGAAATATATATTTTGGCGTGAATAAAAAATTAATAATAAGATATTTTCTTTTATTTTTATTTTTAAATATTTTCTTATAATAAATATTTATTTTATATTTCGGTGATAAATTGTTAAGTGAATGACCCATTTACCTTTATTTTTCTTTAAATTTTTTAATGTTCATTGAATTTTTTTATATTATAAAAAAAGGAGATAAGTGGTAAATATTAATTAAAAAAAAGAAATTATTTGCAGAGCAATGAAGGACCCCGCAAAGAAATAAAAATGTGCTTTCTGCTTGTAGAAAATTCTTAGTCTCAGACGAGCATTAACTTCTCAGTGCCTTCCTCGGACCGCTAACTCCCAAATCCCAACTACTATAAATAATATACATTCAAGAGAACACTAATTTATCATCCATTCATCCTTTCCATCTTCAATTAATACTCGTTTATTGATATTAATTTCCTCTTACTTCCTTTATTTTTGGCATACCGAAAATGGGATTGGGCTCTAAGATTTTCCTTCTTTAAAGTCTTGTAATCACTATTGTTGTTCTTCTTACTTCTACGAAGGTGGCAGCTGCTAGAAACCTGGCTGAGGCTTCCGCTGCAACGCGAAAAGGTGAGCGTCTTGGTTTCTGCATTAATTTGGGTCATCTTATATATAACATAACAATTAGATTAATTTCTTCCAGCAAAGCCAATTTATAAGCTGTGTTGGTCGTTATATGGTGGTGACCGATGGCTTACAAAAATTTCGTACTACGTAATATTTATCGTGAATAATATTGAAGAAGTGAATTAATTTAAAAAATTTTTAAAAAATAATGAAATTTTTGGATAGTATATTTATTTTTTTAATCTTTTAGTTCATTAATTATTATTCAATATAATGTATTTTATCCTGTAATATATTAATTTTTTTATTTTGCCTGTTAAATTATTAAAGTAAGAGATTCATTTATTGTAAAATTATATGCCACTTGACATCATTATTCATCATAATGTCAACAATATCGCCTATTATATATATATATCATTGTATGGTAATCATAGGAAAACTTATTACCCTAGAAATTAAAGTCGGAAGAAGACAAGAGTATACATGAACATAAAGTTCTCGAACTAATATGATTGTTTTTTTATTTTTTTCCCCTAAACTAGGGATATATATATATATTTCATTACCCATAGCATCTTATGTTTTATTTTTTCCTTTAGTAGAATTTTGTCATTGCATTGAGGTTAATTAAAAAAAAGATATGACATGTTGCTTCACATATACGTCCAGCGGAGGCAGTCACAGAAGCACTGAAGGCGCAACCTGGTCCAGTAAAGCCCGCGCCGTGCATTCATTTTTGGCATGGTGGTGCTGTTGGTTGCCCTTGAGTAAATGATGCTGCAAAGACAAAATTGGTTCACCACACAAGTGTGTCCAAATAAATGGTTCTTAAATTTATGTGTTGTAAGAGATTTTATTTGATGCATACTTCATATGAATAATGACTAGATATGTTGTATGAGGTTTAATTAAAGAAGAAAGAACTAGTAAGAAAAAATAAAATAGTTTCAAGTTGATTGATAAAAGAAACAAAGTTTTCCGAGTAATGAATTTTATTGAATAAATCTGAATTAACAAAACTATAGTTTTGGCCCTCTTTATATAAAAATCCTAAATATCGTGAATTTATCAAAATAAACAAATTCGAAATGTTATTTTATAATAAAATTATTCTAATTTAAATAAGAAATCCAAAATAAACGGCACCAAATCCGGCATCTAGAAAAGAAAGATAAAGATCCTTAAAGAAATAGGAAAAATCTTAAAACTGAAAAAATGATCAGGAAAGAAATGAAATTTTCAGCTCATTCACAGGGCAGAATAATGGAAGTAGTTCTATTTTTGATCCTCTCATTGCAAGCTTCGAAAGACATATTATACACCAAAAACATACATATATAGCCCAAGTTATGCCCTCCGGAAGATATCCTACTAATCCCATGCAACCATCCTACATCAATCCCCCTTACTTGGAAAAGAACTCGTCCTCGAGTTTGGCTTGTAGAATGCCTCATCATCTGGATGATATTCAAACAGATCAACCACATTAAATGTGAGAGAGATATTCTAGTTTTTTGGTAGCTAGAGCACATAAGCATTATCATTAATCTTCCTTGCCACACGAAATGGTCCATACTTGAGCTTCTCCAATTTTGTACGAGTACTAGGGAAACGACTTCGATGCAGATGCGCAATCACTAAATCACCTTCTTGGAATACTTTCTTGCATCGATGCTTGTCCGCATCAGCCTTGTACTTAGCATTGGCAGCCTCTAAATAAGCTCAAACCTCGGCACGAATCTGTAGAGCCTTTTCTGTCACATTATTTGCTACTTTACTCCTTTCAACTATTGTTAGCATGATAGTCAAGTCATAAACATCGCGTGTGGAACAAATGTAGATAATCTCAAAAGGAGTCTTGCTAGTAGGTTGATTCACCATGCTGTTGTAAGTAAACTTGACCTTAGGTAAGACAGTTTCCTAGTTATGTTTCTTGTCACACAAACACAGAGCAACGTGTTATTGGTGTGTGATTTCTATTACTATAGGTGTCAATGTGCAAGTGTACATAATAAGTAATATATTGATGAATATTTAGATCATCTCCATAGGGATTGATGTTATTAGATTTGCTATAACAATCTTAACAATGCAGTTTTGTTCTAAATTAAAATAAGACAATTAATGAAATTAACAAACTGATTAAAATAAAAATTCAATAAAGAAAATTCTCACATCAAATATAAGGATGTAATTAATGGAAAATGAGTAGTTAAGTGAATAAACTCACTTAATGGCTTTGACTATTTTTCAATTTTAGTACTGTTGCTACATTATCTACTACAACACTGGGCAGAATCCCTTATACATCCTCAGCTATCGCATGTTGGATATCTTATATCTAACGCAACCTAACAATGACCAATTGTTATGCTAATGTTAGATATAACCTTAAACGTACTTGGTTCCATTTACCCTACAAGATAAATTTCTATGTCTAGTTTTTCACTAATTTTAGATCACGTATGACCCTTTTCAAATTGAGATTAACTTAACTTGAGAAACCTGATCTAAAACTAAGTATTGTCTTAATTCGATCCACTAAGTCAGACCTTTTTGAAGTTCTTTCTTAGCTAGTATCTCTAAATGAGTGGTAAGCCGAAGTAGGGAATTGAAATAAACACAATTAAGACATAATGCTATAGCAAACACAGAGCAACACACATATGTCAGTTAAACATTCATTAAGATCATTTATCACTCAACTACAATCAAATTCAGTTCATGATTTGTGATAGAACAGTAAATAAAGTTGTTTCAGTAATCAAATATATTCCCATAAACAAATAGAAAACAAGATAAAAGTTGAAGTCTACTTAATATTGTGATCTCCCCTTCTTGTTCACTGTGATTCCTCTTTTGTAGCCCTCAAATCCTTCTTATTTTCTTTTTTTTTTCTATGTGATTTTTCCTTTAGTGACGGCTCTCCTTTTTTTCTTTTCATGAATATTACTTTTATAACTCAGAACTAGGACAACCGAAAGTGTGTGGTGTCTTTCCTCTATTTTTGAAAACTTTAAATCGCAATCTTTTAGTTGTTACGTGCGAAATTCAGTTTGTTATTGCTCCAGGATTACTACAGCAATGACTACAATATCTTCACTGTTTCAAACTTGTTTTAATTCTTTTGTAGCTAAGTTCTTTCATTATCTCTGCAAATCTATTGCAGCATCATTCATTTCTTAAAACTTGAGCTTCTTGGTCAACTACAATTATACACACAACAAAAGAACAAAATAATCTAAAACAAACTCAATTTATTAGAAATAAACTAAAATGGATGTTTATGCAAAATGTCACTAAAATACACTAAAAACACATCATTCACTCTATGAAAACTTGATTTAAGCCCAAAAGTATCATGATAACTCTCATTTCATAGAGTTATCACATCCCCAAACTTAAATTATTACTTGTCATCAAGTAATGACAATAACATTAACACTTCAATCACACAATCTTGCAACAAAATAACTTAGCTCTGTTAACAAGTTTGTTAGGATTCATCAACCCTCAGATCACACTCTTGACCAGACAAAATTGCCATAACAGTTTAGTTCTAGACTTAGCCCATATTCTATACAAAGTATGTGTGTGGCACTGTATTTAAGTTCCAATGGTGCTGTAGCATTACACAGACATTATACATAACTCAAAGATAAAACATAAGTACATTCACGTATGGGGGGCAGAAGTCACAAATAGGCTCAAACTGTGCTACAACATTTTTTTTTATCAAATTCTCTTCAATGCATCATTGATTTTTCATGTGAATGTCTATCACTTGTAATGATGACACACAATTACTCAACCAATGCACAGATTAGAGTTGCTGCAGCAATGACATGTAAAATGTTATAACATTGTCTTATCTATAGACACATTTAACTCAAGGTTGAACATGAGCTCATTAACAGACCTGGCTATTCAATATCCTAGATAGAGGACCTTTTTTTTTATTGCTACAACATTACTCGTAACTCTTGTTGCTGTTTTACTTAAGTCTGCATATGGGGTGCATACTCAGCCCTGGTTACTCAGTAACTTAAGCCATTAGAGCAAAATTTATTTCATAACTAGCACAATTTATGATAAATCCCTTTAAATTTTCTCCCCAAACTTGAGATATTTCTATCATTTTTTGTCTTTCTGGTTTTTCTACAACACACTCATAAAACTCAACTAAAGCCTAAGTGTTGAGACTGAATTTCAACCTTCATCTATGACCTAGCCCTACTTGGCAGTCACAAATACTGGATGACACTCAATTTATCTTCATTAGGTTTTCTAATCCATACACAAATACTGAATAACGGAGCTACACATAACACACAATACCAATGCATGCACTCACGGACACATTACACCATAGCATAACCCCCCCAAACTTGAAAAGTGTTGTGTCGTCACAGGCACACAAAATAAACCAAGACAAACATGCATACACTAACAAAAAAGAAATAAAAACTGAAAAATCTAAAAATAAATAACTTAAAAGAAAAGAAAAGTTTTAAAGGTTAGAAAATTAAATTGGGTTGGCAAGGAATACTCCCTTGTTGTTGGACATTCTGCTGCAGCTGTTGTTGAAAAAGTTTCACTTCTTCTTAGTTACACTTCACAAATGTTCTTTAGGTGAACCTTGTGTTATGGCAGCTGGCTGCTTTTTTTTTCTGGCTCTGAGTTGGATTGATTGGTGGAGTTCCAATAGGTTCAGTAGCTTTAGGCTGAGTTGGACTTGTTCAATTGTGTCATAACATCTCCATAGGGTTTTGCCCTTTTACATTTGTTGGAGACCCTAGGAGTTATGACAGAAGATTTTGTTGGGGTTTATTTTGTAGCAGTTGGAGCCAGCTTTGACGCAGCTGGTTTCTTAGCAGCAATACTGGCAATAAGGTCTCTCAGGCTACTTCATGCTTTCTTTATTCTAGCAACTCTGCTGATAGCTTACTTCCTACTATTTTCATAATAGACAATAATTTCTTTGGCAACATATTTATTATAAATTGAATAAATCATTTAAATGTAAATTAAAATAAAAAATTGAAGTACTAAAAAATTAATAAGAAGATATTTTTCTTATATTTTTATTTTTAAATATTTTCTTATATTATATATATATATATATATATATTATTCTGATGATAAATAATTAAGTGAATGACCCGTTTATCTTTATTTTATTTTATTTTATGTTAATTAAGTTTTTTTATATTATGAAAAAAATTAGGAGGTAAGTGGTAAATATTAAACCAGGTATTATCCAACTATTACCAACATTTCATGGTTTAGAATCTGAGAATCCGTACTTGCATCTAAGAGATTTTGAGGAAGTTTGTAATACATACACGGACCAAAATTGTAGCATGAACATAATTAGATTAAAGTTTTTTTCCTTTTTCATTAAAAGATAAAGCTAAAACTTGGCTACAAAACCTTAGATCTGGATCAGTAAGAACTTGGAATAACATGCAAGAACAGTTTTTGAAAAAATTCTTTCCACCTCATAGAACAAATTCTTTTAAAAGGCAAATCATTTCTTTCACTCAAAAAAATGGAGAAACATTATACCAATGTTGGGTTATGTTTAAAGAGTTGCTTAACATATGCCCACATCATGGTTTTGAAACTTGGCGATTGGTCACTTACTTCTACGAGGGCTTAATACCCCAAAGTAGGCAGGTTGTTGAAATGATGTGTAATGGTGAATTTAGAGATAAAAATCCTGAAGATGCACTAAATTACCTTGACCAATTAGCTGAAAATGCACAACATTGGGATACTGTTGGAACTTTTGAATTGACAAATAAGCAACAATCATCTTCATCTAGTGGAGGAATCTATAACCTTAGGGAAGATCATGATTTACAAGCAAAATTTGCATCCCTAGTTAGGAAAGTTGAAGCTTTAGAGCATAAAAAGAGTGATCAAGTAAAATTTGTTCAAGAAATTGCATGTAACATTTGTAATTCGAATGATCATTTCACTCAAGAGTGTCCCACTTTACCTGCACTTAAAGAATGTTTAAATGATCAAGCTAATGTCATTAACACTTTCAATAAACCAAACCCATATTCACAGACTTATAATCCTGGTTGGAGAAATCATCTGAATTTCAGTTGGAGGAATAATAATAATGCACAATCTTCACAAGCACCACCTCCACAAAATTTTCAAAATCCTCAGCTTTATGCACCATATGTTCCACCACCCTGGAAAAATCTGGAAGACACAATGCATTCATTCATCAGAAAGCAAGATTTTTATTTTCTGTTACTTCAATGCCATGGTATGCTAACATTGTAAATTTTTTGTTGAAGTAAAGAAATTTTATTGGGATGACCCTTATTTGTTCAAATATTGCCCAGATCAAATTTTTCGGCGATGTATTCCTGATAATGAGGTAAGTAGTGTCATTAATTTTTGTCATTCTGAAGCATGTGGTGGTCACTTTTCTTCAAGAAAAACTACTGCTAAAATTTTACAGTGTGGATTTTATTGGCCTACTATGTTTAAAGACACATATGAATTTTGCAAAAGTTGTGAAAAATTTCAAAAATTGGGATCAATTACAAAAAGAAACATGATGCCCTTAAATCCCATACTTGAAATTGAAATATTTGACTGTTGGGGAATTGATTTCATGTGTCCATTTCCATCATCATTTGGATTTGTGTATATATTAGTTGCAGTTGATTATGTCTCAAAATGAATTGAAGCAATTTCTTGTCGAAATAATGATAGTAAAACTGTGATTAAATTTTTAAGAGAAAATATTTTAAGTCGATTTGGAATCCCTCGAGCCATTATCAGTGATGGAGGTAAGCATTTTTGTAATAAGTCATTTGAGTCTTTAATGAAGAAATATGGAATTACACATAAAATTGCTACCCCTTATCATCCTCAAACAAATGGTCAAGTTGAATTAACAAATAGGGAGATAAAATAAATTTTGGAAAAAACGGTTAACCCAAACCGAAAAGATTGGTCTCTTAGACTTAATGATGCACTTTGGGCTTACCGTACTGCATTTAAAACGTCATTAAGAATGTCACCCTATCGGTTAGTTTATGGTAAACCTTGTCATTTACTTGTTGAACTTGAACATAAATCACTTTGGGCTATTAAAGCTTTTAATTCAAATTTGGATGATGCTGGTAATGTGCGAAAATTGCAATTGAATGAACTTGAGGAATTAAGGAATGATGCATATGAAAATTCAAGAATTATTAAGGCAAGAACAAAAGCATTTCATGATAAAAGAATTTTTCAAAAAACATTTGAGATTGGTCAAAAAGTATTTCTTTATAATTCTCGTCTTCATTTATTTCAAGGGAAGTTAAAGTCAAAATGGAGTGGCCCATTTGTTGTAAAAAATATATATTCACATGGGGCCATAGAAATTGAGAATCCAAAGAATGGTGTCACATTTAAAGTTAATGGTCAAAGATTAAAACCATATCTGGAACATCACCCACATGACAAGGACACGAAAATTAATTTAGGTGACCCACCAGTTCTTGATTAACTCTTTAATGATTTATTTTATTTTATTTTTTGTTTTGTTTTACTATTATTTTATTGTTTCATTGTTTGATTTTTTTTTCTCTAGATTGATGCACTGTACATAGTTTTTTTTAACATTGTTTTTCTTGTGTAAGCGTGTTTGTTTGACAGTTGTACATTCTCTCATCAATTTTCATTTTACATCATGAGCACCTCAATGAGAAAATACCTGTTTGCATATATTAAAAGATTTATGCGTATAAAATTTCACTTAAGAGGCCTGATACAAAACTATAAATCACATCCACTTTGGGATCTGCAACCACCTGAATTCGTGTCCTATGTTGAGGATCTAGAGGGACAACTCAAAATAGTAGAGAGTGGCATATATGAATTTCAAATGGAGTTTGAGGTTAACTCAATGAGAGGATGAATGTAAGTTCATTTTCCTTTTATATTGTGTGTTTTTTTTTTTTGCTCGCTTTCACGCTTGATTTGATTTTGCAGATTTGATTTTGGTGTGTTTTGATTTATTTTCCCGTATAAATGGCGGATAACGGTACTCCGTGACTTCTTAAATTGGTATCTTCAGTTTCCCACAATAACTGAAACCCCAAAATCAAACATGGAAGAAATACAACATAAACTCCATAAGCATTTTCCTTCTCTCCCTCAAAATGCCCTCAGGAAAATTTACAAAGCTCGTTGTGAACGACTGCGTTTGTTAATGATCAATGGCATTCCTTCTGACATTCGTTGGTTAATTGAAGCAAAGGTCCGATTAGCAGGTGAGTTTTCTAATCCATTTGTTTCTTACATGCCTGGTTTTGGTAAAAGTACGTTTGCTAAGAAAAGGAGAGCTAAACGACTTGGCTCAAACTGTCATAACTGTGTAAGACTTGGTTGCAAACGACTGGATTGTAAATCTTTAGGAATGGTTTCTGATACTCGTGAAGATAAAATTAAATTCGTTAAAGATGGTATGAGTAAAGAATCGTTGGATGATATCTTAGGATCTCTTGAGACGCATCGAAGCGGATTTGTGCAACGTGAGATTTACAATTTGTTGATACTATTCCAAAAACAAAGTGCACAGTTAAGTCTTGGGAATCTGACTCAAAAAGACCATGTTTGCCAGTTTATAAGAAAACTGGATAGGAAGCCGATCCTCGACCCATAGAGGGCGTTCAAGCCGTTACTGGACGTAAAACCAGAGGAAGATGTGAGCCACAATCACAACTACCAGTACATATCCTTTCACTTCACTGTTATTTTACTTTACTGTTATTATACCATTTGCGTTATTACATTTAGCGATGTGATTTTGTATTTAATAAATATTTATTTTCTTTTACTGTTTGCTATTTCTAATCATTATTTTCTTTTTACTGTTTGTTTTTGAATTATTGAGCCACGAGCTTTACTCGTCATTTGACAAATATGCCAACCCATTTACAGTTGTTTCTCATTATTTATGTCACCAAGATCTTTAAATATGAGCTCGTTTTTCAAACACTCACAACTTGTTTTTGAAAAAATTAGTCCAATGGCAGCATCTTCGAGTAAACAATTCAAAAATATTTGTGTGCTTTCTGGGTTTCACTATGGAAAGTACAAAGAGTTCGTTCAGGCAGCTGTAGATCTTGGTCGTGTCATAGCAGAGAGGAAACTGCATCTTGTATATGGAGGAGGTGAACGAGGGTTATCAAGACTTGTCTCAGAAGCTGTTTTTACCAGAGGAAGCCAAGTACTCGCCATTATCCCAAAACCCATGAAACCGCTAGTGTGCATGTCTGGCCCACCAATTGGAGAAGAATTAGTGGTATCAAGTATGCAAGAGAGAATATCTTAAATGATGAGTCATGCTGATGCTTTTATTTTCTTGCCAGGAGATCTTGCAACTTTTGAGGCACTGATTACATTTGCATCTTGAGCCCACTTGAACATTCATAAAAAACCCATCGGTTTGTTAAATATTAATAATTTTTATGATGGCTTGCTAACTTTTATTAACCATGCAATAAAGAATCATTTTGTTCCACATTCTGTAAAAAAACTCTTTATCTGTGCTTCTACTGCTAATGAGTTATTTGATCTTTTACAAGCTTATACACCGGAGCCAGATCAAAATACTTTTGCACTGAATTGGTCGGCTGATGATGGTAGTGGTAACAGTAGCAGTAATAAGAAGTGCGATTTAGATTTAACTCTCCGTCTGTAAATATTTTTTGTTGCAGTATTTATGTGCTGTCTTCTAAACTCTTTCTCTTTCCTTTTAAAACATTGAGGACAATGTCTTTTTCAGGTGGGGGGGGGGGAATAGTTGATAATTGTGGAATGTCTTGGTCCTGGTGATGTGTTTACATAAAAAAAAAAAATATTTTTTCTGTAAAGACTAACTTAGGACAAATTTGAGTCGAAGATGGCAGGATATAGAGAATGTAGTATATCTAAAAACGCATCTTCTTAATCTTAAGGGTGTTGTTAAAAAAAAAATTGACTTTTTCTTCATCTTTGTTATCCGTTTTTAAGCTTCTGCATCAAGTTCAGGTGAGATCTCCTCTTCTTCTTCTTTTATTTTTCTCTTTTATTATTATTATTATTATTTTTTGCATATTTGTAAAATTATAAAATGTTAAGATAATGTTTAGATTAGGTTGTGGGGTGGGGATAATTGATGTATGTTTTTAAATATGTGTGTTGTTTTTCTCTTTTCTCTTTTCTTTTCTTTGTTAAAAAAAAACAAAAAAAAACATTTTTGTTTTTTGTCTAGGATGGCTATGTAAAGAGTCACAACTTTTGAGACGCATTCTAATAGTCTTGTTGTATTATATTTTGATTTTGAGATTCACAGTAAGTTTTTTTTTGTTCTATTTTCTTTGAATTACTCAAATTTGTGAACTCTCCACTTGGTTATTAAGTTATGTAATTGTTTACTCATTTAACAGATATTATTGAATCATTCTTCACACACACATTATGACACATACTAGTGGGTTGTAAGTTAAAATTTTACAGCATTTAGTTCTTTTGATTTATTAGATATATTATCTAAGGTAGTAGAAAGTGTATATTTAAAAAAAAAAAGAAGAAAAAAATGTTTTTAATTTTGTTATATCTAGAAACCCGAGTAATTAAGTCCGTAGGGGTGTTTCAACACCTAGTGCCTTAAGGTCAACTGGTCTGGGAGTCACTGGCCTAAAGCTCGCTACATGGGTAATAGATATATTGTTTGTTTATTAGAAACCCGAGTAATTAAGTCCGAAGGGGTGCTTCAACACCTAGTGCCCTAAGGCTAACTGGTCTGGGAGTCACTGACCTAAAGCTCGCTACACGGGTTAGAAATGTAATATTTAAAAAAAAATATGTGTGAATAATCTATTGCCTAAAGATATAATTTCTAATGAATTTTGGAACGAAAATATTGTTTTTCTTTAATGAAGCCCCATAAGTATTGTGTTAATTACTTGAGCACAAAAGAAGGTTTGATGATATTCTGGATAATGAGTGAACATCAATGTGGTAAAGAAATTTGGGAGAGTTCATTTATTTAGTAATTTAGAGGATAGATGAACAACTATTAACTTGCATGTGAATTTTATAAATCTTAATTTAATATAACGCTTTAATTGCTAGAGGGCTAGCAATAAGCTGGTTGGGGGGTGTGATTTGTATTAAAAATTGTTTAATTATCAAGCGATAACATGTTATTTTATGCTTATGTTTTAATTTATATTTGTGTTTATGTAATATATTATGAATTATGAATTATGTTTTAAATATATTTAATTTTGTGTATTTTTATGTGTTTATTAGGAAAAATATTAATTTCACGTACTTCGAGGCTCCAAACAGATAAACGGAGGTCAAATTTGGATTCTGGAGGTCTGAAAACCTTAAGATCAATCAAGATCGGCTTAAAATTGAGCTTGTGTAAAAAATGTTGACTTTTCCTGTTGACCGAGCACTGATTGGATGATGAAATGAGCTTACAATAGATATGAGTGCATGGGATAGCTGGCAATTTTGACTAAATCTCAACCGTTCATGATTTAATGGCCATGATTGTGCCACGTGGCAATGGTTGGTGAAGCAAGTTGGGGGATCCAAATCTTTGTATTCGGGTCGACCCTATCCACCCATTAACCCGCCAAATCTCAACCGTTCTTTGGGCAAATCGGACGAGTCAAATGATGCCATGTGTGATGTTGACTTTTGAAGTTTGACCAGCCATTGGATCTTGATCTAAGGGTTGTGAGGAGCACATGCATGAAGCCTATGATGGACCGCAAAGCACTGGATTATGAATTTATTTTTCTATAAATAGAGCCTCATTTTTATGTTTTAATGATCTCTCTACAACTCTCTTCTTCTCAAATTCTCTTCATCTCCTTGTAATCTTGATTTCCAGGTGTGTTTTTAATATTTTGTATAATTATTTTCATTAATAAAATTAGTTTTATTTCTAATTTTAGTTGTTTTTATTTCTTTTAATTATAAGTAATTCAATTATACTACTTCTTTTTATTTTAATTATGCTTAACTAAATAATATTAGTTAGGGAAAGATGAAACTCTTAGGAAATAAATATGATTTAATCAAATTCTATTTTTAATTTTATAAATTAAATTATTTTCTATTTAATTTTATACATGTTTTATATTTTGAAATTTTGATTTATTGTAGACAAACAAATGAATTTGGCACAATAAATTCTTAAAATCTTCATATAAGGCATGGTGAAATAGTATTTTGACTTATTGTAGACAAATTAAATTTTAGCACAATAAATACTTAATCCATCATAAAATTAAAGGAAAAATAATAATAATTTGTATAATTAATCTTTTGGGTAATAAATCTAAAAAAAATTGGCAAAAAGAATTTATTAAGTTTTATTTATTTCTAAGAGTGGATCCATAACCATAACTAGTTCAATTCCATAGTTTCATTTAAATTAAGTTGTTTATATTCAAGTTTTAATTTCAATTTTTAGATAAAATAAAATAAACTAATTAAATATTTTCTCTGTGGATCGACCTCGGACTCACCGAGTTATAATACAACAAGACACTCTTATACTTGGGAGTTAAAAATTACTTTTAAGTTGTGTCACGTACTTTTACCAAAACCAGGCATGTAAGAAACAAATGGATCAGAAAACTCACCTGCTAATCGAACCTTTGCTTCAATTAACCAACGAATGTCAGAATGAATGCCATTGATCATTAACAAACGCAGTCGTTCACAACGAGCTTTGTAAATTTTCCTGAGGGCATTCTGAGGGAGAGAGGGAAAATGCTTATGGAGTTTATATTGTATGTCTTCCATGTTTGATTTTGGGGTTTCAGTTATTGTGGGAAACTGAAGATACCGACTTAAGAAGTCATAGAGTACCGTTATCCGCCATTTATATGGGAAAATAAATCAAAACACACCAAAATCAAATCTGCAAAATCAAATTAAACATGAAAGCGAGCAAAAAGAAGCACACAATATAAAAGGAAAATGAACTTACATTCGTCCTCTCATTGAGTTAATCTCAAGCTCCAATTGAAATTCATATATGCCACGCTCTACTGCTCTGAGTTGTCCCTCTAGATCCTCAACATAGGACACGAATTCTGGTGGTTGCAGATCCCAAAGTGGATGTGATTTACAGCTTTGTATCAGGCCGCTCAAGTGAAATTTCACACGAAGAAATCTTTTAAGATGTGCGAACAAGAATTTTCTCATTGAGGTGCTCATGATGTAAAATGAAAATTGATGAGAGAATGTACAACTGTCAAACAAACACACTTACACAAGAAAAATAATGTTAAAAAAATATGTACAGTGCATCAATCTAGAAAAAAAAATCAAACAATGAAACGGCAAAATAATAGCAAAACAAAAAAAAATCAATCGTTAAAGACTTAATCAAGAACTGGTGGGTCACCCAAATTAATTTTGGTGTCCTCGTCACGTGGGTGATGTTCCAGATATGGTTTTAATCTTTGACCATTTACTTTAAATGTGACACCGTTCTTTGGATTCTCAATTTCTATGGCCCCATATGAATATATCTTTTTTACAACAAATGGGCCACTCTATTTTGACTTTAACTTTCCTGGAAATAAATGAAGACGAAAATTATAAAGCAACACTTTTTGACCAATCTCAAATGTTTTTCGAAACATTCTTTTATCATGAAATGCTTTTGTTTTTGCCTTAATGATTTTTGAATTTTCATATGCATCATTCCTTAATTTCTCAAGTTCATTCAATTGCAATTTTCGCACATTACCAGCATCATCCAAATTTGAATTAAAAGCTTTAATAGCCCAACGTGATTTATGTTCAAGTTCAACAAGTAAATGACAAGGTTTACCATAAACTAACCGATAGGGTAACATTCCTAATGACGTTTTAAATGCAATACGCTTTAATAGCCCAAAGTGCATCATTAAGTCTAAGAGACCAATCTTTTCGATTTGGGTTAACTGTTTTTTCCAAAATTTGTTTTATCTCCCTATTTGCTAATTCAACTTGACCATTTGTTTGAGGATGATAAGGGGTAGCAATTTTATGTGTAATTCCATATTTCTTCATTAAAGACTCAAATGACTTATTACAAAAATACTTACCTCCATCACTGATAATAGCTCGAGGGATTCCAAATCGACTTAAAATATTTTCTTTTAAAAATTTAATCACAGTTTTACTATCATTATTTTGACAAGAAATTGCTTCAATCCATTTTGAGACATAATTTACTGCAACTAATAGATACACAAATCCAAAAGATGATGGAAATGGACCCATGAAATCAATTCCCCAACAGTCAAATATTTCAATTTCAAGTATGGGATTTAAGGGCATCGTGTTTCTTTTTGTAATTGATCCCAATTTTTGATATTTTTCATAACTTTTGCAAAATTCATATGTGTCTTTGAACATGGTAGGCCAATAAAATCCACACTGCAAAATTTTAGCAACAGTTTTTCTTGAAGAAAAGTGACCACCACATGCTTCAGAATGACAAAAATTAATGACACTACTTACCTCATTATCAAGAATACATCGCCGAAAAATTTGATCTAGGCAATATTTGAACAAATAAGGGTCATCCCAATAAAGTTTCTTTACTTCAACAAAAAATTTACAATGTTAGCATACCATGGCATTGAAGTAACAGAAAATAAAAATTCATCAGGGAAAGAATCATTTATGGGTGCTATATCATTGTAGAATTCGGATGTGAGTCTTGATAGATGATCAACAATAATATTTTCAGCACCTTTTTTATCTTTGATGGTAAGGTCAAATTCTTGAAGTAACAAAATCCAACGAATTAGTCTTGGTTTGGCATCTTGTTTACTCATCAAATATCTCACAACAGCGTGGTCAGTAAACACAACAGATTTAGAGCCAAGCAAATATGGACGGAATTTGTTTAATGCAAATACCACAGCAAATAATTCTTTTTCAGTTCTAGAATAATTCATTTAAGCACTATCCAAAGTCTTACTCGCATAATAAATCACAAAAGGCTTACCATCCCTTCTTTGTCTTAAAACAACACCAACAGCAAAATCACTTGCATCACACATTAATTCAAATGGCAAAGACCAATCAGGAGATTGCATAATAGGTGCAGATGTTAAAAGACAAATTATTTTTTCAAAAGATTTTTGGCAATCATCATTCCATTCAAACAGTGCATCTTTTAATAAGAGGTTACAAAGTGATTTAGATATGTCACTAAAGTTTTTTATAAACCTCCTATAAAATCCTGCATGTCCTAAAAAGGATCGCACATCTCTAATTGTTTTTGGTTGTGGCAATTTAGATATGACTTCGATTTTTGCTTTGTCAACTTCAATTCCTTTAATAGAAACAATATGACCCAAAACAATTCCAAAAGTAACCATGTAGTGACATTTTTCCCAATTCAACACAAGTTCTTTTTCAACACATCTTTTTTAAAACCTTCTCCAAATTATCAAGGCAATCATCAAAAGAATTCCCAAACACAGTCAAATCATTCATAAAGACCTCTAAACAATGTTCAACCATATCACAAAAAATGCTAACATACATCTTTGAAATGTTTTAGGAGCATTACAAAACCTAAATGACATTCTTTTAAATACAAATGTTCCAAAAGGACTTGTGAATGTGGTCTTTTCTTGGTCCTCAAGTGCTATAGGAATTTGATAATAACCTGAATATCCATATAAAAAACACTAGTATGGATGTTCTGCTACTCTTTCTAAGATTTGGTCAAGAAATGGTAATGAAAAATGATCTTTTCTAGTGGCTTCATTTAATTTTCTATAATCAATGCACATGCGCCAACTAGATGTAATTCGTGCTGGAATTAATTCACATTTTTCATTTTTAACAACAGTGATTCCAGATTTTTTAGGCACTACTTGTGTAGGACTTACCCACTTACTATCAGAAATAGGGTAGATAAGTCCCACATCAAGCAATTTAAGGACTTCTGTTTTGACTACCTCTTTCATGTGTGGGTTTAATCTTCTTTGAGGTTATTGACATGTTTTCGCATTTTCTTCCAAATTAATTCTATGTGTGCAGATTAAGGGATTAATGCCTTTAATATCATTTAAAGTCCATCCAATTGCATTTTTATACTTTTTAAGAACAGTTAGTAACTTACCTTCTTGGTCGTTTGTTAAAGTAGAAGAAATCATAACAGGATAAGTTTGTTCTTCTCCAAGAAAAACATATTTCAATCCTTCAAGCAAAGGTTTCAATTCCATTTTACGTGCTTCTTGTTGTTCTGTCTTTTCAATACTTCCAAGCTCCTCAAATTTTGGCTCGTAATCATAATTTTGTGAAGTCTGCATATAATCAAGTAATAAATTTATATTAGAAATATTAAGTTCAAGTTGCTTATTTGACTCAATTGAATTAACTAAACAAACATTTGAGAGTTCAGAAAAATCCCCTTTTTGAATATTTTCCTCGATACAAGATTCAAGCAATTCTTTTTGTTCATCAGTATCATCTTCATTCTCATTTTCTTCATTAGGTTGTCTGCACATGTTGAAAATATTCAATTCCAAAGTTATATTCCCAAAAGATAAATTCATTAAATCATTTCTACAATTAATCAAAGCATTAGCAGTTGCTAAAAATGGTCGACCTAAAATTACAGGAATTGGTTTGTAATTATTCACAACAAGTTCAGTTTCCAAGACAATAAAATCTACAGGACAGATGAATTTATCAACTTGTACTAAAACATCTTCCACTATTCCTTTTGGTACTTTAACTGATCTATCGGCAAGCAAAAGTGTAGTTGAAGTTGATTTTAACTCACCAAGATTAAGTTGAAGATAAACTGAATATGGAAGCAAATTAACACTAGCACCAAGATCTAGTAAAGCATGCTCAATTCTGTGATTACCAATAATATAAGAAATGATAGGACAACCAGGATCTTTATATTTCAACTTATTATTAGTAGACATAATTGTACTTACCTGTTCGGCCATGAAAGCACTCTTTCTTACCTTCAATTTCCTCTTAACAGTGCACAAGTCCTTTAAAAATTTGGCATATGAAGGTACCTGCTTGATTGCATCTAATAGAGGAATGTTAACTTTCACTTGCTTAAAGATTTCATAAATTTCAGAAGAATGGTTTGATTTCCTTGGTTTATTCAATGCATGTGGAAATGGTGGTTCAGGTGGAACACTAGTTATTTCTTCACTAGGTGTAAGTTCATTTAGTCCTTCTTTACCCTTTGAATTTTCATTATTTTCACAAGGTTCAGGCATAGGTTTATCAACAACCTTATCACTACAAAGATTTATAATTGACTTGACTTGGTCTGTGGGTGGATTTTGTTGAGTCTTAGGATTTGGTTGTGGTTGGGCTGGAAATTTTCCTTTTTCTTGAATGGTGAGTGCAGAAGCAATTTTAGCAAGAGTATCTTTCAAATCAGAAAAAAGTTTGTGCATTTTAATTGTTAATAATATCTTGCTTTCTAATGAATGAATGCATTGTGTCTTCCATATTTTTCCAGGGTGGTGGAACATATGGTGCATAAGGCTGAGGATTTTGAAAATTTTGTGGAGGTGGTGCTTGTGAAGATTGTGCATTATTATTATTCCTCCAACTGAAATTCAGATGATTTCTCCAAGCAGGATTATAAGTCTGTGAATATGGGTTTGGTTTATTGAAAGTGTTAATGACATTAACTTGATCATTTAGACATTCTTTAAGTGCAGGCAAAGTGGGACACTCTTGAGTGAAATGATCATTCGAACTACATATGTTACATGCAATTTCTTCAACAGATTTTACTTGATCACTCTTTTTATGCTCCAAGCTTCAACTTTCCTAACTATGGATACAAATTTTACTTGTAAATCATGATCTTCCCTAAGGTTATGGATTCCTCCACTAGATGGAGATGATTGTTGCTTATTTGTCAATTCAAAAGTTCCAACAGTATCCCAATGTTGTGCATTTTTAGCTAATTGGTCAAGGTAGTCTAGTGCATCCTCAGGATTTTTATCCCTAAATTCACCATTACACATCATTTCAACAACCTGTCTACTTTGGGGTATTAAGCCCTCGTAAAAGTAAGTGACCAATCGCCAAGTTTCAAAACCATGATGTGGGCATATGTTAAGCAACTCTTTAAACCTATCCTAACATTGGTATAATGTTTCTCTATTTTTTTGAGTGAAAGAAGTGATTTGCCTTTTAAAAGAATTTGTTCTATGAGGTGGAAAGAATTTTTTTAAAAATTGTTCTTGCATGTTATTCCAAGTTCTTATTGATCCAGATCTAAGGTTTTGTAACCAAGTTTTAGCTTTATCTTTTAATGAAAAAGGAAAAAGCTTTAATCTAATTATGTTCATGCTACAATTTTGGTCCGTGTATGTATTACAAACTTCCTCAAAATCTCTTAGATGCAAGTATGGATTCTCCGATTCTAAACCATGAAATGTTGGTAAAAGTTGGATAATACCTAGTTTAAAGTTGAATCGAGATGCTTCTGGAGGAAATACTATACACGACGGTGCTCCGGTTCTGGTTGGATTCATGTAGTCTCTCAGAGTTCTTGATTGATTCTGATCATGCCCATGTTGAGATTGGTTGTCTCCCTGATCAATTTGAGGATTAAGTTTGCCCAAATCGTTTTCACCTTGATTCTCATCCATGATTGGTGGTGGAGATTGAGATCTACGAATTAACTTGCCACTTGAAGATCGAGACCAACGTCTCATGCAATGGTTATGTTATAAAGATAATATTTACATAAATTAATAACAAAATAAAAAAATTAAATATGCAAATAATATAAGTGTACAAAAGAAAATTAAATAACAATTTTGGTGGTTGAACCCACCAATTAACAATAAATTAAGTATAAAATAAATGCAAAAGAAAGAAAAAGAAAAAAAATGGTGGTTGAGCCCACCAATAAAGTAAAAATAAATAAATAAATAAATGCAAAATAAAAAAAATGGTGGTTGAACCCACCAATTAAAAAAAATAAAGCAAAAAAATTTAAAATTAAATAAATACTGAAAATAAAAATTAAGAGTTAGTAGTTAGTTTGGTGGTTGAACCCACCAATAAAGCAAAAATAAATAAATAAATACGAAATAAAATAAATGCAGAAAATTAAATAACTGAAATTAAAAAAATATAAATTAGGAGTTAGCAATTAGTAAGTTAAGAGTTAGTAATTAGTGTTAGTAGTTAAAGTTAGTTTGGTCCAAATTAAGTCCAAAATAAGTCCAAATATGTCCAAAGTATTTCCAAGATGTAAGTCCAAGTCTCGATTATTTTGAGGAATTTCGTCTAGGGATTCGATTGTAAATTATTTTTAATTTTATGGCCACACTGTAATTTTTAGAAGTCTAGAATTGAGCAATTTGGGATGAAAGTGAAATAACTGAAAGAGATTGGGGTCATAATATAATTACTAGAAGATTGGGCTAGAAACGAGAATTGTTGGGGTGAAACGAGAATTATGAAAGATACAGGGACAAAAGAGAATTCAAGAAAAAGAAAAGGGGGCAAAAAGAACATTTACACAGAGAAAAATCAAAAACGGAAAAATAAAGCAAAATAAAAACTTTTCCCCGGCAACGGCGCCAAAAACTTGACACAACTTAAAAGTAATTTTTAACTCCTAAATATAAGAGTGTCTTGTTGTATTAAAATTCGGTGAATCCGAGGTCGATCCACAGAAAAAAAATTTAATTTGTTTATTTTATTTTAACTAAAAATTGAAATTAAAACTTAAATATAAACAACTTAATTTAAATGAAACTATGAAATTGAACTAGTTAGGGTTATGGATCCACTCTTAAAAGTAAATAAAACTTAATAAATTCTTTTTGCCTTTTTTTTAGATTTTTTGCCCAAAAGATTAATTATATAAATTATTATTATTTTCCCTTTAATTTTATGATGGATTAAGTATTTATTGTGCCAAAATTTAATTTGTCTACAATAAGTCAAAATACCATTTTATCATACCTTATATTAAGATATTAAGAATTTATTGTGCCAAATTCATTTGTTTGTCTACAATAAATCAAAATTTCAAAATATAAAATATGTATAAAATTAAATAGAAAATAATTTAATTTATAAAATTAAAAATAGAATTTGCTTAAATCATATTTATTTCCTAAGAGTTTCACCTTCCCCTAACTAATATTATTTAGTTAAGCATAATTAAAATAAAAAGAAGTAGTAAAATTGAATTACTTATAATTAAAAGTAATAAAACAACTAAAATTAGAAATAAAACTAATTTTATTTATAAAAATAATTATACAAAATATTAAAAACACACTTAAAAATCAAGATTACAAGGAGATGGAGAGAATTTGAGAAGAAGAGAGTTGTAGAGAGATTATTAAAAACATAAAAATGAGGCTCTATTTATAGAAAAATAAATTCATAATCTAGTGCTTTGCGGTCCATTATAAGCTTCATGCATGTGCTCCTCACAACCTTTAGATCAAGATCCAATGGTTGGTCAAACTTCAAAAGTCAACATCACACATGGCATCGTTTGACTCGTTCGATTTGCCCAAAGAACGATTGAGATTTGGCGGGTTGATGGGTGGATCGGGTCGACCCAAATACAAAGTTTCGAATCCTACAACTTGCTTCACCAACCATTACCACGTGGCACAATCATGGCCATTGAATCATGAACAGTTGAGATTTAGTCAAAATTGCCAGCTATCCCATACACTCATATCTATTGTAAGCTCATTTCATCATCCAATCAGTGCTCGGTCAATAGGAAAAGTCAACTTTGTTTTACACAAGCCAAATTTTAAGCCGATCATGACTGATCTTAAGATTTTTGGACCTCCGGAATCCAAATTTGACCTCCGTTTATCTGTTTGGAGCCTCGAATTACGTGAAATTAATATTTTTCCTAATAAACACATAAAAATATACAAAATTAAATATATTTAAAACATAATTAATAATTCCTAATATATTACATAAACACAAATATAAATTATAACATAAGCATAAAATAACATAATATCGCTTGATAATTAAACAATTTTTAATACTAATCACTCTTCTCTTGATCTACATTTAAAGAAGATGAAATGATTACATGGAGTATGTTATTTTTGCCAAGATAAACATATTTTAGATGTGAAGGTAAAAGTTTCAACTCTAAAATAGGGGATGATTCAACAGATGGAACAAATTGTTTACTTCTTTGTTTGAGAGGTCTAGAGATTCAAAAGGTCTATCATGTCTCACTGGTTGCTTTTCTTCTATCCATGCTATGTGTGTTGTTGCAACATCCTCTTCTTCAAGCTTTTCAAAGGTAGCAGCTTTGATATCTTCTTTGCTGCACTAATTGTTTAACCTTTCTGTCACAGCAATGTCCACAACATTAATGAAATTACAATCTTCAATCTCATTGGGATTCTTCATAGCATCCAATACATTGATTGTGACTTGTTGGTCATTCACTCTTATAGTTAATTCTCATTTTTGTACATCAATTAGAGTTTTTTCTGTGACTAAGAAAGGTCTATCAAGAATAATTGGTACCTCTTTGTTTGCTTCAAAATCCAATACAATGAAATCCATTGGAAAAATAAATTTATCCACCTTTGCTAATACATCTTCGATCTTTCCCTCAGGGTATGCATGAGATCTGTCAGCCAGCTATAAAGTCATTGTTGTTAGTCTGCATTCGCCCACTCCCAATTGCTTGAACACAGATAAGGGCATGAGATTTATGCTGGCCCCCAAATCACAAAGTACTCTACTATTATACCTAGTTCCACTAGAGCATGGAATTGTAAAACTCCCTGATCGTTTATTTTGAAGCATATGCCTGCATTTTTGTATTAGAGCAAACAATTTCAAATTCTCCAAGCCTTTTCTTTTTTACCAAAATATCCTTTAAAAACTTCACGTAATTGGGCATTTGTTCCAATGCTTCCACAAAAGAAATGTTGATATGCAATTGTTTTAGTACTTCCAAGAATTAGCTGAATTGCTTGTCTTGTTTCTGCTTTTAAAATCTTTGTCAGAAAGGTGGTGGGTATCTAAATTGCCGTACTGCAGCAGATGGTGCATTTTGGTTTTCTTTTAATCTGTTCTGATTTATTGTTGCTGGTGTTGCAACTTCTTCTTCAATAGGAACTGAATCATTTCTTTTTGAAGTTTCTGTAGCTTGACTACTCTCACCAGTTTATTGGAAATTGGGTTGTTGTAGTTCTTTTTCAACTTGAGTTTCGTCTTGGGTTGAAATAAGTTCTATTTTTCTCTTTGGCACACCAACAGATATATCAATATCTTTTCCAAATCGTAAGTTAATTACCTTACAATGTTCTTTTCTTTATCTCCTTAGATCTTCTGTGTTGTTGGGTAAACTGTCCTGAGGTCTGTTACTCAATGCTGTAGCAAGTTGTTCAATATGATTTTCTAGATTCTTTAAGGTTACAGCTTGGCTTTGGACAACTGCTTCATTTTTCACGATGTATTCCTTAAGCAAAACTTCAAGTGAACTAAGTTGATAATTGTTTGTGTTCATTTGCCCTTGATTTGTTTAGTGAAATCTTGGTGGTTGTGCCTGTTTCTTCTAGCCACTAGTGCTGCAGCAGGCTGATTCTGGTTGCTTCATGAAAAGTTTGGGTTCTGCCTCCATCCAAGGTTGTAAGTATTTGAATATGGATTGTTCTGGTTTTGTCTATTAAAGTTGCCCACATAATTGACTGAAACAGGATTCCCTGTGCAATTTTCAAATGAGTATCCCTCTCCACAATAAACATAAGATACCTCGACAACTTGGTTGACAACTGCTGGAGAAATGGTCATAACCTTTACCATATTCGTCAGTGAAGTTATTTGGGCTGATAATACTATAAATGCATCTACATTATGTACTCTTACTGCTCCTCTTGTTGCAACTTGTCCAGTTGATGGCCACTGGTAATTGTTGTTAGCAATTTTCTCTAAAATCTCATAAGCCTCATTCTAAGACTTAGACAATAAAGCTCCATTTGCGGAAGCATCCACCATCAATCTAGTGCTTGAGTTCAATCCATCGTAGTAATTTTTTATTTGTATGCAGCAAGGTATACCATGATGAGGACATCTTCTTAGTAGCTCTTTAAATCTTTCTCATGCATCATACAAGTGTTCATCTGCAAGTTGATGAAAAGATATGATCTCATTTCTCAACTTGGCATTCTTGGTTGGTGGGAAATATTTCATCAAAACTTTTATTAGCCAAATCATTCCATGTGATGATGGAATCTGGTGGTAAAGAGTTCAACCATGCCCATGCTCGATCTCTCAAAGAATATGGAAAAAATCTGAGTCTTAATGGATCCTGTGATGCTGTAGCAATTTTAAAAGCATCACTCACCTCCAAGAATAATTTAAGGTGAAGGTGAAGGTCTTTTTATGGCAATCCATTGAATTACCCCACTGTTTGCAACATCTGAAATATCACTAGTTTGAGTTCAAAATTGGTTGCTTCAACTTGAGGTCTAACTATTCCAGGATACATAACTTGAGGGGTTAACACGACATAGTCTCTAATAGCCCTGTCTCTATCATCTGCAGTGTATAAGATGTTGTTGTTTCCTGATTGTCCCTGATTATTTTGTCTATTTTGACCTTTTTGACCATTGACTGGTTGTATTTCTCCAAGACGGTTCAAGTTTTCCATATCTTGTAAGTCATCCATTGCTGCATCAGTTTTTGAATTTTTGTGCTCTCTTCTTAATCTCTTTGTGGTTCTTTCAATTTTTGGATCAAATTAAAACTCAACAGGTTTGTATTTGCGCATGCAAGAGTTTCTTGTCAACAAAATAAGAAAATTAAAATAAAATCAAAGTTAACACCATTAAGATTAATTTTCACAAATCATAATAAACAATTAATCCTCGGCAACTAGGGGTGGGCAAAAAAAGTTGATTAATCAAAAATCGAACCGAACCGTTCGGTTCGGTTCGGGTTTTTTACAGTTTTTTTACACCCAAAAAACCGAATTAGTGATATAGAGAAAATAGTAAAACCAATCGGTTCGGTTTTCGGTTTAAAAAAAAAAATCGAAAAACTGAACCGATTATCAAATAAACCGAATAATAATTCGGAATCCCTAAACTAAACCTAAAGTGAGTAAACTGATCTTCACTTCAGCCACTGAACTTGTGACCTTCAGCCCCTGAACTCGTCACTGCTGCTGCCGCTGCTCGCGCTCGTCGCTGCCCCTGCTCGTTCCTGTTGCTGCAGCTACTCGTCGCTGCTGCTGCCGCTGCTCGTCGCTGCTGCTGCAGCCTGCCGCTACTGCTCGTCGCCGAGTGATCTCCACGAAGCTACAACTTGTGAGTTTGCTATTACTTGGATTTTAATGGTTGGATTTTAATGCTTTCACATGATGATGTGCTCATGCCGAGAGTAAAAACAGTAAAACTTGAAACAGAGTTTAACGTTGTTGGACTTGTGATAAAGACGGGAAATCAGTGTGTTTTGGTTCCTAGACCCAAAGAGTATCTAATACATGTCCTGATTTTTTGGATTCTACCATATGGGGTGGGTTCTTTCTCAGACTCTAAAAGAATCAACCAAGAGTGAAAAAGACTGAAGAGTGGTGCTGATAGTAACCTAAATGGTCCCTGATTTTTAGAAGTTCTCAAAAATAACTCACCACTGAAAGTGGTTGACTGGTTGCCGATACTTAACACCATGGATGGTTAAAGATAAGATTAGTGCAGTATAGGAACTGAATACTGGGAATATACTGCACAATTTCATTTTTACCTTTGCCACTGTCATGTTATTAGTTTTTGCATATTTTGCAATAAATTACAAAGGTTGTAACTTAAGCAACCTTTGAATTTGTCCCATGAACAAACAAAAAAAAATGCTGACAGTTGGTCCCATAAATAAAAACAACTAACTAATAATTATTTTTGCTCCCGTTAGATTGCTTTGCCTGCATGATTATCCTGCTCATATGAATTACATGATAATTGTTGTAGATTTATTAATTTAAAGTTTTAAATTTAAAAAAGCCCAAAATAGGCCCATAATTGAAACAATCGAACCGAACCGAATCGAATTATTTCAATTAATCGAGTATTTGATTATTTCAGTAATTTGATTAATCGCGATTATGATTTTAAAATAATCGTAATCGAACGATTATGAAAAATATAGTAAAAAACCGAACCGAACCGAACCGCGCCCACCCCTATCGGCAACGACCCCAAAAATTTGTTGCTATAATTTCCAATGCCATTGATGTTAATGTGCAAGTGTACATAACAAGTAATATAATTATGAGTATTCAAGATCGTCTCCACAGAGATTGATGTTATCAGAATTGCTACAACAATCTCGACAGTGCAGTTTTGCCTTAATTGAAAATAGAGTGAATAATTAAACTAATAAACTATACAATAATGAGATATGTAGAAAGCAAACTTTCACTTCACACACAAAGATAAAATCAATAGGAATGAAGTAGTTGAATGAGTGATTAAACTCCATTAATGGCTTTGACTATTTCTTCTAATTTTATGCTCGGTTGCTACAGTATCTGCTACAACATTGGGCAGGATCCTTATGTATCCTTAGTTATCGCATGTTGGATGTCTTATATTTTTATGCAACCTAACAGTGACCAATTGTTATGCCAACATAAGATATAACATTACACGTTTAGATTCTATTTACCCTAAAAGGTGAATCCCTATATCTAGTTCATCACTCATTTTAAATTAAGCATGACCCTTTTGAAATCAAGTTAAACTCAACTCAGGAAACTTAATCTAAAAACCAAGTATTGTTCTAATATGTTCCACTAAAATAGACTCTTTTGTGGCTCTTTCTTAGCTTGTATCATTAAATGGGTGGTCAGATGAAATAATAAATGTAAATAAGTACTATAAAAACAAAATATTAAAGCAAACATGCAGCAACACATATAATTAGTCAACAAACCATTAAGATTGTTTATCACTCAACCACAAGTAAATTTAGTTCATAGTATGCGAAAGAGAAATAAACAACAAAGTTTCAGCCATCAAATACATCTCCATGAACAAATAATCAACAAGAAAGCAAGAAAAGAATAAGAAAGATTGAATTCCAATTGATTCCTGCAAATATTCCACTGGGACAACCTTGATTCTTACTCTTGAATTTAGTTTTTCCTTTATTTCTTTTCGGTTTTCACTCTTGGTTGATGGCTCTCTCTTTTTTCCTTAGCGTGTGTGGTTCTTTTATAATTGAAAATTAGAGTAAATGGAAGTCTAGGACTCGCATTTTCCAGAATTGAAAACTGCAATAAGTAGGACCTGGCCTGGAAACTCTTTTTGGTCAATGCTCTAGGATTGCTACAACAATGGTTTCTATAGTAATGGCTACAACATATGCATTATTCCAAACTTGCTTCAATTCTTTGCCAGCCATGTTCTCTTGTCCTTATTGCAAGCCCATTGCATAGCATCATTTCCTAGAAATTCGAGCATCCAATTATCTACAATTATGCATATGTTTTAAGCACATAGTTATTCGAAATCAAACAAAATTTATTAAACCTAAACTAAAATGGATGTTCATGCAAAACATAATTAAAATGCAATAAAAACATGTCAATTATTCTCTAAGTGATCTTGAATTAAGTCTAAAAGTGCCATGATAACTCTCATTTCATAGAGTTATCAGTTGCCTCACACAAAAACTAGTTGAGATTCTATACTGATTGTGGTAGATAGATTTTCAAAAATGGCTCGTTATAGTGCTTGCAAGAACACTGAAGATACTGCTTCAGTTGTGCATTTGTTCTTTTAAGATGTGGTACATTTGCATGGTGTTCCAAAGACTATACTTTTGATAGGGATGTGAAGTTTATCAGCAAGTCTTGGCATTATCTCGGGAATAAGTTCGGTAGACAATTGCAGTCTAGTAATGCTTTTTATTTACAGACAGATGGACAAACGAAGGTGATCAATTGCACTTTGGGTAACATGTTGCGATGTGTTTGTATTGACAAACAACATAATTGCGAAGCTGCCTTACCTAAGGTTGAGTTTACTTACAATAGCATGGTGAATCGATCTATTGGCAAGACTCATTTCGAGATTGTCTACACTTGTTCCCCATGCGATGTTTATGATCTGACTATCATGCTAACAATAACTGGAGGAAGTAGAGCAGTGGATAATGTGACAGAAAAAGCTCTGCAAATTGCCGAGGTTTGAGCTTATTTAGAGGCTGCCAATGTAAAGTACAAGGCTGGCATGAAAAGCATCAATGTAAGAAAGTATTCCGACAAGGTGATTTAGTGATTGCGTATCTACATCCAAGTCGTTTCCCTGGTATTCGTATAAATTGGAGAAGCTCAAGTTTGAACCATTTCATGGGGCAAGGAAGATTAATGACAATGCTTATGTGCTCCAGCTGCCAAAAAACTAGAATATCTCTCTAACATTCAATGAGGTTGATCCGTTTGAATATCATCCAGATGATAAGGCATTCTACAAGCCAAACTCAAGGATGAGTTCTTTTCCAAGTGAGGGGGATTGATGTAGGATGGTTGCGTGGGATGAGTAGGGCATCTTCTGAGGGGCATAACTTGAGCTATAGGTGTCCGTTTTGGACATATAATATATTGTTTCAAAGCTTGCAATGAGAGGATCAAACATAAAACTGCTTGCATTGTTCTATGGATAAGCTAACAATTCCATTTTTATCTTTTTTTTAGATGTCAGATTTGGTGTTTAATTTCGATTTCTTATTTAGATTAGGAGAATTTTATTATAAAATAAAGAGAAACTATTCATCGTCCACCCGTTCTTTCAACTTTTTCAAAATTACATAATTCTTTTTTTTTTTTGCTGGAATCCACTTGAAGTTGCATTTCTTTTCACTTTTCCACTTTCGTTTGGAGATCGTTAAGAAAACTAACGGTATATTGTATAAATGACTTTTTTACCCTCAAATGTAAAAGATAATTATCCACCGATCACTTATTTTTTTCTTATTTTTTTAAAAATACACAATTCTTAATTTTTTTTAACTAAACTCTCTCTTGAAGTTATATTGTTTTACACATTTCAACCACTGTGTCGTTGTGAAATGATAATTTTACCATTATAATGTCAGCAAAGTTCTAACGGTGTTATAACGAGAGTAGATCAATGAAAAAAATGTTAACTTTAGGTGAAGTGCTGCAAAAAATTTTTTTTGTATTTTTGAAAAAAGGTAAAAAAAACGGGTGGACGGTGGATAATTTTCCTACAATAAATATTTCGAATTTTCTTATTTTATTAAATTCGTGATATTTAAGATTATTATATAAAGGGGCACAAAACTCTAATTTTATTAATTAAGACTTATTTATTAAACTTCATTACTCATAAACCTTTGTTTCTTATACCAATCAACTTTAAACTATTTTATTTTTTCTTGCTAGTTCTTTCTTCTTTAATTAAACCTCATACAACATATCTATTCATTATTCATATGATGCATGCATAAGATAAAATCTCTTACAACACAAATTTAAGAACCTTCTATTAGGATACACACACGTGTATGGTGAATCAATTTAGTCTTTGCAGCAACCTCTACTCAAGGGCAACCACCAGCTGCACTGCACGGCCCAGGAAAAATTCCACTATATGTACGAGCTTTATTGGGCATCTTCGGTGCTTCTGTAGCTGCCTCAGTTGCACGTATATGTGTAGCAACATGTCATATCTTTTTTTTTTTGAAAAAAAAATTCAACCTCAATGCAAAGAGAAAATTCTATTAAAAGGAAAACATAAAGCATAATATGCTAGGTGTAATGAATATATATCCCTAGTTTAAGGGAAAAAATAAAAACAATCATATTAGTTCGAGAGCTTTATGTTCATTTATACTCTTGTCTTCTTCCGACATTAATTTCTAGGGTAATCAGTTTTCCTTTGATTTTCATGGCCGATGCGTCTAGTAAACCACCTGTTTTACTTCTACTCATTCTTCTAAGTCATTTGCTGAGGCTGTTGGCGATGGTAAAAGTGTTCTAGAGTTATGGTTATCCGAATCCCTTATTTTTAAAGTAAAAAGAAGAAAATGCATAATAATTACCATACAATGATGTAATATCTATATCTATATATATATATATATATAATAGGCGGTATTGTTGACATTATGATGAATAATGATGTCAAGTGGCATATATTTGTATAATAAAGGAATTTCTTTCTTTAATAATTTAACAGGCAAAATAAAAGATAAAAAAATTATTGTACTACAAGATAAAATATATTATATTGAATAATAATTAATGAGCTAAAAGATTAAAAAAATAAATATACTACCCAAAAATTTTTATTTTTTAAAATTTTTTTTAAATTAATTCACTTCTTCAATATTATTCACGATAAATATTACGTAGTACGACAGTTTTGTAAGCCATCGGTCACCACCATAAAACAACCAACACAACTTATAAATTGGCTTTGCTGGAAGAAATTAATTTGATTGTTATGTTATATATAAGATGACCCAAATTAATGCAGAAACCAAGACGCTCACCTTTTCGTGTTGCAGTGGAAGCCTCAGCCATGTTTCTAGCAGCTGCCACCTTCGTAGAAGTAAGAAGAACAACAATAGTGATTACAAGACCTAAAAGAAGGAAAATCTTAGAGCCCAATCCCATTTTCGTTATGCCAAAAATAAAGGAAGTAAGAGGAAATTAATATCAATAAACGAGCATTAATTGAAGATGGAAAGGATGAATGGATGATAAATTAGTGTTCTCTTGAACGTATATTATTTATAGTAGTTGGGATTGGGGAGCCAACGGTCCGAGGAAGGCACTGAGAAGTTAATGCTCGTCTGAGACTAAGAATTTTCTACAAGTAGCAAGCACATTTTTATTTCTTTGCGGGGTCCTTCATTACTCTGCAAATAATTTCTCTTTTATTAAAATTAATATTTAACATTTCTCTCCTTATTTTTTGTCATAATATAAAAAAACTCATTGAGCATAAAAATATTTAAAGAAAAATAAAGGTAAATGGGTTATTCATATAAGAGTGATGATATAACCACAAACTCTTGTATAAACTAATTTTATACAAACTGATGTGGTATTAATTTATTGGTTGAATAAAAATATAAAATAATATAAATAAATCATGTAGGCCAAGAGATATTTAATTCAACTAATAAATTAATGCAGCATCAATTTGTACAAAATAAATTTATACAAGAGTTTGTAGCTATATCATTACTCTTCATTTAATAACTTATCATCGGAATATAAAATATATATATTTTTTATAAGAAAATATTTAAAAATAAAAAATAAAAGAAAAATATCTTATTATTAATTTTTTATTCACGCCAAAATATATATATTTATTTTTAGTACTTCAATTTTTTATTTTAATTTACATTTATATGATTTATTTTAGTTTACATTCATATGATTTATTCAATTTATAATAAATGTGAATAAAGCAACACCAGTAATACTATTAAATTATGTTGCCAAGGGAATTATTGACTATTATGAAAATAGCAAGAAGTAAGTGATCTATATTGATTTCAGTAGGGAGAATATGACAATCTCTCTTTTATTAATTATTCTACAACTGCCTTGAAAATATGTCTCTCCATATTTTCTTTATTTTTTGCAGTAAACTCTCTGCTAGTTATTCTATCATATTAAATCTAATACAACCAGCTCTCTTCCTTGGATAATAAGTTAATTTATTTCTCCCAAAAAAAAAGGAAATTGATATTCATTGAAGAAGGAAAAAATGATAAATTTGTATTCTTTTGCATCTATTATTAATATTCATAGAATTCGGGCGGTCGGTGTAGCCCATTCATATTTTTTTGCGGGGCCCTCTGATGCCTCTTGCACTAGCTAAGAATTTTCTTTGTTCAATGAAACCAAGTTGAATTTTTTAATTTTATGAAATTTATATTAGATTATAATTATATTTAAGGACAAATACAAATTGAATTAATTCTATTTATAATTTTTCTCTCTTTAGTGTATTTTACTTGTATAATATTTTTTTTTATATCATTCAAACAATCTGAATTTAAGAAGTAATTCTTTAATAAAAACAAAATTATTGTAACAAACATAAGAATTAAATTAAGACACAACACAAACAGAAAATAAATAAAATAAAATTTTATCCAACTGTAAATAATTTTATTTATTTCGATAGATAAAATTTCAGATTCAATATCGGTATTGCTATTTGTTCACTCGAAAGGATGAAAATTTGTATCTGTTGTATTTTTTTTCTTTATATGACTTTGGATTCCAAAGAAGACTGGAAGTCATCCTTGTACAGCGACAACTAGGCGATGACTGTTGCTGCAAACACGTCTTTGACTCCAAAGAAGACTGGAAGTCATCCTTATGTAGCGACAAGTAAGTGATTATTATTGTGGCAAACATGTCTTCGTTTTACATTTTAATTTCAATATTTAGTAGGCGTGTGTGAAAAGCTTCATTCTTTCTATTTGTCTATGCAGCCCCCCTTTTTTTTTTCTCTTAATGGGACCATGCAATGCTCATGTTAGTTGTCACTAGCGAAGAATTGTCATCATTCATTTTTAAAGTAAATGTTAAACAAAGCCGTTGATTTTTTTTAATAGTGTTATCAATTATTAAAAATCTATATATTTTAATAGTGTTATCAATTATTAAAGCCGTTGATTTTTTTTTTTGACATATCACTTTACCATCAAAGTTTCTTGATAATTATTTTTTCCTACTTAATAATTGATAACACTATTATTTTTTGGTATGTAATTAATTTTGTATTTCTTTAATTTAGAAGGTTAAATTATACTTACATAGTTTAGGGATAAAATGAACTTTTATTATATGTTCTATTAAAAATTTTATTAACTTTAATAGTTTGATGGTAAATTGTAAAAATATATAAAAAATAATAATTATCAGAAAATTTAGGTGGTAAAATAATATGTCAGAAAAAGAATATCTTTAAAATTAAATAGAATATAATAAAAAAAGAGAGATTTTATGAGAATTTTGGAAGGGTGTCAATAATTCGACTCATTAAAAAATGATATGTAGCCCGAAATTTATTATTTTTATGGATAGTTGATGGGTGAAGGCCCATCTCCCAAAGATGTTTGACAGGCGACGAGCCATCTCCCAATTTTCGTCTGATTTTAATTAAAAAATATTAAATTTATTTATTTCGATGAATAAAATTCAAATTAAATATCAGTATTGTTATTTGTTTATACGAAAGGATGGACAATCATATTTATTATTTTTTTATATGACTTTTGGTTGCAAAGATGACGGGAAGTCATCCTTGTGCGGCGACAAAGAAGTGATTACTATTGCAACACATGTGTCTTTGTCTTAAATTATAATTTTCATATTTTTAAATTATAATAATATAATAAGTTTTATTAATTTAATATATAAATTAACTTGTCCCAAAGACAAGATAGTCGCATGTGGTACAAGGATTTTTTTTACCCCCTAATATTATATCTCCAGAAACTATTTCCCTTGAAAGCAACTCAAGTTTAGAGGTCAATTGACTTAGTATTCTATACATTTGCTCTTACACTACTAGAAAAATAGTCTTTGCTGACTTTAGAATAATGTCAGAAATTACTTTCACTGACACTTGTTAATTGTGTCAGTAATCTGAGAGTCAGAAAAATAATGACACTTGTATGTGCTGTCAGTGATTACTATTACTACAGTATCATCGATATTATGACACAATCGTGTTAGTAGTTATTGATATTTTATTAGTGTCTATGATTACTGTTACCATGGTATCACTAGTTAATTTATTTTAAAAAAATAAAAAATTGAATTGGATCATTACCTATTGATTTATTGGTAAAATTAAAAGGCACCACAAAATAACAAAAAGAAATTGATTTATATCACAAAATCTTTCATTTCACATTTAAATATTATTAGTATATATTACAAATTCCAAAAATTCAATAACAAAAATATGAAATATCCTACTCTCATAACTAAATAATTCAAATTCAATACATAAAAATTTCTACCATCCAATCAAATGCCTACTACTTGTGGCTAAATTTAATAAATCTATAAGCTAAATTGAGAAGGATGACTGCCTTTCACTCTTTGAATATGAGTAGTATAATTGCGTTATCACACCAGCAGCTTCTCTATTCAATAGACTGTATGGGTTAGGATATAAGTGAAGTTGAGGAATAAACACTTCAAACACATTGATCAAATCTGCATATGAATACATGGAAAAGAAAAAAAAAATTAGCTGCCAATATCCGGCCATTAGAGAAATAACAATTAACAGAAATAAAATTATTTTGTTCGAAAGAAAAAAAATACTCATGAGCTATTTATAAATAAACTAAATTATTCTCTTTTGGTAAAGGTTATATATATAGCAAACTATAGCAGACAAAAAGTTTTCAATGTAATATCTACTTTCAGCACAAGCATGTTACTCTATCTACATATACCAAATGATTTTTGTGCATAGTTAAAAGCAATCACAAATGCTCTATTATAAATAAATCACCACTCATTTCCTCAATTTATTCATTCTAAAAGCTTATTTAACAAAGCAAAAAATAAGTCCTCAAACTGTTGTTTCTTTAAACTGGGCATAAAATAACTATAATCTCCATATTTATATTAGGCATAATAAAGTTTGGACATAAAATATTTCAATAATTTGAGAGTTTGATCCAAAATTATTACTACTAAAAGAAATACTATTTGCAAACTTAGTTAAGCCTTTATAAAGTGAGTATGAGATTTATTATACTACTTAAATTTATTCATGTGAAACATTTAAAGAATATCACCCTAAATTGTAATTAAGTATTCATTAATTTTGCCTAATTATAAAACTTTAAGAAGATAAAAAAAAGTAGAATAAAAATATAATCATTATATATTTCCACTCACAAGTAATGTTGCTTTAACTTGATTGACATCATAACCCAAAATCACTTTAAACATTTTTCCTAAACCTAGAAAGGGAAAAAAAATAAACTTCAAAATATAATTATTATATATTAAGACATGCATATATAACATAACCATTTACTAGAATATTCATGGAATAATCCATAGTTCTTAAAATTAATATGCTACACTAAGTATATATTTGATACAGTAAATTAATTTTCAAACTATTACTCATATGCTCATCATCCAAAATCATTTCTTGGAAGCCTTCAAAGTCTTAAACTAGAATGTCAAACTCAAACCAACACAAAACAAGAATGTCAAACTCAAATCAATCGCAAACCATAGAAATCAATAATCGGGCTAATATTTAAGTTAAATTAGTTCAATTAAAAAGAATAGCTAACAAGCTCCTAACTTTCTGGAACCACCCGGCTAGTCCTAAAACCATCAACTATCACGCAAAATCAAGCAAGATTACTTCTCCGAGAGCACCGAGATAGAGGCAGCTGCAGTGTAAGAATGATGATGCAAATTTTCTAAAGCCTAAACTAGTATCATTTTTCCTTTTTCTTTTTGCTATTGTCAAAAACTGAATGCATTTAAAAAATGTTATCTTCATTTGTTGTTGGATTGGTTGGTGCAAGTTGTCTAACAACGCCAAATTGATTGTAATTAAAATTAAAATGAATATGATTACCTTAAATAAAAAAGAAAAAAAGGAAAAAGGAAAAGACTAACCTTTAAGAATAGTCCCAAATATAATGAAAAGAGATTTATGCCTTTGGTACTTTCTTCTCCCATTGCAATTCACAGTGTTGACACATTTTTTTTTCTTGAAAAGTAAAGTTAGTAGATTTATCACTAATCAGATTTAATAGGAAACATTGATAGTTTGAATTTAAGATTTTCTTTAATTCAATTTGGAATGCTATGAAACTTACAAAACATAATTAGACATGTCAATGCACCATAAATAAAATTTCCAAGTCATTTGGACAACTCTACATTTGCTTCTCACATGATAAAACTATATAAGTTAAAATTGCATATGAAACTGTAAAAGTAGCAGCAGGTGTTTGAATATTTATTAAATTTAAAATACTAAATATATCATAATGATACTTTTCAAATTTTAAGTGGACATATAAGTCAACAACATATTAAAATTTGAGGTTATTCCGATATCATTAGGCTGGTGTTTGATAGGATCAAAGATTAATGAACAGTTCTGTCAAAAGAAGTTACTGCAGAGGCAGCAGAGTTTGAAAAATCATTAAAAATAAATTACAAGTTCAAACAAAATAAAATTTTCCAGATTCAAAGTATGCAATAGAAGTGTAGTTTATCCAAATTTCAGCTTATTCTAACTCTGTTAGACTATACGTTTGCAATATCAAACATGGTACATAAGTAATTTCTAATAAAATTGGACAACAACCAACCATATTGAGAAATCCATTCAAAATCAAATATAAACCCAATTCATTCCAAAATTTCCAGAATTAAAATGTTCTCGTTTAAACTTAGTTTAATCAAACTTTCAAATCAATTGAAAGCCATTTAGTCAAGTTTGGAAACAACCAAGTTCACAACAACAGTTTATCAATCCTCAAATTTTCAGCATAATTTCGTAAACTATTAATTAATCTTTCACCTCAAAATCAAGTGTCCGGCAACTCGAATATCATCAATCCCCATGTTTAAAGTAAAATTAGACATAAAAGCAAACAATAACCTTACTTTTCACAATAACCAGCTAACTAATGAGCTTTGAAAGATTGATATGGCGGTTTCACAATAAGTTTTGGGTTGTTAGCTAGAAAGAGTGGGGAGAGAGAGAGAGAGAGAGAGAGAGAGAGAGAGAGAGAGAGAGAGAGAGAGAGAGAGAGATGAGCATATAGGTCGTGAGGGAGAACTGAGATTTTTACTTAAAGAAAATTTTAAGTTTTGGGTTTTCATACACACCATTAAACGAAATATATAATACATACTAAACACATGATTGTCGATTGCCATTATTCTTTTAATTAACAAATTGCATTCAACCTAAATCCATAATCATTGATTGTGATCATTTTTTCACTTAATAAACTGAATTCCACCTATAATAAAGTTGCATTTTATTTATTTTATTAAACAATAAATTAGATTATAAGCAACAAAAACCCTAGATGGCTAGATTTCCAAACAAGTGCAAGCTCTCATTTGCACTCAATAAACATCAATCAATTAACAGATAAATACTTAAACAATGAGAATAGAGAATGAGACAAATAGTTACCACAACACTGATTCGGACTTTCAAACCTTAACTTTGCCCAAATTCTTCACAGCACTTTCTGGGTTCTTTTTAGGGATATTTTAGCTTAAGGACGGCGGCTTTCAAGGTGTTGATGGAGGCGGCTTTCAAGGTATATCATTGTTAGAGAGAGAAAGAGAGCGAGAGAGAGGGAAGGAGAGAGAAGGAAGAAAGCTTCGACGGCCGTGATAGATTTTTGACTTAACAAAAATTTTTAGGTTTTAGGTTTCACACAGACCATACATGAAAAAATTTTAGGTTTTAGGTTTTGGGTTTCAGGTTTTAAGTTTAATATTTATTTATTTATTTATTTATATGTTTAAAAATGCAATTTGTGGCCGAGTGGTATGGCGGTTAAAATCAAAAGGTTATGGCTTAGGGGTCTTCGGTTCGATTATTTCTAGATATGAAATTAAAATTTTATTTTTTTAACTACAAATACTTTAGTGTCACGAATCTGTGATATTTAATTTACTGACACCATAGTATTAGCAATTTGTGATACTTATCTGTTGAACACGGAAAATACCCCAAATACATGTAATTACTGATACTTTATAATAAAGTGTCAGAAGACAAGTGTCACAAAAGCCTATTTTTCTAGTAGTGTTAGTGTGCTTCTTTTCTCCATCACCGTTTGGTTTCTGTAATTCATCTTCTATTTTCATCTTTGTTTTCTATTGCTACCCAACAACATAATCAATGGATTCAGCAGCCTTGAAAAATAATAGAGTAATTATATCACTCGTTTTTCCCCTCATCTTGTTTCTTGTTTTAGACTTTTCACTTGATGTTTCTTCTAATTCTATAGAAGAAGGCCATGCTCTTGTGAAATGGAAAGCCAGCCTTAAAGTCCATAGTCGTTCTCTCTTGCATTCATGGTTTCTTTCTTCTGTAAATGTCACCAAAATAAGCCCATGTGCTTGGTCAGGAATTCATTGCAACCATGCGGGAAGAGTTGTCGGAATTAACCTGACAAGCATGAGTCTAAACGGTACTCTTCTTGAATTCCCATTCTCATCATTTCCTCATCTTGCGTATCTTGTTTTATATAATAACGAGCTCTTCTATATCATCCTTCCTCAAATTAGTAACCTTTCCAAACTAGAATAACTTGATTTTTCAGCTAATAAGTTGTCTGGTCAGATACCATCAGAAATTGGCCTTTTGACTCATCTAACGGTCCTTCACATTTCTAGAAATCAATTGAATGGTTCAATTCCACAAGAGGTAGGCCAATTGACTTTTCTTAATCACCTTATTTTAGATTTAATTTTTTTAATTTTTTGGATGGTTCAATCCCTCGTTCTCTTGGCAATTTGGCCAACTTAGTTTTTTTGTATCTTTATAATAATTCATTTTGTAAACCATCGGTCACCACCGTATAACGAAGCTCATTAATTGGCTTTGCTGGAAGAAATTAATCTGATTGTTATGTTATGTTAATAAATATATACATATATAGATATGATGACCCATGTTAATACAGAAACCAAGAAGCTTACCTTTTCGCGTTGCAATGGAAGCCTCAGCCAGGTTTCTAGTGCTGCCACCTTCGTCGAAGTAAGAAGAACAACAATAGTCATTACAAGACCTAAAAGAAGGAAAATCTTAGAGCCCAATCCCATTTTTGTTATGCCCAAAATAAAGTAAGAAGTAATTAATATCAATACACGAATATTAATTGAAGATGGAAAGGATGAATGGATGACAGGTGAGTGTTCTCTTGAATCTATATTATTTATAGTAGTGGGGATTCGGAAGCCAGCGGTCCGAGGACGGCACTAAGATTTTAATGCTCGTCTGAGACTAAGAATTTTCTACAAGTGGCAAAGCTTATGTTACGTTAGCTGTAACAAACATCTATAAATTTTTAAATCATCAAAAAAGTTTATAATTATAAAAAAGTCAATAAGTTTTACATTTTTCTTTTAAACCCCAAGCTACAGCTAGACTACGCAGCAAGTACTTCATTTTTTTTTTAAGTTTTCCATTTATATTTATAACAAATTTAGTACCAAGTTTTTATTTTATCTAATTGAATCTCCAACTTATTTAATCTTATATCTATTGAGTTTTTATTCATTATATTAATGATTTTTTACTTTAAAATATCATGATCTCTAATGTTAAAGTCTTTTATTAATTGTTTAACTTTATTAAATTTTTTACTCATTTGAACTACTAACTTTTTAATTGGTTGTATGTTTTCTTCATTGAAATTATTAATTTTTAATATTTTATTTTTTTATGTCATTTATAGATAAATTTGGGTTTCCTAATGTATTTGATAAATATAGTGAAATTCAATTTAATTGATTATTTCTCCGCATGTCTGAATAATGGATCGGATCAAAATATTGAAATCTTTCATACGAAAATCCTCTTTTTGTATAGTTAGAATGTGATAATTTATTAGTTTTTATATTTTGTGAAATTATTGGAGGTTCTAATGATTTATTCATTATACCATCTTTCTAGTAATTTATTAGAGTCATAAATATTTAGCACATATAATATCTCTTATCTAAATTTAGCATCTTGAATTATATTAAAGAAAAAAATATAGTTTATATCTTAAGAGAGACAAAAAATTATAAATGTAAATGCAAATATATATTTAAAATTTGTAGATTTTTATAAATATGTAAATCATTTAGATCTTTATAAAAATATAGTAAAAACTTTAAAAAATTTTAAAAATAGACGTAAAAGAGATGGACGACAAAATTATTTAGTTTTAAAAAATTAAGGAGGACTTATTTGAAAAAATAAGTAAATGTGTGATTCAAAATAATTTTTTTTTGTAAATAGTTATTACACCAATACCTTGTTTTTCATTAAAATTATTTTTCATCCATTAGGTTAAGAAATATCAAAATCTAACCACCCATATGTATTGGTTGTTGTTACAACTGATGTAACATAAGCTTTGCCTCTACAAGTAGTAAGCACATTTTTATTTCTTTGCAGGGTCCTTTATTGCTCTACAAATAATTTCTCTTTTATTAAAATTGATATTTACCACTTATTTTCTTTTTTTTTCATCATATAAAAAAACTCAATGAGCATAAAAAAATTTAAAGGAAAATAAAAGTAAATGGGTCATTCACTTAATAATTTATCATCATAATATAATATATATATATTTTTTATAAGAAATATTTAAAAATAAAAATGCAAGAAAAAATTCTTTATTATTAATTTTTTATTCACGCCAAAATATATATTTTTTATTTTTAGTAATTCAATTTTTTATTTTAATTTACATTTATATGATTTATTCAATTTATAATAAATGTGAATAAAAAGATACGATTAATACTATTAAATTATGTTGCCAAGGAAATTATTAGATATTATGAAAATAGAAGGAGGTAAGTGATAGATATTGATTTCAGTAGGAAGAATCTCACAATCTCTCTTTTTTTTTTTAAGACAATCTCTCTTTTATTAATTATTCTACAACTGCCTTGAAAATATATCTCTCCATATTTTCTTTATTTTTTGCAGTAAACTCTCTGCTAGTTATTTTACCATATTAAATCTAATACAACCAGCTCTCTTCCTTGGATAATAAGTTAATGTATTTCTCCAAAAAAAAAAAAAGAGGAAATTAATATTTCTTGAAGAAGGAAAAAATGATAAATTTGTATTCTTTTGTATCTATTAGTAACATTCATAGAATTCGGACAGCCAACGGTCCGTGTAGCCCATTTATATTTTTTTGCAGGGCCCTCCGATGCCTCTTGCACTAGCTAAGAATTTTCTTTGTTCACCAAAACCAAGTTGATTTTTTTTAATTTTATAAAATTATATTAGATTATAATTATATTTAAGGACAAATACAAATAGAATAACTCCATTTATGTTTTTCTCTCTTTAATTTCTTTTACTTGTATAATATAATTTTTTTTGTTATCATTCAAACAATCTAAAATTTAAGAAGTAATTCTTTAATCTGAAACAAAATTATTGTAACAAACATAAGAACTAAATTAAGATACAAGACAGACAGAAAATAAATTAAATAAAATTTTATCCAACTGCAAACAATTTTAGTTATTTTGATAGAAAAAATTTCATATTCAATGTCGATATTGCTATTTGTTCACACAAAAGGATGGAGAATTGTATTTATTGTTTTTTTTATATGACTTTGGATTCCAAAGAAGTTTGGAAGTCATCCTTGTATAGCGACAAGTAAGCGATGACTATTGCGGCAAACATGTCTTTGTTTTACATTTTAATTTCCATACTTGACCGAAAATTCTATTATTTTGATAGATAATTGATGGGTAATGGCCCATCTGCCAATAGCAATCGATGGGTGATGAGGCCACCTCCCAATTTTGGTTTGATTTTAATTAAAAGAAGACATTAATTTAAGTTATTTTGATAGATAAAATTTCAAGTTCAATATCAATATTGTTATTTGTTCACGTGAAAGTATGGACAATTATATTTACTGTATTTGTTTTCCTTTATATGAGTTTTGATTCCAAAGAAGAATGGAAATCATCCTTATATAATGACAAGTAAGCGATGACTATTACGACAAACATGTCTTTGTTTCACATTTTAATTTACATACTTGACAGGAAATTTTGTTATTTTGATAGATAATTGATGGGTAATGACCCATCTCCCAACAACAATTGATGGGCGATGAGGCCATCTCCCAATTTTGGTTTGATTTTAATTAAAAGAAAATCAGTATTGTTATTTGTTCACATGAAAGGATGGACAATTATATTTACTTTTTTTTTTCTTTATATGAGTTTTGATTCCAAAGAAAAATGGAAATCATCCTTATATTGAAATACTAACTAGGCAACCGAAGGGGGGATGAATTGAAATTTTTAAAATTTAAGCTAAGCAAATCACATAGCAATTTAATCTAATGCCTTAATGGAATAAAAAAACAATAAATTCAATAAAGCACAATAATAAGAGAGTAAGAGAAGAGAAAACAAACACAATGATTTTTACGTGGTTCGGCAATCCTCGCCTACATCCACAGCTCCAAGCTCACCCGGCTTGAGGATTTCACTATCCAAGCATCTTAAGGCTTCAAGCTCTTTACAATTGACTTCCAAGGTGTCAATGGACCTTTACAATCAAGAGATTTTCTCCACATTCTCTTCATTCTAAATATTTCTCACACTTGTACACTCACAATTTGATGAGAAATGAAAATTACAACAAACAACCCTCTTTTAGAGTGGATATACAAATGATAGCTCAATGAAGATTTAATCTATGATGATTTACGAAATTCAAGCTTAATATATATTGTGTGAACTTGTTTATGCTTGCCAAGACTGCCAAAAATGAATTGGATTTGAGTTTATATACTTTGAGCCCAGAAACTACCCGTTATAAGTTTTCTAATGATAACAAACAACACTCTTTTAGAGTGGATATTCAAATGATAGCTCAATGAAGATTTAATTTATGATGATTTGCGAAATTGAAGCTCAATATATGTTGTGGACTTGTTTATGCTTGGCAAGACTGCCAAAAATGAATTGGATTTGAGTTTATATAGTTTAAGCTCAGAAACTAGCCATTATGAGTTTTCTAATTATAACTGATTTGCCTCTTTTGGGATCCGATTAGCCGCTTTTATGTTACCGTTACAACAAATATTTGAATTTTAGAACATCCGCATGCCGTTTTCTGAATCTGGTTAGCCTCTTTCATTCCAGTGAGTTGCTGTCCAAAATCCGATCTACCACTTGTCAAATCTGATTAGCCGCTTAGCTTTAGTGACTACTACAGTGAACTATTTTAAAAAATTATAGTGTTGACCCAAAACTTTATAGAATTAAGCTATGGCCCAAAACGGGATAAAACTTTCCAGAAAAGTCCAATTTTAGAATTTTTAAATAATACTTGTTATTCCTAAAACTTTTTGGAGTTATGATATCACCCAAAACGCTATGAAACTTTTCAAATAAGTCTTTCTCCATAATTCTAAGCAATACTTGTTGATTTCAAAGTTTTCAAAACTCTTTCAATTAGACCATAAACTTGAAAAACAACCAATTTTATAAAATCATTTTTCCACTAAATATAAAACATTTATAATGTGAAAATAATGATTTATTTAAAATGTATAAAAAAATAATTTGAGCTTTTAAAAAACTTAATCATTCTTAATTTTGCTTGTTATCATCAAAATCAATATCATGGAAACATATATGTTAACAATCTCCCCCTTTTTGATGATGACAAAATTTTCATGTATTTAAAAAATGATTGCACAAATTACTCCCCCTAAATGTAAGCTCCCCTTACAATTTGAGCTTAAAATATTAATCATTATTAATCTTGTTTGTTATTATCAAAATCAATATTTTGAAAACATATATGTTAACAATCTCCCCATTTTTTATGATGACAAACCTTTCATATATTTAAAGAATGATTCCACAAATTGTTCCCCCTAAATGTAATCTTCTATTATAATTTTGCTAAATTAACAAATTTAAATACATATATTCTTCTCCCTCTTCATCATAAAAAAGAAAACTTAGTAGAAAAGAAAGAAAGTAGTAAATTTGTTATCCATGTTGTCTGAGTATAAATTTTGATAGAATCTCCCCCTAACAACGAACATTACCTCAAATACAAGTTTAATAATATTACTCCCAAATTATTATAAATCATGATATAAGCCAACTCCATATACAAATCATCACACAATCCATCAACCATAAAAAAATCATGGACCATTATTCCATCAATTACCAAATCAACAACTCATAACATAAAATTATCATATAAAACAACCATATAATCAAATCATCATCATATCCAAAAATCATCAAAATCATCACCATAATCACATATCAATCATCAAAACAATACTCAAGGTGCATATATTCTCTTCCTTTTGGATAACATTGAAATAATATATTACTTTGTCTCCCCCTTTGGACAACAAAAAAAGTTCAAAATGCATATTATCCAAAATCATATTGTATGCTCCCCCTAAATATATGGCTAATTTAAAATTTTAACCAAAATGATTTTATCTAAAAACATATCATATTTATCTCCCCCTTCATCTTAAAAAAGAAAAGATAGATAGATGCAATCGAAATAAGGTTATAAAAAATAATTTGATGAAGATATTACCTATTTTGTGTGAGCAAGAATTTCGGCAAAGTCTTCCCTTAAAAATGAACAAATTCTCAAATACACAACATTTGTAAAGACACTCCCCTATAACCTTAAACAATTATAATAAACCAACAATTCCATCAATTCATCAAGCAATACACATATCATAATCAATCATCAAAATCATCAAGAAATCAATTTTAATAATATTAATAACATGATTAGAGATATTAATAAATTTCATCATCCCGAGTTCATGCCGAATTTTGAAAATTATTCTTCACAAAGAGGTTTTGATTTGTTTACCAAATTGGCATACAAAAATTATAAGAACATTATGAGGAAATAAGTTGCTGGTTCGTTGCGTTTAAATGTAAGATTTGAAGAATTCTTGGGGCAGTGTGCAGATCGACTTCAGTTGGAGGGGTCTAGTTGAAAAACTTATGCTGATGTGGCAGAATTCGTTGAGAGTTCGTTATGACTTTTTCTAGAAATATCATAATAAAAGGCACTTGTGACTGGCCTCTAATATCATATCGATATCTTGTTCATTTCTTGTTCATTTTGCTTACAATTTGGTTCTTTGTGATCCTTGTAATTTCTTTTTTGTGATTAGCTTGTAATTCAATTGTTGAGATCAATAAAGAGCTTTTTTTTTTCCTTCATCAAGTTGTATACTTGGAACTGTGCTTTAAATCTGTTTCTTGTGATTTCTTTCTTGATTGGTTTATTTTGATCTGTTCTTTCTAGTCCAATTCGTCAAAGTGCTTCTTAAAATTTCTTTTGTATCTATTAGAAGTTATAACAATTGGTATCAGAGCCTTTGGTGGTTCAAGAACATGTCTCTTCGAAAGCACGATATTGAAAAGTTCACAATTGGTGGTGATTTTTCACTTTAGAATATGAAAATGAGGGCTCTCCTTGTTAATGAGGGTCTTGAATCAGCTCTAGAAGAAGATAATCTTAGAGGTGCTTCTAAGTTCAGTCTCTGATGAGAAGAAAAGATAGATACAAAATAAGGCTCACAGTACCTTGATCTTGCGTCTTAGTGACTCAAATCTAAGGAAAATTTTTAAAGAGAATACAACCCTTGGTATTTGGAACAAGGTGGAGGCTCTATGTATGAAAACGTCCTTGGCATGTTGATTGTTCTTAAAGAAAAGATTATACACCTTCTCTATGAAAGAAGGGGTTTCTATTCAAGAACACATTGATAACTTCAACAAGATCATTCTTGATCTTAAAGGAGTTGAAAATGTGAAAATCACTTATGAGGATAAAGCCTTCTTTTTCCTGAGTTCATTACCTAAAATCTATTAAGGGTTTATTAACACTATGTTGTATGGAATAACCACTCTAGCCCCAGGGGATGTGAAAGCCTCTTTGAGCTCTAAGGAGATTCAAAAGAGTAATGGGCAAGAAGTAAGTAATCGTAAAGGTTTAGTTGCCCGAACAGATAAGAAAAACCAGAAGAAGAATAACAAGAGTCAAGCTAAAAAGGATGATGCATCTGCAAAAGAAAAAAATGAAGAAAAAAAAGTGTTTTTACTGTAAAAAAACAGACTATTACATCAAGGATTTTGCTGAGAAAAAGAAGAATGAAAAAGAAAGAACATGGGATGCACTAGTGGCCTCAGATGACTCATCTCATGATGGATATCATAGGTAGGGTTGGCAGAAAAGCCCGGGCCGGCCCAAGCCCAGCCCAGGCCCGCGGGCTTTAAGCCCAGCCCGCGGCTTGAAATTATGGATAAGGGCTCATAATTAATAAAGCCCATAACATGTGGGCTCAGTTAAGGGCCTGAATGAAAAGCTCGGGCTTTATAATAAATAATATAAATATATATTTTTTTTAAAAAAACTGTATAATATATTATAAAATTAGAAAAAAAAACTTTAAAAAATAAAAAAAAAATCGGGTAAATGTTTTGTGAAGACACGCTGCTGGAAATCCCTAAATCGTGAAACTGTGACAATTGACAAAACCAAATCCCTAAATCGTGAGCACCGTTATTTGTGACTTTGTGAGCAGTGAGCACCCTGACAAAATCTCACTCACTGTCACGGCGTCAACGTGTCGGCGTCTCACTGTTCTCGCCACCGGCAGCCAACAGCAGCGAGCATCTCCAGATTTCAGCAGCCTCCAGCCAGCATCAGCCATCCAGCAGCAGCAGCAGCGAGCATCTCTCGCGTAAGCCGTAACCCACCGCCCAGCCACCCACCGTCCAGCCACCCAGCAAGGCAGCAACAGCATCTCCCGCATGTCGTAGGCTCGCAGCAGCGCCTCCCACCCACCAGCATAGCCGCGCGACACTGCATCTAACTCAGGTAATCCATGTCAAATTGTTAATTAAGCTTCCTGTCATTTTTTTTGTTGCGATTATTGTTGATAGGAAATGATTGCGATTATTGTTGATAGGAAATGATCAAATGATTGCGATTTTTATTAAAATATTTTAAGAAATTTATCGGTGAAGGCATTCTCTGATACATATATTATATAGTGTTGGTTCTTTGACAGATGGAAAATTGTACAAGTTTGCTTCATTGCTACTTTATTTTACAATATTCTGTTATTTGTGCAATATATATAATATTCGAATTTTCCTCCTTGGTTCTTTTGACATGAACTCGCTAGAACACAGAAAAGAGTTTAACCAGGCAAAAATCAATTTACATTTGCTGATACAGATAAAATAATAAGCAATCCTAGCTTATGTTTTTAAATGAAAATACAAGAATATAGGTATATAGTTTCAACTATTGAGCATGTTGTGAAATGCATTTAAATAGTAGAATTTAATTAGTACAGCCATGGCATTGCAAATGTAAATTTGCTGTCCTGTCACTCCTGTGCTTGTAAATGCAGTATGCGTTTACTACTTTTACACTTAGCTTAATTAATTTATTAATTTAATATTTTATCTCCTATAATTTTGTATAGGTTTATAATGGAAAATGTCCCTGAATCTTCTAATTTACCTTCAAATCCATCTGTGGAGTCGGAAAATGTTCAAGAAGAAGTGTGGAATGATAAAAAAAGAAAACAATGAATTTGTTGGAGATTACTAATAGTAGGGTGGCAATTACTACAGACATGTGGACGGCTTGTAATCAAAAGAAAGGTTATATGGTTGTTACAGGGCATTTCATTGACAACTCTTGGCATTTGCAAAGTCGAATTCTAAGGTATTTTTACTTTATTAAATATTTAAATTTTGTATTTAAATTTGTACAGTATAGGCACTTTATTAAATTTAAAAATTTTTTATTTAAATTTGAACAGATTTATATATGTGCAAGCCCCACATACAGCTGATTGCATTTCCCAAATTTTGGTGAAGTGTTTGATGGATTGGAATCTAGATAGAAAGTTATCCACAGTTACTTTGGATAATTGTTCAACTAATGATGCGATGGTTGCAAGATTGAAGGGATTGTTGTCCATTGAGTCAATGATATTGAGCGGTAATTTTTTTCATATGAGGTGTGCGGCTCATATTTTGAATTTAATTGTGAAGGATGGGTTGTCGGTGATTGAGAGTGGTATTACACATGTTAGAGACAGTGTGTCTTACTGGAGTTCATCGCCAAAACGGGTGGAAAAGTTTGAGTTGGCATGTTGTCAAATACAAATAGATGTGAAAAAGTTGGGGCTTGATTGTCCAACTAGATGGAATTCGACTTTTGCGATGCTTGAACTTGCAGTGAAGTATAAAAGTGTTTTTTCTCGACTGCAAACACTTGAGCCACAATACAAGTGTTTGCCTAGTAGTGAGGAATGGGAGTTGGCTAAGCAAATGCTAGATTATTTGAGGCCTTTTTTCAAAGTTGACTGAGATGTTTTCAGGTACAACATACCCCACTGCTAATCTTTTTTTTTCCATTGGTTTGTAAAATGAGGATTGCATTGAAGGGTTGGCAAACATCCGATGTTCCTGCAGTTAAGAATATGGCGGATAACATGATTGGAAAATTTTTGAAGTATTGGGATGAGATTAGTGGGGTATTGGTCATGGCTGTTATTCTTGATCCGAGATACAAGATGATGTTGATTAATTATTATTATCCGAAGATTTATGTAGTCGGCCTTGAAAATCAACTTAAGAGAGTACGGGAGCTTTGTGATGAAATGATGAATTATTATGAGGCCAAATCCGCAACTACGAGATACGGTGTTGTTGGTGAGTCTTCTACCGCACTTGTTGTTCCTTCCGACCAATCTCTTATTGATTTTGATGATATAGATGATTTGGGTGATTTTGATGCATATGCAACCTAAAATAGTCAACCTATTAGTTCGAAGTCTGACTTAGATAGGTATTTGGAGGATCCTTTAGTCAAAAGAACTCTGGATTTTGATGTTTTACAATGGTGGAAGATGAACAAAGGTAAATATCCTATTTTGGCGGAGATGGCCAAGGATTTGCTAGCCATACCTGTGACAACTGTTGCCTCAGAGTCGGCTTTTAGTACGGGGGGTAGAACATTGAGTCCACATCGAAGTAGACTACATCCAGACACGTTGGAAGCTATCATGTGCTCTCAGCATTGGTTATGGGCTACTAGCAATAGAGGTATAAAAACATTTTTTTACAAAATTAATTACTAATTATTTTGCTTTATTATTTATTTTAACACTTTTTTTTATTAGGTGGAGTTCCTGAAGAAGAGATTTTTACCGGCGAGGAATTGAAGGATGAGGACGAAGATGGCCCGCAAATATTGGATTAGTTTTTTTTTTTTTATATTAGTGGTTGATTACTTGATTTGTATGTTGTGTATGGTACTTGTGATGTTAGTATTTTTATATTTTGTGTTGGCTAATCATGTATTAGAGAATTATGTTTAAGTTTTTAGCCTATTGTAGTATTATGTATTGGATAATTATGTTTTGAAAATTTATAGTTTTATTAAAAAAAAATTTGAAAATTCGTACAGGCCCGGCCCGCCCAAAGCCCGCCCAATTTGGATGGGCTTTGAGAGGGCCTGGACTTTTTAAACAAGATATGGGCCTGGTCCTGGGCTTGGCAAAGCCCGGCCTAGGCCCTTAAATTGCCAACCCTAATCATAGGGCTAATTTGTTGGTGGCTTCATACAACAATATTAAAAGTCAGTGAGTTCTTGATTCAGATTGTTCCTTTCATTTGTATCCTGATAGAAGCCTTTTCCATATATATGAATCTGTGGATGGTGGTAGAGTGTTGATGGGCAATAACAATGTGTGTAAGGCTGTTAGTATGGGGTCTGTCAAAATAGAGATGTTTGATGAGACTGTTACAACTCTATGTGATGTAAGGCATGCACCTAGGCTAAAGAGAAACTTGATCTCTTTAGGCATGCTGGATAGTATGGGATATTGCTTCAAATATGAGAATGGTGGTTTAAAGATTATGAAGGGGACTGAGATGATAATGAAATGAGTAAAGAAAAATGGCCTTTATGTGTTAGAAGGATCATTAGTATCTGTGTCAGCTGCAATGCCTGCTATTTCTGATGTTGATAGAACCGTGTTATGGCATCTTAGACTTGGCCATATGAGTATTAGGGGAATGCAAGAGTTGAGTAAGAAAGGATTGTTGTGTGGTGATAAAATAGATGAGTTAGATTTTTGTGAAAACTGCATTTTTGGCAACGATTAGACTATGTGCATGCTGATCTGTGGGGGCTTGCCCAGGTGCCATCTTTGAGTGGGGGAAGATATTTCATGTCGGTTATAGATGAGTATTCCAGGAAAGTATGGATCTACATACTGAAGACCAAAGACTAAGCCTTGGCAAAGTTCAAGATTCAGAAGACTTTGGTGGAGACTCAATCTGGTTTCAAGGTAAAATGCTTAAGAACATACAATGGACTTGAATTTTGTAACAAAGAATTTGAGCAAAGCTGCCAGAAATGGGGAATTATGAGGCACAAAACAGTGAGATTCACCTCTCAGCAAAATAGTTTAACTGAGAGGATGAATAGAACACTTGTTGATAAGACAAGGTGTTTGCTGATAAACTTTAAGCTTCCTAAAAGTTTTTAGGCAGAAGTTGTTTCTACAGCTAGTTACCTAGTAAACAAAAGTCCATATGCTGTAATTGGCTTTAAAACTCCTGAAGAGCTTTGGTTTGGAAAGCCTGGAAGTTATAAACATCTCATGGTATTTGGATGCCCTACTTATGTCCATGTTAGACAATGGAAGCTTGATGCAAGAGCTGTAAAAGGAGGGTTTGTTGGTTATCTGAATGGGGTAAAAGGCTACAGGGTATGGTGTAGAGAGGCTAATAAGTGTCTAATTAGTAGAGATGTTCAGTTTAATGAAGTTGCTATGATCAATAACCCTGATCAAGTCACTTCTGATACTGACATTAGTGCAAATAAGACACAAGCCACTAAGGTCATTGATCAAGGTGAAACGATTGAGGTGGAGTTCTCTAATACCTGTGAAGATGAAATACAACCAGAAGCTGTTGAAACTGAGTCTCAAGATATATAAGTAACAGAAGGTGAAGCACTACAAGCAATTGATTTACAACAACATCAGTTAGCTAGGGATATAGAAATAAGGCATATTAGACCCCCAACAAAATATGCATATACAGACATGGTTGCATATATAAGGAATTTATCTCCGAGGAAAAATACAACCAATAAATGCACAAGAATGCCAAGAAGGTCAGAATGGGTAGATTATTTATGGGCAACTAGGGAATAACAATATTATCCATAAGGAAATAGGATAATATTGTTGGGGGTCTGATAACTACCAAGGCACCAGAAGTAACACTCACCACACACACAAAATTCAACTAAAACATAAGTCTTTAAACACAAATCTCTAACCTATATTACACTATCCTCCCATTGGCTCTGATACCAGAAGGAAATAGGATCGAATGATGGATGTGTTTTTAGCAAATTTTAAATTGAATTTTAATCAAGAATTGATTTGGTTATATACCTTAGTACGTGGCGTTGTGACCAGATCGATGCAGAACTTAATCTGCCTTTGAGACCAGATCTGACTTAGAACAGATCAATATCTCGCACGTTCTGTTTTCCAGCCGATATACTAGAAGGCAAAGTTATGGATGGTTTCAAACAAATTCTTTTAAACAAGCCTAGCAACAAAGTCTAAAGGCTCATAGATAATACTAGATCTGGATCCCAAAAATAGTATTCTGACTGGATGGAGAGAGAAGAGAAGATACAACTAAGGACAGAGATCCGGTCTCTTTGCCTTAGAGGAACGTAGCAGGTTTTATAAAATTAAAAACTTTAATTAAATTGCGGAAATCTAAACATGCATTTGAACTTTAAATAGATTAAATGAGAGATGCTTACATAAGTTGCTTGAATCTGAGAGCTTTACAATGGAATATGTTTACAGATTTTTTAGAAAGGGAAAATTACAAGACAGGAAATAATTTTCCTTGATGTCTTGATCCTGATTTCTCGTAAAGAGAGAGAGAATATGAAAATTGTAAACAAAACTCTGTCCCTAAATGTTACATAGCTTTGAATTTAAAAACAACTGAAGCTTGAACTGTGGCGAGTCTATAGCTTCAACTGTAGCTTCAACCGTAGCTTTATTCATCCACTGTAGCGAAACTGTAGCTTTACCAGAAAAGGCCAATCAAGGGAAGTGTCGTGGGAGACAATATGATTGAGGGTATCTTCAGCTTTAATTGATTTTGCTGTAATTTCACATGCGTGGCTGGTAGGATGAGACTTTAGTGGAGACAGCAACATAGAAAAGTGGTCTTGAAAAGGTAAAAACCCAGGTGAAGAGACATGTGCGCTCTCACTTGTGTCTAGGGGACCACCCAGAAAAATAAACAAATACACAAATATATACTAAAAATTATTACAACAAAGTAATTATTACAAAGGGAAACACAATTATTGATTGCATAAGTAATAAAGGAAATAAGGAAAATAAGAGAATATTTACTCTTTTTTTTTATCAAAGCTTTAATGCTTTATAGAAGAGAATATTCTGAAGCAGTCATCTTCGTTTTCATCTCCAAGGGAAATGAACGGTTCAGCATCGCCTGAGGAGCTTGAAGAAGAACTTGCAACGGATGGTTCAGATCTCGTGGCAAGAAGCTGCTGCATTACTTTGAAATATTCATCTTCGGTTTTGGCACTGGCCAACAGGGATTGGGATTTTGCTCTCTGGGCAAGGAAAGTACTTTGGGCTTTGGCTACTTCTTTACTTGGGGCAAGGAGGCCTCTTGTAGATAGCCAGGATTGGATTGTGGCTTCAGACAATTTTGACTGTTCATCAAATTTAGACCACCATTTGGCTTTGAAGGTTCTTTGTAAAACTAGTTGGGTGTCTATGGTGTGGTATTGGAAATTCCACATCCAAACCCAGAGAAGGAAAAAATTTGTACAGAAACAGAGAAAATGAGGAAATCTCTTCTCAGGCTCAGAAGGAACATAGTGGGCTTTAAATAAATTTAAACATTTGATGGCATTTTGGGTTAGAATTTCTGGGCTTGGCCCAAAATAGTTCCACCAAATTTTGAACCAATTTGAAAGGCTTTGAACGGTTATTTTTGAATTAAAGAAAAATAACCAAGAGTGAGATCTTTTGGGATTTTGGATAAAAAAAGGTATTAAACCAAGCCTGCTGATAATCCCAGTAGGAGAAAGTTAGACAGCGGTTTAAACGTCATTGAAAATTGGCGGGAAAAGTCTTTGATTTGTGGAGCTGGTCACCCCACTGATTTGGGCTAAGGACTTTAAGGATGGTAGCTGTGGAATAGGCTGGCTCAGAATGAGCTTCACTAAGGAAGAAATGTTTAAACTTTACTGACTCAGTGAACTCAAGTATGCTTTGGTAGAAAGATTGGGGTTTTGTTAAATCCCATGGTTTGAAAAATCAGCCTTTCGGAAAAATCTTTGAAATAGCCTAAAATGGATCAGAATGATAAAATTCATCTTCTATGGTTAAAACATTTTGTTGATAGGCTTTATTAAACCAATCCGAAGATTTTTGTTAAAGCTTTGATTGAGAAACAATAATTTGTGAAGAAGAGCTTTCACATGAAACAACTTCTTTAGGGGAAGAAGATTTTGAAATTTCTTTAGAAACAAGTTTTTCTTTCTCAGGAACTTGAGAAAGGGCTTTACTTTGAGAAATATTTTGTAAGGCGAGCATAAGCTCTGGAGATTTTGTAATATTCATTCTTTTACCTGGTCTTCGGAGGTAGTGGCTTTATATTGGGCTTCTTGTTCTTCAGCCATTTCAATCCAGGATTTTATAGGCATGGCAGAAGAAAGTAATTTTTCTTTAGAGGGGGTTGATTGGGGTTCTTTGGAGGTTGGATGTGACTCAGTGTCTTTTAGAACAGCTTTACCTTTGTCTTTCTTCTTGGGCGGCATTATCTGTTTTGAAGAAATTCCCTGGTTAGAAAATCAGGGACAGAATTTGTATCTCCTTTAATAAACTCAATATCAAAAACGCTTAAAATAGCTTGCCATCTTGCAAAAATTTATTTTGAAGCAATATTTTGAACATCTTTTTTCAAAACATGTTTTGCCGCTTTGCAATAAATTCTAAGCAAAAATTTTTGATTTAATAAATCACTTTGGAATTTCGATATACACAAAACAATAGAAAGAATTTCTTTTTTAATGGTAGAGTAATTTCTTTGGCATTCATTCCAGTGAGCAAAAACATACTGCACTATTTGTTCTTTATCATTTTTTTTTTTTGCTTTAATATACCTCCATAACCTAACTCTGATGCATCAGTTTTAACAATTTTAAGTAATGTAGGATTGGCAAGAAACAAACATGGGATATTTTTAACAGATTATTTTATCAGTTTAATAGTCTTAGTATGCTCATCAGTCCATGCAACAGGATTTTTCTTTAATCTATCATGCAATGGCTTTGAAATCCTATTGATGTTTGGACAAAAATCGAGAACATAGTTTAAACTTCCTAAGAATCTTTGTAATTGGGTTTTGTCAAGCATTTTATCAGGAAATTTATCTGCAAACGCAAGAGATCTGTCTATAGGTGTTATGGTTCCTTTGGAAATATAATGACCAAGGAATCTGATCTTTGTTTGAAACAAAGAAACTTTAAAACTAGAAATGGCTAAACCAGCCCTTCTAGTGGCAAGGTAAAAGGTCTTTAAATGTTTGAAATGCTGATCTACTGTTTGGGAGAAGATCAGTACATCGTTAATATAAACAATGCAGAATTCAGAGAAAGGATTATAAATGTCATTTATTATTCTATGAAATTCTGAGGGAGCATTCTTTAGACCAAATGGCATTACAGTCCATTCATACTGTCCGAAAGGAACAGTAAAGGCGGTTTTATAGCAGTCTTTGGGATGAATTTGAATTTGCCAAAATCCAGATTTCATATCAAATTTTGAGAAAATGAATGCAGAATGAAGTTTCTGGAGCAAATCTCTTTTATTAGGTATGGGATACCTAATCCATTTTAATGTTTTGTTCAAAGGTTTATAGTTTATCACAAGTCTAGGTGTTCCTCTTTCTATTTCAGAGTTTTTGTTAACATAGAAAGCGGCACAAGACCATGGAGACCTAGATTTTACTATTAGTCCTTTTTATTCTAAATCTTTTATCTCATCTTTACAATGTTGTTCCAATTCCATGTTCATCTGGATTGGACGGGCTTTAGTAGGCATTTGTTTTTCATCAAAGGAATTTTCGTAAGGCAAGTCAACCAAATGTTATTTTCTGTTCCAGAAAGCAGATGGTAGATCCGCGCATATTTCTTTTTCAATGAGGTCTTTAAAATCAGAGATTTTTCTTTTTATAAATTCATTTTGTAATTGGCTTTCAATTCTTTGTAAACTCAAATCTTTTTTCAAACAAGTTAAATCATTTTGTTTAGATTTAAGGAGTGCATTGATTTGGTTCTGATAAACAGAACAAGCTTTAACAATATTTAAATTTCTTGTTTTTTCTTTTTCTATGAAAGGGAAAATAAGTCTTTTAGATCTTGCTTTAAATGAGATATTATCATAGTTGACAGTATAGGGGGTAATTAAATTTATAAAGAGGGTTCCTAAAATGACAGTATGGTGTATGTCATTTGTAAAAATAAAAGAAGTCTTAAATTCAAAACCATTGTTATGAATAGAGGCTTCAACTTTAGATTTAGCTTTTAATTTTGAATTATTAGCAGCAGAAAGTCTTTCAGTGGTTTTTTCGTGAAACTTTTTAGGGACAATGTCTTCTTTAATGCAATTTAAATCGGCATCAGTATCAAAAAGGGCAATGGTGTCAATTATAAAATCTTTAGAGAGAATTAAGGTGATTTTAATCAAGTATTTTCTTGTGGTGATTTGTTTTAAAACAAACAGAAAGTCATTGGGTATAGATTCAATGTTTTCTAGGCTTTGATCACCATTATCACCATTTTCAGATTCTTTATCCGAATCATCCTGTAATTGTTTTTGTAGGAGGAGTTGGATGGTTTCAGAATCATTTTTTTGTTTTTCTTTTAAGTCTTTTATTTCAAGTTTGATTTCTTTAATCTCTCTTTGAAGGTCTTGGATATTGGGAATTGTTTTCTTTGCTTTCTTTTTATTCAAGATCTCAGTAAGATCATACGTATTCTTTTTAATGATAGGGGCTTTAGAAGTTTCTAGTCTATCTCTTAGCTCTAGGGTTTTTAGAAGCTTATCAAGATACTCTTTTTAAAGAGTAGGGTCAGAAATATGTTTTACTAACTCAAGAAAAGTTTCTTGTTCTTTAGTCAAAACATTGAGTTTTTTAGTCTTTAAATAGGATTCCGTATCAGAATCACTATCACTGGAAACAGACGTATCTGAGTCAATTAACTCATCAACCTGTAAAGGCTCACTGTCTCTCGTCATGGAAGACTCAAAGTCAGAAGACTCTATAAGCAAAGGGGCTACTTTAGAGAGTATTTCTTCATCAAGGTCAAGCTCGTGGAGTTTTCTGCTCATTCTATAGAATTTTGCAGTGAGACATTTCTTTCCACATTTATAACATGTGGTTTCTTTGTAGTTAAAAGGAGTTTTTTGTTTAGGTTTAAACTCTTTCTTTTTAGAGAAATTGGGCTTCTTATAAGGCATTGATGGTTTCTTATAAGAAAGTTCTCTAAAATCTTGAAAGGGTTTTCTATGGCTTTTAGACTTGTAATGTTTTTTGTAAGGTTTTGAAAAACACTTACCATCACAATCTTTTGAGGTGGAGGTTTTAAAGGGGTCATAATTGAATTGCTTACAGAAACTACCTAATTCTTGCTTAGATTTTCTAAGCTCCCATTTTAGTCGTTTCTGTAATTTTAAGTCTTGACAAATCTTTAAACCTTCCTTATTAATGAAATTGACAAGTTCACCGTAGGTGAGCTCATCATATGGTATACGGTTGTCATAAAGGGCTTTAATAGAATTCCTAACCTTTTCTCCTAATAGGGTAGGTAAACCTGCAATGAATTTTTCCTTCCAAGTTATATGATTTGCATCATCCCTAAGGAAAAGTATGGTAAAGAATGTGGTTTTGTAGTTTTGGAATTCACTAAGTTTCCTACATCTCAAATTATGTAGTAACTTAGCATTTTTATCTCTAAGGTGTGAATGATCACCTATGAAATAGAGGGATATAGTCAGAATCAGGGTAGCAATGGCATCCTGAATCGGACTATTAAATTCATCAAGAATGGGAGCTCCATTTTCATCTATTTGAATAGAATCTAGGATATCTAACTGTTGCTGTTTGGTGAGAAGATGATCCCACCAACCTTTAAGTTGACCAGTAAAACCAACAATGAGAATTTCTGCAATGGCTTTGTCAGAAGCTCCCGACTGAGTTTTATAAGTGTTTGCTGCTATGGTCATCTGTTGCAACAATCCTAGGATGTTATACTCAGACATACCATCAATATTCCACTCATAGACAGAGGATGCATTAAAACGAGATTGGTTTAATGCACTTGGCATGTTGTCTATGGCTAGGTCAGGTGGAGATTTGACAGTAGGTAGGGCTAATTCCCAATGGATTTTGTTGGCTTTAGGAACAGATGGTTCTTCTTTAAATGCTTCTATGTCTGAAGAGGCTATAGAAACATTGTTATATTCTAGTACACCAATCTTACTAGATTGAGCACTGTCTGGGGTTATCTGGACCTTACTGGATGAGGAAGAAGCTTCTATTCTATCCAATTGGTCTCTAATGGCTTTAGCAAAATCTGATTTTGACCCTTGAACAAGCTTTTAACTATCTTTCGAAACCTGAAAATGTTTGAAAATAGGCTCTTTAAGCTTTTTGTCAGAATCCAATTTTGAAGTGGTAGGAGAAACAGCTATGGTTGACTTTTGGAATTGATTTTCTATCCTAGTCAACTGTTTTCCTATCGTATTTAGATTAGCATTACAGAAATTATTCTGTTGGATAATACTATCTAAATCCGACTCTGGATCTTTATGGATTTTATAAGGTGAGGCTTTAATCTCAACAGGAAGTTCACCATGTTCAATGGTCAAACTCCTAAGAGGTGGATGTTCAGATTCTATAGTTCTACCACTACCAGAAAGAATCCATTCAGTGTTTTTCTTCCTAATAGTAATGGGATTTGATTCTTTAAAAGGATAACTAATCTTGTTATCTGAAGCATACATCTGAAACCAATCAAAAAATAATATATGAACTTTATGCATATTTACAAACTCATAATAGATTTGTTGGATTTCTTTTCTTTGGTTTAGGAATTTCTTAAAAAACCAAAGTCTTTTTTCTTTATTAGTGTCAGAATAAAAATCATTATGAAGAAGAGTTTTATCTAATTCAAATTCTTTTTCAATGACACTAATTACATTTTCTGTTACAGCAGAAAATGTAGGGGAAGTAGGAGGAAAAGGTTCCTTCTCTTCCTGTCTTTGTCCGTGTTGACTACTAGTGTAGATTGGGTGTAGAACACTAGTGGTATAGTCAACAGAGTGAATAGAAGAACTGGGTATATCCGAAGTGGAAAACCTAGGTTAACTCTTTATTGGTTGGAAATGAAGATTTATAACAGAAGGAATTTTTGAAAATTTCCTTTCTAGTGAAGGAATACTTGAGCATGAGTCTTTGTCGGAGAATCTAGTAGATGTAGATCTCCTAAAAGAAAGTTTGACTTTACCATCAGAATATTGAGTTACATTTTGCAACTCTGTATTAGGCTCAAGTTGTTTTGGAATTACTGGAGCGGTAGCTCCTTCAAGAATCCATTCGTCTGGAAGATTGACATCTTTCCATTGGATAGAATAATAGTGTTGGCTTTAGACAGATCAGTCTACAAGAGAAGAGTCTCATCTCTTTTTGACTGAAATTTGTGTTGCGTACTAAACGCAGAAATCATGGCTTTGTATGAAATTTTAAAGATTAAGGCAACTGGGACAGATCCCTCAATCATTTGATAATTATGGGTCTTGATTTGTAAAATCATGCTTTTTAAAATATTTTTGTCTTTTAAAGAAATTGTTATGTTTGGATAACAACTGAATGAAATGGGACCTTTATAAAGACTTGATTCTATACTACTTAGTAAAGAATTATCAAAAGATATGAATCGTCCATCTCTTAGGACAACAAGAATAGAGGTATCGAGACCTTCTTTTGTTAAAGGTTTTATACCAACTTATATTAAACCGATATGAATATAATTAAAATTTTTATCTTTTAATTTCTTTAAAGACTGTTCTGAAAACAAATGAATTGTTTCAAAAGGTTTTGAAAGGGTTATGTCTCGTTCTTCAGTTTTTATAACATAATCATTCTTTAAAAAATCGAGCTTTTTTGTTTTGTAAATCATTTCTTTAGATATCTTTGGTAATTCCCAATTACCAATTGCTTTATTAAAGTCTTTAATTACAAATTCTTCTGAATTTACGACATTCTTTGAATCACTAGTCTTCCCGGAAGAAGAGCTAGAAAAGGATGATGCTCTACAGAGCAGAGAGTCCATGGTAAAAACCTATATTCTAGTTTTAGTCTTGTAGGTATTGCTACAATCCAAGGTTAAGAATTGGTTTTACTGCCCTACAACCAAATCGGGACTTACGACCAAAAACTACCAAGGCACCAGAAGTAACACTCACCACACACACAAAATTCAACTAAAACACAAGTCTTTAAACACAAATCTCTAACCTATATTACACTATCCTCCCCCTTGGCTCTGATACCAGAAGGAAATAGGATCGAAGGATAGATGTGTTTTCAGCAAATTTTAAATTGAATTTTAATGAAGAATTGATTTGGTTATATACCTTAGTACGTGGCGTTGTGACCAGATCGATGCAGAACTTAATCTGCCTTTGAGACCAGATCTGACTTAGAACAGATCTGTTAACATATATGTTTCCATAATATTGATTTTGATGATAACAAACAAGATTAAGAATGATATATTTTTTAAGCTCAAATAATTTTTGTGGAATCATTCTTTAAATACATGAAATGTTTGTCATCATCAAAAAGGGGGAGATTGTTAACATATATGTTTCCATAATATTGATTTTGATGATAACAAACAAGATTAAGAATGATATATCTTTTAAGCTTAGATTGTTTTTATTCTTTTTAAATAAATCATTATTTTTACATTATAAAGGTTTTATATTTAATGGAAAAATGATTTTATGAAATTGATTGTTTTCATTCTTTTTAAATGAATCATTATTTTCACATTATAAATGTTTCATATTTAATAGAAAAATGATTTTATGAAATTGGTTGTTTTTCAAAGTTTATGGTTTAATTGAAACATTTTGAAAACTTTGAAATAAACAAGTATTGCTTGAAATTTTGGTGAAGGACTTATTTGAAAAGTGTCATAGCATTTTGGGCTATAACATAATTTCAAAAAGTTTTGGGATTAACAAAGCATTACTTAGAAATTCTGAAATTGGACCTATTTGTAAAGTTTCATAACGTTTTGGATTATAGTACAGTTTTGTAAAGTTTTGGGGTCAAACTGTAATTTTAAAAAATAGTGCACTGTGCAGGTTACTGTAGCAATCACTGTAGCAAACGGCTAACCGTTTATTTAAAAACGGCTAACCGTTTATTTAAAAAAGGCTAACCGATAATTTCCAGAAAGCATGTTCTGCAAAGTATTGTTAAAATGATGATTCTGGAAACTAACGGTGAACCGTTTACTGAAAACGGTTAACCGATTATTTTCAGTTTGCTAACCTTGAACCGTTTAGTAGGAACAGTTAAACCAAATTTGTTTTGCAGGTCTCTGGAAATTAACGGCGAAAGGGTAAGCCTAAATGGCTAACCGTTTATTTGAAAATTGGCCCAACGGTAACTTTGACCAGCGTAAACAGTTAACCGTTAATGGTTAACGGCGAACCGTTTTCGGGCAGACAGTTTGTAACGGCTAGTTTTTCAGCTCCAACTATAAATAAGCTCAATCCAATTCAAACAAGAAGGATTCCAACGATCATCATTGAGCAAAATATAGAGAATACAACTTTCATTGAGCTTTAAATCTTTGTATTCATCTCATTCATTCACACATTGAGCTTTCACTTGTGATCAAACATATTGTGTGAGAGAGATTCATTTGTAATCTTTTTTGTAAAATCAAGTTAAAAGATTGTAAGTGTTGGGATACACTTGGGTTAAGAGATTGGGGATAATCTCTTGTTGTAAAGGTCCATTGACACCTTGGAAGTCAATTGTAAGCGTTTGAAGCCTTGGGAGGCTAGCTTAGTGAAATCCTCAAGCCCGGTGTGCTTGGAGGCGTGGACGTAGGCGGGGATTGCCGAACCACATAAAAATCCTTGTGTTTGTTTTCTCTTCCCTTACTCTTTTAATATTGTTCATGATTGAATTTATTGTTTTCAATTTGATTAAGGCAATAGATTAAATTGTTGTGTGGTTTGCCTATGATAATTTTTAAAATCCCAATTCACCCCCCTCTTGAGTTGCCTAGTTAGTATTTCAAGATCAATATCTCGCACGTTCTGTTTTCCAGCCGAAATACTAGAAGGCAAAGTTATGGATGGTTTCAAACAAATTCTTTTAAACAAGCCTAGCAACAAAGTCTAAAGGCTCATAGATAATACTAGATCTGGATCCCAGAAATAGTATTCTGACTGGATGGAGAGAGAAGAGAAGATACAACTAAGGACAGAGATCCGGTCTCTTTGCCTTAGAGGAACGTAGCAGATTTTATAAAATTAAAAACTTTAATTAAATTGCGGAAATCTAAACATGCATTTGAACTTTAAATAGATTAAATGAGAGATGCTTACATAAATTGCTTGAATCCGAGAGCTTTACAATGGAATATGTTTACAGATTTTTTAGAAAGGAAAAATTACAAGACGGGAAATAATCTTCTTCATCTTTCATTTTAAATCCTTCAATTCTCATTAATTGTAAACACTCTTACGTCTCAATGTTTGCCGATTGATGTGCAAAACTTCAATTGGATGATCTAATATTTGTAGGATATATTGACTAAAACGAATAATTTTGAGGTCTTTGCCTTTTCTAAGCAACGTTAAAATTATAGTATAGTGGAAGGCACAAGTAGAGACATAACAGAGGCAAATTTTAAAAAAGCAAGCATTTGGGAAAAGCCTTGATTATTATTGTCACCTATTACAGGCCTTAGTTTTGCGTTTATTATCAGTTTCTTTTTTTTTTTCTTTAATGACATTCTGAGTTTCTTTTTGGCTTATCTCTTTCGATCGGTTGCCTATGGCCTGCCTTTGGATTTAATGCTCATTTTGATTCTTATGCTATTATTTTAGAAAGATGTGATTTGTATTTATTAAATAAAAACATATAGTTTAATAAATTTTAACTATACAATAATGTAAATGCACCCTTTATAAAAAAAAATATGTATATACAAAAAAAAAACATAGCACTATATACAAATTCTTATTAATTAAAGAAAAATCTTTAACTTGATTTTCTTTCTTGGGATAAGAGAGTCTTTTGTGGTGCGCCGAACCAATTAAAACCTGTTATTTGGTGAGTTTGATAGGTTTTATGGTGGAACATAAATTTAAATGTTACGAGCTCATAAAATTTAAAATAAAAATTTTTTCTGTCGGGATTTACCATATCAAATCTGCGAAATAGCATATCCTAATCGGTCGGACCCACCATCTCAATAACCCACAAAATTTTTTCACCCTTGAGATAGTTAATGTTTCTTAACTTGAGAATATGTTAGAAATGGAAGAATTCGTCTTCCATGCAAAAATGGATCAATTAACATGGACAAGGATTAATGAGACGTTGGGGTTACGTTGAAGATTGTATAATAAACAAGAATGTTTCCATGATTCTGAAAAAGCTATTCAATACTGCATCTAGTAAAGTATCGTCCGGTGGTCCAATGCAATGATTGATCTTATTTTCGGTAATCTAATATTTGTGTTTTGAGATAAGCCAGCTCTATATTCTTGATGCCATCTGATAATTAAGGTACTGTAGTAAACTCATTCATTTATTTTATAAAGTTATTAATAAATAATATTTTAACAAACCAAAAATTCAAAAGCTCAAGGGCACAATTTAATTGGGTGAAACACATCAACTGACTCAGTGGCATCACCACCACCAGAATCTTAACCAAAGCGGGACCCATAAAAGTAGTCAAAGTCTTACTGACAGCAAGTAATAGTATCCCACCATAACATGATAAGTGCAGACACACTTGATTACCTCTCTTCGCTTAAATACTTAATTCATAATGTCATGAGTGATGTATTTTTGGGCGGCCATTGATTTGAATTTATGTTCCGTTAGGAAAAGCAGAATAATCAGAACACTGAACTCTCAGTGGGCCACCATTTATACCCTAGAAAGAAGGCAAAGAAAAGAAGTTACTGTAAATTTTTTGGAAGAAATGAGGACCAAGACTCCATTGAAACAACTCAAGCTCTCTGTTCCAGTTCAAGAAACCCCTATCACTTCCTTCTTGTAAGTATCTTTATTTAATTGTTGCTCATAGCTTGTTTGAGGTTATTAAAAACTAAAGAAAGGGAAACTTTTAACATTTTCATTTTTTATTTTATTGGGTAATTTAATTGCATTGATATCAGTAAAGAAGGGGAAAAAAGTTGAATCTTGATGAATTATATATATAATGGGTTAGTCATAATGGATGAGTTTTGTCAGGACTGCGAGTGGGACGTTTCATGATGGCGATTTGCTTTTGAATCAGAAGGGTTTGCGGCTAATTTCTGAAGAAAATGAATCCCGTGTAAGATTTTCACTATCTTACTTCATTTATAGTTTGGTTTGTTTTCAACTTCTAATTTGCTTGGATTACAAAAATCTTTTACCATTTGCTGGATTTGGCATGTATTAGCACTTTATTATGTGATAATATCGATAGATTTAGAGTCAGTTATGTAGAGGTAAGAAATCAATGTAGGTGCTGGATTTTGAGATATCTCTGCTTTTGTATATGATTTTGATGTATTTACTGATGTTTGCTTCTTCTGTGATGGTTACTGGCACAAAAAGACTTTGATAACGATTGTACTAGAAGTTAGGATTTTTCTAAAAAAATTCCCTCTGTCGGCAATTTGAATTTTGATTCTCCAAATGTTCATTCTGGGGTTTATCTTGCTTCTTTCGCTGGTCAGATGTATGTCTTCAGTCTTCAGAATGCCTAATTAAAGACTATTGGAAGCTTAAGAATATTTTCAAACTGCTACATTGGTTTCCTTAACTTACCTACCAAAGTACTAGACCATTTGTATGCATACTGCAAGCCTCTGATGAATTGATCTTCTCATCCTTTTGCCTGTGATCTTAATGTCTTAAACTCTTGTCATTTGAAATTTCATATCCTATGCTTAAGCGCTGCTCACTTTACTTTGTTGCAATGTGCATTTCTTCGCATTGCATATCAGAGGTTTATCCTCATTTCTAGGACGATTCCCTCAAATTTGTGCCTGTAAGCTCATAATTTTGTTTTTCTTGTAATTTGAACAGCCTTCTGATTATAAGGAGTTTGATTTTGAATTCTCATTGGAAGACCTTGAGACAATCAAAGTAATAGGAAAGGGAAGCGGTGGAGTAGTACAACTCGTTCGCCACAAATGGGTTGGAAGATTATTTGCATTGAAGGTAATTATAACATAGAATTTTCTATTAGCCTCTTCCTTTTATTATTTTAACTTCTGTTCTTCAAATTTTTTCTGATAGAACAGAAGATTTTCATTTTTTTAATTTTTGGATTGATAATTATTTCATTAATGGAAGAATAAATTAATATTAAGCTTCATATCCACATGAGTATTTGGGTATGCAAAAAGTGGATCCTGTACGCATAGCTGCACAGTAACTAAACACATGAACATGAAGATGTTTAATTGCCATTTACGGTCTTCAGTGGTAGTATTATTTTGTAATCAATTTTCCAGAATGGAGTAATTAGTGGAGACACTGGTGAGACTTGGAGAGTATAACTAATTCTCCCCCCCCCCCCCCAGGTTTTTATTTCTTATGTACATGTAGTAGCAAAAACAATTCCTCTTCTTATGATAGTATTTATTAGCATACAACAGTTTGGCTTATGCTAGTTTTTCCTTATGATGCAAATATGCCAAATGTGTATCTAATTTCAGAACCATTATCTGTTACAGCATTCTGTTTTTCCTAATTGTCTTCATATAATGGATGAATTTGGGAAACAAACTTTCACCCTAGCACAACATTTCTCCTCAAAATAAATGTTACCGTTGCTTCTATTTTTGTGTTTTGTAATACTATTACAGAGACTACTAAAGTAAAAAGATGTCAAATGATTAAGGAATTGCAACTCTAACTGTGGCAGTCTGATTTCTTTATAGTTCAGAAGCTCATTCAGTTGTGTATTACAGATCATCCAGATGAACATACAAGAGGAAATCCGTAAACAAATTGTGCAGGAGCTGAAAATAAATCAAGCATCACAGTGTTCCCATGTAGTTGTTTGCTACCACTCTTTCTATCACAATGGAGTCATTTCTCTTGTGTTGGAATACATGGATCGTGGTTCTCTGGCAGATATCATCAGACAAGTTAAAACAATTCTTGAACCGTATCTTGCAGTTGTTTGTAAGCAGGTCTCTAAGCTTCCTTCTTCTTGACTTAACATGTTTTGCCACAACGCAAAAGTCATTGCAACATTTTAGAGTATTTTTTCTCTCTCTAAAGGAGGTACAAATAAATTCTTTTGTAACCTTCCAGGTTTTACAAGGTCTCGTGTACTTGCATAATGAGAGACATGTAATACACAGGGACATAAAGCCATCCAATCTGCTGGTAAACCATAAAGGGGAAGTAAAAATTACAGATTTTGGTGTGAGTGCCATGCTAGGTAGCTCTATGGGTCAAAGGGATACATTTGTTGGAACCTACAACTATATGTCGGTAAGTGTAACATTTTACAAAAATGTGATAACTTATCTCTTTGAACTCAGTTACCCTTATTCTTTTGTTGCCTTTTGTTAGAGAGCTTTTAAAAATATTTGGACATTCAAAGCACACAGAGACGGTATGGTTTACTGCAAAAGATTAACTATAAATTTTTATTTTCCTTTTCCAGCCTGAAAGAATTAGTGGGAGCACTTACGACTATAGCAGTGATATATGGAGTCTGGGCTTGGTAGTACTTGAATGTGCTATTGGGCGTTTCCCTTATATGCAATCTGAAGACCAGCAAAGCTGGCCAAGCTTTTATGAGCTTTTGGAGGCCATTGTGGAAAGCCCACCACCAACTGCTCCACCAGATCAGTTCTCCCCAGAATTCTGTTCATTTGTATCAGCCTGGTATTTCCTAGACCTTCAGTTTGCATTTTTAACATTGTCTTAAGGCATTACCTTTTCCTTTATAGTTTGTGTGTTCTAATTTTCTTATGTTATTGTCTAAACTGATGGTTCCAGCTACTAGTCCATTATTATAAAAACTTTTTCTTTTCACCAGAGCCTATATGAAGAAAATTCTGTGAGTAAGTTTTTGTTGATAGATCACATGATTTTCTCTGTTCTTTTGGATGAGAAGATAGGTGGTTATTCATCAATTGACATCACTGCAACAATATGAAAGCATTGTTGATTCTTTTATCCCATGTTATAATTATTATAATCATCTGCATATGTGTTAGCAGATATGTTTCCTTTTCAACAAGGATTTTTTGTATTCTAATTTTAACAGGTTTCTAGGCAATTAATCCTAACTTTCGCGTGTTTTGTTGGCTATTTCTTTTTGTAGTTATTTTATGGGATTAGGAGGATTCCTGTTTGGTAGTTTTCTTGTTTTAAAAGTATTCCTGTTTAGGAAACAGGTAGTTTCTTATACAAAGATATTACTACTAAGAAATAGTTTACTTGTTAAACAATAAACAATAACGATAATCTTTACAAATGAAGCATATCGAGTGAGAGGGAAACAATAAGTTTATCGAGAGATCCAGTGCTATTAGGTTTATTCCCAACAATTTGTTGCCTTTTATTTACTGAACTCAGAATTATAATTATTTTGATCACTTGTTTCTTTTGCCTTTTGCAGCATACAGAAGGATCCTCGAGATAGGTCATCATCTTTGGACCTCCTGGTAAGTAATCAAAGTGTGCTGCATTACTATATTTCGAACAAGTCAGGATCTTTTCACTTAACAAATGTCTTAAAAGTCTTAATTGCTATAATTTTTTATGCTTTCAGAGTCACCCTTTCATCAAAAAGTTTGAAGACAAGGACATTGATCTTGGCATTTTGGTTGGCAGCTTGGATCCTCCTGTCAATTGCCCAAGGTAGTAGTTATATCTTGTAATAGAATGATATATGTTGAGTGCAATATCATTTTACATGTGTATCGGCTATCAGTCTTCATCAAACATTACATCAATTTTCATGTAACACCAAAGCATCATATGGTTTATATAAATTTTTCTTGCAGCTTGAAGTTTTAGTGTTTCATCTCTGCCTCGAGATACTTGAAAAGGAAAGATTGTCTGAAGAATGAATTGATAACTCAAATGAGTAGTGAGTTTCTTAGGATTTTATTTTAAAATAGAAAGGCTGCTGTAATCAAACGGAGTATGGACAGTTTAAAGGATTCCTAAAGGAGAAATATGGCAGGCACAGCAGAGAGGAGAGGCATTATGTAATGTAGGGATATATGATGAATCAAACATTTAAACCGTCAACCAATAAATAGGTAAGGCCTACCTGCAATAGCATGTGGTCATGTGGTGGCGATTTCAATCGCCTATTTAATTAATGATACACCGCATCCCTCTATCATGACTCACGACTGCTGCCAAATCGAAGTCACTCGCCTTATCCTTTTTCTTTAATCTCACCAAACTTTGGTCCCAAAACGATTTTGTTGATAACACAAATTAATTATCTTTTCTTTAAGAAATAGCGCAAACTAAATTTGGAATAGAGGGTACATTATAACAAGAGTAATGATAGGAATCCTATGTCCAACAATTATCCAAGTCCCAAAATCAGGCTATTAATATTTATTAATAAGAGGTAAAGTTATGATTTCTGATTCATGAAAAATAAATACTCGATCAAGAGTTGAAATATAAGTTGAGAAACTCATCATAATTCGTGAATAATTCAGAGTTAGAGCTAAAGTAATAAATAATCTGTCATATTAATTAATGCTCAAATAAGAATACTAGGATAGTCAAGGCATTATTATCACAACAATGATTTATTTTAAGCGGTGGTACACAGAGGACAATTAAATCAGAGACAAATGGAATTTGTTCGGATTTGCAATAAAATAAAGAATGGGGACAATTGAAATTCTTGAATATTGTAAATTGTGGATGCAAAATAAACAAAAATTGGTGGAAGTGTTATCCAAATAAGCACCCTCCCCCCGGCACACAGCTTTAACTTAAGTCACCCTGAATATTAAATCCTGAGACATTGAAAAGTGCAGATATTGTCATAGCTTTATGGGGCAAAAGTTGCTAAAGATGGTGACATCAGTTTGAGCCAAATAAAAAGAAGATTGGTGACTCGGATATGGATGCCTTCAAATTTAGGCCTTATCTTCTTTCCTAGTAGTATGGGAAATGCAATAAATTTAAACCATACAATCTCTTGGCTGATAATGACAATTCTCAGCACACAGCAGTAGTGCAAGAAAAAGAATATTCCATAAATAAACATTATGTTTACTTATCTATATATGTATATATATTTGTCAACGTTATCCAATGTGTGCAGGCCGCCAAGCAAACTAGAAGCTATATATATGTAAAATTTCTTCAAGCCAAATATCTTCTTCATTCTTATTCAGACTCTGAAAGTTATTAATTTGATTGAAACCATAAGTTGGATATATATATATATGATCATCATGGAGAGTTGTAGCAGCAAGCAAATATTTCAACAGCTGAATTCGAAGAAAATTGATAGTCATGAAGATTCAACATTTTCCATTGATTCTTCATTAGAAGAAGATTCAACGAACTCTGTGTCTTCTTCAATGTCTTCATCAGAATTGGTGGAGGATGCATCCTCTTCAACATCAAGTTCATGTTCTCCTTCATCGTCCTCCTCAAACGGCGGACCTCTCTATGAATTCTCAGAGCTCATGGCTCAGCTTCCCATCAAGTAAGCATCAATTAACTCATTGGGAGGATAATCTGTTGTTTAATTTCAAAATTTTGGTCTTAAGTACTGATCAATAATTAGTGTCATTATATTTTGGGGTTGCAGGAGAGGTTTGTCAAAGTTTTATCAAGGGAAGTCGCAGTCATTTACATCATTAGCAAGTGTGAAGAACATAGAAGATCTTGCAAAAATGAATATTAAAGGGAGTCATCATTATAGAATGAAAATGAAGTCATGCAAGAGCTATGGAGGTGGATTGGACATTGGTCACAGCAAGTCGTACAGTCCAAAGGCTAAGGCTACTATCTCAAAGAAATCTTCAATTGCAAGAGGATCTTTTTGGTCTTCACTGGCTAAATCAACTAATCAAGTTGTTTAGGTGGTGAGTTGTAGCTCTACTGTGCCTGTACAGAACAAAATTTCTTTACCTGCACATATTTTTATATCTATGGCAATTTGCAATGTTGATGGTTCTTTCTGGGTTTATCTTATTTTCTGGTGACACATGATTATGTTAATATGTGTTACAATTTGAGGCTTTTATCATTTCAATTACTGCAATTTCATGAGATGATGTTGTTTTTACTTATATGATTGTTGTGGGTGTTAATTAATTCAATTGATAAAATCTTTGGTGTGAAAAGAAGAGGTATGGAATCATTAATTAGGCTAAAATAGTTGTTTAGAGTCTGCATTTGATATTATTAAAATCATCATAAAGTTCATAATATACAATAGTTAGTAATCGCAATTTTCTATACACCATATCTTTTGGGATGCTTAGCTACAAATATAATATCCCTAAATTTAAGCAGGTTGCAAAATTGATTTGGATTTTGTCCATCTTTTAAAAAATTAAAAAAGAATAAAAAGATTATGAAGAATATCCTCGTATATTTATGTTAACCATCTAATTTGATCTAATGGGTTAAATTTAAAGTCAACAATTAAAATGGGATTATGGAATGTAAATCTTTTATAAATCTTAAAATTATAATTGATTTCGCATGGTGATGGGCGATTGGTGTTGATGAGTGTTGACATGAATTTGCCAAATAGACTGGGGGTCTATTTGGCAAGCCCAGCTGCCTGGTAATTAAGCCTAACAGGCAAAGCTCGGCTTAAAAAGCCCAGTTGATTTTTTATAATTTTATTCAATTTATTTTGATTTGAGTATTTTAATAAAAATTTATCAAATTCTGATAATTATGTTTACAAGTATCATCAACTTTTACTTTTAGTGATTTACTAAACATTCACAAGAATTGTAAGCAGTTATAACTTGCACCTTAACACCAAACTGATCATTAACATGTCAAAATAACCACAATTTCTTTGTTAATAATTAACAAGAGATTCGTAGTAATAAAAGAAAAGGTGGACAAGAACATTATTTATTATTCTTTTTACTATTTCAATTATATATCAAATCCGGTAAAAAAAATGTAGTCCGATTATTGAAGGTATAAAGGAATAAAATAAAAGTTAAAATGACTAAACTATATTATTATTTTTATCTTGGTAAATTTATTTTAATATTAATAACAATATTGTACTTCTGTTTTTTTTTTCATATAAGTGTTGTGTTAATTTAATTATTTGTATTATAGTTTTTATCTTTTCTAAAATGAATTTTTTGTGACTTCTTTTTTTGTTTTTTCTCACTCACATTGCAGCACCTACCAACAATTATATGCATGAATGAAGCAATAAATTAAGTTTGTATGTAGTCTCTTTTTTACCATTCTTTTTCTTTTATTTATAACTCTTGATTATGCCTTCAGACTTCCAAAATTAATGAAACACCTATGCAAACAACATCGAAAATATTAGAGGAAACTAAATGAATTTACGGGTGAATTAAGTTCGAATTATATAATGAACAAAAGCATATTCTTTACCGAAAAATTGAGTTTCAAAAGAAATTGGGTAGTTTGGCTATTAATAAAATCCTTCAAACTTAACACACTCTTCAAAATGACAAGATATTAGCAAATTCACTCCCCAAAGAAAGAAACGTTGACATGAAAATTTCTTGAAATTTAAATACCGTCAGTTGCGTGCTCTCTTATTGACGTGTCATGAGAGTCTTTCTGAATTTTCCCAACACCTTTACAGTTCTCCTTTCTCTTATTGAGGTATCTTGAGAATCGTTCTGAATTTTCACAACACCTTCACATTTCTCTCTGTGTCCAGAGAGTCTTTTTGCATTTTCCCAACACCTTCTCAATTTCCCTTCACAATTTAATAATCTAAGGGTGTGTTTCACATACTACCTTAGACAAAGATTGCATTTGTTAATGCAACATAATCTCATACTTGATGAATTTTTCTATTCACATTATGACGTATTATAATACATTATAATGTGAACAGTTCCGGATTAAATAAATTCAAGGGAGTGGTTGAGTTTGTGTAATAGGGCATTGTTTACATTCGGTCTTTATTTTTTAATTTCTCTAATTAAAATAATTAATTAATTAAATTAAAAACTCAAAATAATCTTAAAGCATTTATTTAATATAAAATATTAAAATAAAAATATTATTTTATATAATATAATCCATATTACACCAAACATAGTATTACATTATAACTTAATTTATATAGGGTGTGTTTGGCACGCGGTAAATATAGGATAAGGACTCGGCATTGCATTAGAATTATACAATCTCGTGTTTGGCAGTTACAGCATATTGCATTAACTAAAATTTATAATGCGGTAACACCCGCGTAAACTAAACCCGAACCCCCCCCCCCCCCCCCCCCAACGGGTTTATACGGGTTTGCAATAGATCTTTCTCCTTCCCTCAACTTTCTCCTTCTTTATGCTCTCTCACGAACACAGCACTCCACACCAGGCCATCGTCCTTCGCCGCGCAACACCCAACTCCACCACCACCCCATCCCGCAACAGCACTGCCTTCTCTTTTAACTTGCTGACGCACGACACTCGACCACCATGCAATCTTCTATCGCTGCGTGACAGCCAGCTCCGTCACCACCCCACTGTGCAATACCACCGCCATGCTTGCCTTCGCCTCCTGAATCAACGAACTACAACTTTGATTTTTGAAAAGGTCTTTCTTTTTATTTCTTCTCACGATTTCTGTAACAAAATAGAGGCTAAATATCACATGTCTCTTTCTCATACTATTCCAAGCTAAATAGCAAAAGCAATAGATTCTCAGACTCATATAGGATCTTCAAGAAGCCGGAGGTTCTCGATTTATTTAATTTCTCTTTATATATTTTTTTCCAACTGTTAACTATAATTTTTTATGTAAATGCTTCACAACATGTTGGAATTGCTATTTCTTTGATAATTTGGGGAAATTGAACCCTAACGAAGCAAAGTGAGGGGAAATTTTCTATTGGATCTTGTAAGAAATTTCTAAAAATAAAAGAATGAAAAAGATTTTAAATTTATGGATTAAGCAATCCTAGAATTTGAATTTATGAAATTAGAAGACCACGGTTGGACGTATTGGATTTTATTTATGTCTTGATATTATTTAGAAGTTATTTAATTGAATTATTTGCTTCAATCTTCATTTCAAAGGTTATATATTTGGAAAATATTGTAAAAATAAATGTTATACTGACAAAAATTTAAAGTTAGAAAGTTTGATTTTTATGAAGAATTATGATATTAAAAAATTATATTACAAAATAATGTTAAATTTCTTAATTTTAAAAATTTTGATATTTAGTATTTTTCTAAGTATTAATAACTATTATTTTTTAAAAATATGTAATCAAAATTAATCACTAAAAAAATTAATACAGTACAATGCAGCACCAAACATAGTATAACTAAAAATTAATACAATACAGCGTAATGTCAAACACTGTATAATATTATTATAATACAATACTAATGTAATACAGCATAATATAATATACCTGCATTAAAATAATGCAATACAGCATAATATAATATAATATGTCAAACGCACCCTATGTAATACAGTGTAATACAATACAACTAATAGAATATAATACAGTATAACAAATGCATCTAAAGACAAGTATCAACAAGTTGATACTTGTTGCTGCATCTTTACAATTTTCGGTTCATTATCTCAAAAATTCAACCAAATAAGTCTTTAATTATAATTTCATAAACATCGTGCTTTGGCCAAAGAAGTCTTTAATTATAGTTTCATAAACATATTGTTTAAACTTCAAAAAACCATAAGTCCATTGTTCAAACTCACCCACATGAATGAGAAAAAAATTGACTTGCCCCTAGATATTTTTTTTTTTATTACATGAAACTATTACTCAAAAGTATAACTCATATTGCATGAGATTATTGTTCAACTTATATTACTGATATTTACAAATCATAATATTATTAGGACAAGAGTATATTATTATCGTATAAAGCATTGTCTAAATTTACCCTCACTAATAATTAATTGATGTCTACTTTACCCACATTTCATAAGGGTAAAGACCAACTTCCACTCAAATTTTTGAGAGAAGAATTAAGTCCCCATATTATTATATGGAAACTCGTACTCAAGCTCTCGCGCACAGCTTGAGTTCTAACCACGCTAGACTTAAATTAGAAAGAAGGAAAGAACACACACACATCGCCTTCAATATTTTATTATGGCTTGAAATCCACTTTAACAATGTAATAATAATCACCTTAAGATGCGGGCAACTCTTAACTTTGGAATACGCAAAGAGGATACCCAAGCAAAATCATTAGTCGTTAACCAGGCTCTCCGAATAGTTGGAACAAAATCTACAATTCATGATCTTGTAATTCATTACATTGATGCCCCATCAATAAGTATCTCAATTTACAACTCCATGCAATCTTTGAAACTAACTCCATAACAGAATACAAATTACAAATCTTACTCATTTTTTCAATTCATTTGCCAAATTTTGTCATAAAAACTTGCAGATAACCTACCATTTGTAAACAATCTCTAAATTGTTGTGGCAAAATAGGCACCTTACAACCCTATATCTTATAAACGGGTACAATTCCCAGGAGATGAAAGCATTTCCGCATAACTGTTGCGGTAGCTTCACATAGTAAGAGTCTGCTAGTCTCCTCGGCTGACCCAACAACCTGCACCATTTTATTGATTAGATTCCACAGCATAGCATTCATCTGTACCCAACTTTTCAGTACAAACTGCTAAAATACCAACATTCCCTTGCCATAGAAATAATAACAGATATGTTAAATTGACTTCGGTGACTGACATGATGGATGAGCTAGTGAGCTAATTTAGCTTTTTCATTTTTCAAGATATAATTGAAACTCAGTATTTATCAGTTCAAGGTAGCTTTTTCATTGTTCATTCTTTCCTTAAGAACTTCAAAGGATAAATTTGATTGTATCATTGTACCTGACAATTGGAATAAAATCTGGTGAAGTACTCAGATAAATTGTAAAGGTATTCACACACAACATTCGGCAACAGATTAGTAAGGGCCTCCTCAATAACCTGAGAAGAGAGGGCAAACATACATATCAATCATAAATACATATTCTACATGCCAGCTAATTACTTAACATTACAGCTAAACTTCAAGAATGGAAGTGAGATAGTCTTGCCTCAGAAAAGTGTAGCAAATGTAGCCCAAGTGCACGTTCATCCGCATGATCCAACACTAGTGATCCCGTCTGCAATAATTCTACTTTTTTTTAGTTTTTTTGATGGGATCACAGAAAATATACTTTCAAGCAAAAAAAAAAACATCAAGACTGCTTAGGTCAGAATAAGTTGTTAGTTGGCTTACTAGAAAAAGTTGATGGCTAGAGGCATGTGACTTTTGACATACCTACAGCATTTTCCTAAACATTGCCAGTACCAGATATGGTCGGTATGGAAGCAGTAAAGATGAAAAAGGAGCAAGGCATAGTACTAGTTTACTTACGTCTGGGTGCAAAATCATATGGACCAGCTGAAGTAGAGGAATTAGTTTTCTACCAAACTTCCACATGGATACATTTACAGAATTTTGGAAACCAACTAAAAGTAGTTACTACCCCCTTGATACCCATGTTACCACAACAATGCAGATTCCAGTGACAATTCAGTCATGCTGACCAATGCAGGTGAAAACACATGCCAAAAGTTAAAATCAGGAATTTATGGAGAAACTCGACCGCTGAAACATCGTCAGAGCTTCTACCTCAAAAACCAAACCTACCTTCTTCAGTTCTTCTATGTCTTTACCAGATTTCCTGATGATGGAACAGATCCTCGCATGAGCATAAAGCAAATAAACAGCAGTATTGCCCTGCTCGTAAAATTTTAGTGGGTAAAAATATAAGCTAATGGAAGTAGTGGCAATCGTAGAATTGGCAAAAAAGAAAAAAAAAGTTCAAATATCAACAAACAGCAAATCTCATAAATTCTGACAAAGGTTTACTACACAAAGCAAAAGCAAGAAAAAGAGAAGAAAACATATTAAAATTTGAATAAAATCTGATAAAAAGCATCAAATGGAAGATGCACCTTATCATTAAGCATCTGATCAAAACTAAACGTGTAATTGGTCAATCTGTTGTTCTTAAGGTCAAAATACCTGCCATCAGAAAAGTGCAACATAAGTACATGTATAAAAATTGGAAGTGACAGTAAAATGAAAATGTATGCTCCACTCTGGGAAATAAAGCTAAAATAGCCAATGTTGTATGACAAAATGTTCTAAAGACCTTGTCTTCAACTGCAGCAGCATTTTTACAATGAACTAATTCATATAGCACTTTTCATTCATTTTTCTAGCCACAGACCATCCATAATCTATTGGATGTGTCAGATTGTCACAAAATTTAGAATATCCAAAAGTAAGAATCCACATTCATGGGGGATGATAAATGTGTTCATTATGATAATGGTTGAACTATAGAGTTGTACATTTAAAATTGTTGTTCATTTTCCTTGGAGGTGTATAAATATTTCCAACAATACATGGGTTACTTGGCTATTGTAAGTGATCATCCCCTTCTGTTTTAATCTTTTTCTTCTGCACATGTAACCCATGTCAAGAGCTTCAGCTAAAGATGTTGCTGATAAAATTATTATTAAAGTAAAGGCCATGAGAGATAACTTACTTAGCAGCACCATAACCCACTGCCTCAGCGGTTTGCTCAAGCTCCTCTTCAGTCCACTCTTTATCCTTACCTGATAAGGATGGATACAAAATTAAAGAGATTTCTCAAAACCGAAGCTAAATAAGCACAACAAATCCAGATGGTACACACAATCAGATCACAGTTCTAACATCTGAAAAAAACTAGATCCGTATATATATACCACGCTCAATAAGCACCGCTTTACTGCGATTCTTGGCTTCATCAAGTAAATCAACCAACCGAACCACTTCAGAAAAGCGAGTCCGAAGTCGCTTGCCATCTTCTCCGAGAACAAGTCCAAAACCAACATGACTGGCCTTCGGGTACGTACTATCATCAGCTGAAAGCCAACCAGCACGTTTGGCAGCCTGTCATTAAGAGAGGAGAAAAAAACAGAGGTAAGGATATCTGATTCCACTGGTGAACTAACACTTAAATCATTGTTCAGGGCATAAACATTAAGATTGTCAATTTAACTGACCACAAAAGCGTATGAACAGCAAAAAAGATGTCAGAAGCCAAAAAGAAAAAAGAGGAAAAGTATGTACAAGAGGATGAAAAAGAATGTTGACAACATGCAAGAAAATCCACAGAAACAGAACATGGGAGACGGACGGTAATGGATACATACACTGAACACCATATCAAAATGTAGCTGCTGACCAACATCAGTGACATAGATAATCCACTCAGCTTTCTCTTCATTAAGGCGGTACCTATGCATTTAAAGCATTGCAGTGAATAAAATAAGTTTCCTATTTCCAGCCTTTGTACCAAACATCTATCATCAACTACTAAGCCAGATCAAATACTATACAACAAGGATAGAAAAAAAATGAAGAAATGAAGGATTGTCATAAAATCAATAAATAAAACTTTATTAAAAAAATGCAAACATAACAGAAGGGGGGAAAAAAACTAACCAAAGAGCAGCAAGATCTGTTGAAGCATAGTTGAAACCACCATCACTCTTCACAATGATGAGAGGTATGTTAACTCCTTCAATAAAAATCACACGAGCACCCTGGCTCTCTTCAACTAAACCTTGCTTACTCAATTCATCAATAACCCCAGGAATGTACGGATTATAAAAACTTTCCCCCTGTCAGCAAGGCAAAAAATCAAATAAATAATAAGAATAATAATAATATGGCAGGTAAAATATTTGGTAATTAATTATGATGGAAAAAAGTTAAAAACTTTATGAAGTATGCATAGAATCCCTGAGGCAAAAATAGTTAACTTGCATTCCACTCACAAATTCCATAAAACATATTCAAGTCCCTTGCCTTTCAGCTTTCCAAGTAATAAATACATTTGTATGTGAGCATGCAAACAAATTCACAAAATGCATTCAAAATAAGATATTACAAACTAAAAATTCGATTTCTTCACATTGTTAAAACAAGGTTACTTGAAACTCCTTCGTACACCAACTCCATAAACGCATGTGCATGCAAGCACATGGCAGTCAACATGGAACTTATTGTCATCCTTGTCAATTAGCTGTTCGAAATGTCATGCAGGCAACACTTTACCAAAGCCACACTCAACTTTTACTTGTAAAAGTTGTAAACTTATTAATCACTGTAATAATACCGAAAGTAACCTGGATAACAAAGCTTGTAAAGAAAAATCCACTTACTACTCAAGCAAGAAAAATTCAAAATGTTAATAGCAAAACCATATCATGAAAACGGACTTCAGTAACAACCTTCATGCCTGTAGAAAAACTCACACAATAAAGCACGATGCAGAGGGAAACACAGCGAACAATCTTAAGCTGTATAGCCTGGTTAGAATGACAGATAAATTGCTACCTTTTCCTCCAAGTCAACTCGAAGGCGTTTGTAGACCTTATCAAACTCTTTCCGGCTGATCTCACAGATTTGCGCCCAAGCCTCGTGATACTTTGGTTCCCCACTCTGCAAAAAATGTTGCATAACAAGATAAATAGGTTTTTTCAAACCTTATTTTAAAAAAAAAATATTCTGTTCTATGATCTCACACAAGCACGGAGATATTCAAAATTTCACCTGAAGCCGAACCACTGCCTGTTGTGCTCTCTCCTTAAAAGCAGGATCAGAATCAAATCTATTTTTTGATCGCCTGTAGAATTCCTAATAATATATTTTCCAAGTTAGAATTGTGATAACCAATATATGAAAATTCACATGTGGTCCACATCATAATATTTTACGAAGAAGAATTTTGTTGAAAAAAAATATTATTCATGAATTCCAAATCATAATATTTTACTAACAAAGAAGAGCATAACAACAACTACATTCCACTACTGCCCAACTGGAAGATCTTGTTTTCAAGATGGCTGGTTAATCAGAAATAATTCCAGAAAGCTTCCTTACATTGAGATATATTATTAAATTTAGAAATTAATACTGGTCAATGTCAATGTCACTTCACAAACAAGGATCAAAATTTTCATTTGTGGGGTATGAAGTTGCTCCAATTAACACAGAAACCAAAGCGCAAACCTTCTTGTTCTTGCTTGGTCGAGTATACAAAGTGCTATTTTTGGTCAACATGCTCTGGTGGAACAAAGTTATAAAGATTTCCGTAAAACTACTAATTCAAGAACAAAAAATAGAAGTTTTCACTCACTTGTAATTCTCCAATGGCTGTTTCATTCGCGTCTTCCGAGTTTGGAAATTTTTCAAAAAGGTATTCAATCAACATGCCAAACTGCACAAGAAATAAGAAATCTTTAAGAAATACAATCAAGAGCCAAAAATATTTATTAACTGCATTAACTTCAAAATGATAAAGAACACAAACTTCGGAATATTACAAATAGTACAAATCATCAAAATGTGTCTTTCGAAAAGAGAGTGCCACACAACCAGAATTTCATCTTTGGCACAGCGACAAATAGTCTGCACACCATCAAAGTAAATGCAGCAGCAGACAAGAGCAGACAAATTTTGTCTGCATCCTAATTGGAGAACTCATTCCTATTCATGTGAAAGTCTACAAACAAAATCAAAAAGTTTACTCTTGAAAGGAATGATGCTAAAAGACTACATTGTGTACCCCAACTAAAGCTGGCAATGGCTCAAGCCCTTGAAAAACATGAAAGTACCCATGGAAGATACAAATTTTAAGAAAGTACAAGCACCTGTGTACCCCAGTCACCAACATGATTCCGTCGGAGAACTTCAACATTTGAAAACTCAAGCATTCGGGCCAGTGAGTCCCCAATAATAGTTGATCGCAAGTGGCCAACATGCATTTCTTTTGCTATATTAGGTGAGGAAAAGTCGACCACGGCTTTTTTAACCCTAAGTTTCGGTGCCCATGTTTCGATACCATCAACAAGCATCTTCTGAATGTTCTGCATAAACAAATAACCATTTAAGTACAATAAAATATTAGGTAGAATTAAGTATCCTACAAAATGCATCTCCTTGCTGGGGCTAAATAAGATAAAACAAATCTACATTATAAATAAAATTAAGAAGATCTTTGGGGGAAAAAAAAAACCTTAGCCATCCAGTTCTTTGATAACACTACATTCACAAATCCAGGTCCAGCTACAGAGCATGATTCTATCATTTCAGACGGAGGAAGATTTTTCATGATGGCCTGCCCGTGAAAAGAACAGTCATTTGAAGCTGTCAAGCGAGTACAAAATCTAGATCGTCCATGATCAAAAGAACCCATACAAACAAACTAAGGGGTACAAGCCATAAAAGAATGCCAATGACAATACCTGTCCAACAGGTTGGGGACCCTTAAATTCAGTACCCTTTCCTTTAATTTTAGACCACAGACCCATAGCATTATTACTGCATTCAAGAAGCATTATTCATCAATAATGACAAAGGCACTTGAGATATACCTATAGTTCAATGCTAAAGATTCGCAATGCTTCTAAACAAAATTTCATTAACCATAAACCACAAGTATTCATATACCATTGGTAATCGCCAAATTTAGCAGTGCATGCAGCAATCAGCGGCCTCACATCCGTTTCATTACGAACTGTTGCTTTAAGTGCTAAATCAAAAACTTTCTCTAATTCTCGCTTTACATTCCCTGTATTTTCTTCCTCCTGAACGACACATAAAATTGTTCAGCTTCAGAAAATACTTTTCATCTTAGAAATACAAGAGGCAACGAGGAACACTCAAATAAATAAATAAGCAGCGCTTACATTTGCCATGCTTGTTATCGAACGCGTCTTTGTAGCCGCCAATGCAAGCCTTCTAGTTGTTGCCCTCAATATATCTGTCTAGTTTTGCAATAAGCACTTTAAATTACTGTCAACAATAATACAAAAATTATTAAAAAATAATTAGTAGATTTTTTTGTTTTCTTCTCAAATTTAAATTAAAAAGGCAAAAAAAAAAAAGAATACTGTAGTATAGTAGTAAATCAGCTACTTTTTCAAATACTGAAGAAGAAATTGAAATGAGTCTATTGAACTGAAGACTCACCAGAAGGAGAGGAGTGGAAGCAAGAGAGGCGATGCAAGGAGAGGAATGGGGAGGACGAAGAAGAAGAAACCGGCGCCAGTAAGAAAGTTAAGGAACCTATCATAATATCTTTGGTTTTATATATATTTCTATTTTCTTTTTCAATTGTGTTCGGCCGCGAGATTGAGAAATGAGAAGGAAACCCTCGCTTGGTCAGCGTAACGTTTCCTACTCCTTGCTTCAGCCTAAACTCTCCGCTCCGCTGTTTTCAGTTTATTGGGCTTTAGCGAATCCAATTCTCTCTTTTAGTCTTTCGGCTTAATTCTTGTTCGATTCTTTTTGTCTTCCAATGGCATATCGACACGTCAGCTGATGGACGCAGAGAAATTAACTGTTCAGCGTGAATGAACTTTTTTTTTAATTTTTAAATTAACCATTTTTTATAATTATATTAATTTCAATTTGACGATTTAAAGAGTTAGGTTACCACATAGTATTAAACGTCAATTAACATCACTTAACTAGTTATTAATAAATGTTTAAAAACTTATAATCTAAATTTACTAACTTTTTTCAAGAAAAATGCATCTAAATTATTATTTTTAAAAAAATTATATCATGTCTTTTAACTATTGAATTTTCAAGTGGTAAGGAGCGATCTTTTTAGAGCCTAAGTTTTGGATTCGATTTTCAATAAGTGCATGAGTTAATCATAACAAAATAAAAAATTATTGTATTTGTTAACCTTATGGGGCCACCGGACCAGCAAGTTTCAATAGGTGCATAAAGGAAAACTATGAAGAGATGAAATTAAATAATTTAATACTCATTCTCTTATCACCAATTGATTTTTCAAAGGAATATGACAACTTTTACTTAAAAACTCTGTAATTAGACGTGTCGAAACAATTTTTGACTGGTAAGACATTATCATTTTTTTTTGTTGCAATGTTCTACTACTTCATAGACGATCATTCTGTGAAGCCGAGAGTTAGTTGCATTCTGTTACTGCTGAGGTAGCACAGTGAGTCAGCTCTGTGGGCCAGCATATGGTTAATTAGTTAAGATCAAGAGCTGTATAAATAACAGAACTAAGGCTGATCACTGGTGCATCTTTTCGGCTAAGTTGAGTGACTGATACTGAGAGTTAGATTTCTTAGTTAGAAGGGATTAGTTCTCTGACATTTTGTGGTCACATTGTAGTCAATCTTAAGCAATAAAGTTTCACACCCATCAGGGTTCTTCAGCTGTGGATGTAGGTACTCTGGTACCGAACCACATAAATTCTTTCTCTTTGTTTTCTATCTGTTTCTGGTTTATTTTCTGTTCTTGGTTAATCTTTGTGGATCTTGGCTGTTAGTTAAGTGCCGATATCTTCTTTCTTTAACAAATTGGTATCAGAGCTGCGAAGCACTCTGTTCTTGATCTTCAAGGATGGGAACCACTAGATTTGACCTTGAGAAATTCAATGGAGAAAACGACTTCTACCTATGGAGTCTGAAAATGAGGGCCATCTTGATTCAACAGGGCTTAGACAGTGCTCTTGATGATGAGGAAGAACATAAGTCCAAGAAAGAGAGGGAGGAAGGCTCTTCAAGTTCAGGTGGAGACTTGAGGACCTTAAACAATAAAGCCCACAGTACGATCATCCTTCACCTGTCTGATGAGGTACTGAGAGAAGTAGCAAAAGAGAAGTCAGCATTTGGGTTATGGGCAAAATTGGAAGAGCTTTTCTTAAAGAAATCTCTGGTTAAGAGGTTGTACATGAAAAGGAAGCTTTACACATTCTCAATGAAAGAGGGGACAGCTATGAGAGACCATGTTGATGAGTTCAACAAGCTCATACTCGATCTTGAAAATGTTAATGTCATGCTTGAAGATGAAGATAGGGCTCTCATCTTATTAAGCTCATTACCAGATTCTTATGAACACTTCGTGGATACTCTACTCTATGGTAGGCAAACCCTCACCCTAAAAGATGTCAAGAATGCTCTTGAATCTAAAGACTTGAAGAGAAGAACAGATGGAAAAGATCAGATCACTGGGGATGGATTAGTTGCCAAAGCAAAGACAGAAAAGAAGATGTACAAAGATAAGAAGAACAAAAATCAGAAAGAGAAGACTGATAAGATGAAGAAGAAAAGAAAATGTTACTTCTGTCAGAAGGAAGGACATTATATAAAAGACTGTTTTGAAAAGAAGAAGCTTGAAAAGTTACAGAAAGAATCAAGTGGAAAGGCTGACATTGTATCTGTAGATGAAGGAGAGTTAGAAGATGCAGATGTCCTTATTGCTGCAGATAAGAAGTTTTCTGGTGAGTGGATACTTGACTCAGGGTGTTCTTTCCATATGTGTCCCCAAAAGGATTTCTTTGTAACCTTTGAAAATGTTGATGGTGGAAGAGTTTTACTTGGGAATAATCTTGCTTGTAAGGTTGCTGGTATAGGATCAGTTAGCATTAAAATGCATGATGATAGAGTCATAAGCTTAGAACAAGTCAGATATGCTCAAGAGCTTAAGAGAAACCTTATATCCTTAGGAATGATAGACCAATTGGGCTGTAGTATAAAAGCTGAAAATGGAGAACTACAGATCATTAGAAAGGGTTCAGTCATAATGAAAGGCTATAGGAGAAATGGATTGTACATTCTTAATGGCTCAGTAATGCTACCTGGAGTTAACAGTGTAAGTGGTGATAAAACCAGACTTTGGCACATGAGGTTAGCTCACATGAGTGAAAAAGGTTTAAGGGAGCTTAGTAAACAAGGATTGCTAGGAACTGATCCTATCTCACCACTACCATTCTGTGAAAATTGTGTGTTTGGAAAAGCAACCAGGCAAAGATTTAATCCAGGAAAGCAAGAAACCAAAAACACCATGGATTATATCCATTCAGATCTATGGGGACCATCTCAGGTTTTATCTCATGGTGGTGCCAGATACTTCATTACATTTATAGATGACTTTTTTAGAAAAGTTTGGGTTTATGTACTAAAGCAAAAGAATGAAGCACTAGAGAAGTTTAATGACTGGCTAACTTTAATAGAAAATCAAACAGAGACGAGAGTGAAAAGGTTAAGAACAGACAATGGGTTAGAATATTGCTCAAATGAGTTCAACCAGTTCTGCATCAAGAAGGGGATAGCAAAGCACAAAACTGTAAGGCATACACCTCAGCAAAATGGGTTGGCAGAAAGGATGAACAGGACCCTAGTTGAAAAGGTAAGGTGCATGTTGTTCAATGCAAATATGTCCAAACATTTCTGGGCAGAAGCTGTCACTACAGCAGCCTACTTGGTAAATAGGAGCCCTTCATCTGCCCTGCAGTTCAAGACTCCTCAGGAAGTTTGGTCAGGAAAGCCACCAGACCTGAGCAATCTCAGAATCTTTGGCTGCCTTGCTTATGCTCACATAAACCAAGGAAAGTTGGAACCAAAGGCCATAAAGGGTTACTTCATTGGGTATCCAGAGGGTGTTAAGGGGTTTAAAATCTGGTGCATTAATGGAAAACCATCTAGAACTCTTATAAGCCGAGATGTTGTGTTTGATGAAGAAACAATGCTGCATCGAAGGGTAGAAACTGAGCTTACAGCAACTGACTTGGATAGAAGTGAGGAAGACAACCAGAAGGTGGAGACCAGTGAGGAATCTAAAGTAACAGAGATAGATTCCAGAACTGATCAGAGAGTACACAACAACTTGAAATTGGATGATTATCAACTGACAAGGGACAGACAGAGGAGAGTCATCAAGCTACCAAAAAGGTATGGCATAGCTGATATGGTCTCTTATGCCCTAGCAGTAGCTGAAGAAGTTATTGGTGAAGAGCCTACAAACTACAAACAAGCCATGAGCAGCAAAGATAAAAAAAATTGGTTGAGTGCTATGAATGAAGAAATCATCTCACTTAAGAAAAATAACACATGGATTTTGGTCAAGAAACCCCAGGACAAGAAGCTGGTAGGATGCAAATGGATTTATAAAATTAAAGAGGGGACTGCTAATGGAGAGCTTCCTAGGCATAAGGCAAGACTTGTGGCTAAGGGGTTCACACAGAAGCATGGAGTGGACTTCAATGAGGTGTTCTCCCCTGTTGTTAAATATAGTTCCATAAGAGTTCTATTGGCAATAACAGCTTTCAATGACCTGGAACTGGATCAAATGGATGTGAAAACTGCCTTCTTGCATGGGAGTCTAGAAGAAGAAATTCTCATGGAACAACCAGAGGGGTTTGTTGAAGAAGGGCTGAAGATATGGTATGCTTGCTGAAGAAGAGCTTGTATGGACTGAAACAGTCTCCCAAGCAGTGGTATTTGAGGTTTGATGAGTTCATGATCAGCCATGAATTCTGCAGAAGCCAATATGATAGTTGTGTGTATTTCAAAACCTTACCTTCTGGGGATGGTATTTACCTCCTTCTCTATGTTGATGACATGCTTATTGCATGTAAAAGAAGAGAGGATATAGAAAAGCTAAAGATAGAGTTGAGTTCAGTGTTTGAGATGAAAGACCTGGGGGCTGCTACAAGAATTCTTGGAATGCAGATTGTAAGGGACAGAAATTCAAGAACTTTGTTCCTTACTCAAGCTTTATATGTTAAAAGGGTTCTTAACAGATTTGAAATGAGTGATGCAAAACCTGTATCAGTGCCATTGTCAGCACACTTCAGACTGTCAAAGTTCCAGGAACCAGAAGAGGATAGAGATATTGAATATATGAAGATAGTGCCTTATTCAAGTGCAGTTGGTAGCATTATGTACTCCATGGTTTGTACAAGGCCTGATATAGCTTATGGAATAGGAGTTGTTAGCAGGTTTATGGGGAATCCAGGTAGAGAACACTGGAATGCTGTCAAGTGGTTATTGAGGTATCTAAGTGGTACATCTAGTCATGGAATTTTGTTTGGAGGTTCTGAGGCTAAAGTATGCCAAGTATCAGGGTTTGTAGACTCAGATTTTGCTGCTGACATAGACAAGAGAAGGTCTATTACAGGGTATCTTTTCATTTTGAATGGAGGGGCAGTGAGTTGGAAAGCATCTCTCCAGTCAGTTGTTGCTCTGTCCACAACTGAAGCTGAGTACATTGCATTGACAGAAGCCGTAAAAGAAGCAAAGTGGTTGAATGGTCTAGTGTCTGAGTTTGGATTAAAACAGGATTCAGTCTGTATTGGCTGTGACAGCTCCAGTGCTATTCAACTCAGCAAGAATCCCAAGTATCATGAAAGGACAAAACACATTGATGTTAGGCTGCATTTTATCAGGGATGAGATTGCTAATGGTGTGGTTAATATTGTCAAAGTTCCTACTCTAACAAATCCAGCTGATGTTTTAACTAAAGCAGTTCCTGCAGTCAAGTTTAGAAACTCTCTGACCTTGATTGGAGTTGATAGTTTGTGAATCAAGCTAGTAGTTGCTGAAGATATAAGTGAAGCTGCTGTTTGAGTTTTTCAGAATGAACTAAGGTGGAGAATTGTGAAGCCGAGAGTTAGTTGCATTCTGTTACTGCTGAGGTGGCACAGTGAGTCAGCTCTGTGGGCCAGCATATGGTTAATTAGTTAAGATCAAGAGCTGTATAAATAACAGAACTAAGGCTGATCACTGGTGCATCTTTTCGGCTAAGTTGAGTGACTGATACTGAGAGTTAGATTTCTTGGTTAGAAGGGATTAGTTCTCTAACATTTTGTGGTCACATTGTAGTCAATCTTAAGCAATAAAGTTTCACACCCATCAGGGTTCTTCAGCTGTGGATGTAGGTACTCTGGTACCGAAACACATAAATTCTTTCTCTTTGTTTTCTATCTGCTTCTGGTTTATTTTCTGTTCTTGGTTAATCTTTGTGGATCTTGGCTGTTAGTTAAGTGCCGATATCTTCTTTCTTTAACACATTCAATGAAAATTAGAAAAGTAAGCTTCTTATGATTTTAATATACATGGATATGTGACATTGTGACAATTGGTTTATGAAACTAACAAATGTTGTAAGAAAAATTACACTTTTCTATTTTAAGTGGATACTTCATATACACTTTGCCATTGAATTATGCAACAATAATTCACTTAAAACGCAATTTGTAATTTGAATGTATTATGTAAAATGCAGCATAATATCATTCTAAAATAATATATGAATATATATATATATACACGCACACAAGAATCAGATCAACAAATTGAAGGTAAAATGATTCTCTCAATTTCTCAGTAGAAAACCAAAAACAGTTCCTCCATTTCCACCATTGGAGATAGAGCTCCCAGCAGCCTCTCTCTCATGGGTATTTTAGTTTTTTTTTTTTTTAATTTTAGTTTTGTTATTCCTCCACTAACGGATGCTGCTATTCCTCTTAACGGAGGTGGTTTCCCCACACATCTGAATTTTTGTGTTATATTATGCTGTTCTTCTATATTTGATGGCTTTAAGGCTCAAATCTAGTGAAGTTACATGTTACATATCGTTGTTAGAGGAGAGTTTATCGCATCATTTTGAAAAATGGAGCCACTTAACGGTGAATTCACGCTCTCACTTTGGTGACTCATAAAATTACTCTTCCAAATAAAAATTGAAAAGAGATAACCATTTGTTCTATTAGTGCGGTTTGAGCATAAGTCACTCTGAATGTGCGCGATGGAAAAATTTTATACTGTGCTAATGTTTCGAAGAACAGACGCTTTGGAAACATCCAGTCGTCCACCACGCATTCACAACTTGGGAAGCAAGTCAGTCAGGGGCCGTAGTCAAGTCGCTGTCTGCTTCTTCCACAAGCAAATAGTCCGACAAACTTTGACGCGCTATTTTTTAATTTTTAGTTTTCGGAAAAAAAAAAGCTATTTCTTTTAAGTGGTTACTCTATACAAATAGAAGAAAAAAAATTAATAAGAAAATAACGATTTAAAAACATATTAAAAGCTGTAATTAAATTGACAAAAATAAGGCATTGTGCCACGTGGACGGTGGAAAAATGTTTAAGACCAAAATGACCCCACCGTACGGACAAGTCATCAGAGTGACTCTTAAAATAAATTAAAATAAGCGTGAAATAGCTCGTTCTTATCCACTCTCCTCGAATCACATTATTACAATTTACAGACCCACAGTATGATTATTACGCGCCATCGCTATATAAAGAGACTCAACAAGCGCAAAGCCTCTTCGCAGTCACAGATTCACAGGAAAGAGAGATATAATCAATCATCAAGGTTCCAAGAATGAAGAAGCCTGCGAAGAGCCACAACCATGGTGCAAGAAACAAATCAACAACAGATCAGCGGAGTGACAAGAAATCCGCAACTGGCATGAACGGATCGCCCAAAAAGAAAGGCCACGGAGGCAAGTACACGTGGTCAGGCGACGGTTACTCGCAGGCTGAGATCGGCTTGGACGAAGCCATCGATGCTAATGATCCTAACTATGAAGATCCTGAAGATCAGAAAGAGACCGTCGCCGTTTGATTTTCACTTTGATTCCGGTGATTTAATGCTTTATGATCGTCGTTGTTTAATGTTTTATTTAATATTCGCTCTTTTAATCTTCAGATGAGATGAGATTTAGATGTAAATACCTTGTGATTTCGTCTTTCAATAAAATCCGTCCGTCTTTCTCCTACAATCAATTGGCTAATGTCAAATTTTTTCCATTAAAAAACTGTTAACATCGATGAACTGATTGATTTCAGATTTATTCAATAATAGATTGGCACAATCCGGTTATCCGTTACGAATAAGACACAAATAAATAATTTTTAATTTTATCACAATTATTAAATAGGTTGGATTTGAGTCAAAATTTAAATATTAGAGATAATTCTCTTTTTTTTTTTTGAAAAGATAAATATAAATATAATGTTTTATTTTTAAAATTTTATATACATTTAGAATTTTAATAATATAAATATATAAAATATTAATAAATATATATATTTTATTATATTAATATATAATATTATTTATATATGTATAATTAAAATTTTAATAGTATAAATGTGTAATATTTTGATAGATATTTATATTTTATAATATCAATAAATTATGTATGTATTTATATAGATATGATAGTATGTAAATATTTAATGTAAATTTTATTTAATATATAGATATTAAATATGTTATTAGATAATTTGATTATTTTTACACAATTATTAAATAAATTGGATTTAAATTTTAATATTTTAATACAATTATTAAATGAATTGAATTTACGTCAATTTAATTTTGATATAACATGAAATCGATACGACACGAACACATCTGATAACCCATTTTACCAGCTCTATTCAATAATATAATTACGATGAAATAAAGTCACAGAACTGATGAGCATAGTTTCTACAATGAAATTCGACTTAGAATGTTAAATAAATGAATTATTTATGTAATTTTGGATGAGCTTTTAAAATTGACATCGAATGGTATATGAATTATATATAATTTGCTTATTTTCTTCGGATTTAAAACTTTTAGTTATTTATTTAATTTTTTATAGGAAATGCTATCACTTAAATTCAAATAAAAAAAGTCGCACCTCGTAGTATCGAAGAATTTATACAGAACACATTTATTTTGAAAGGAGGACCACATTTATTCACGATCTAAATTATATTTCATGTTCCATTAACTAATATTCATAACCAGAGTCCTAGAGGTACATATGCAAAGTAAAATAAATAAATTAATATAAGATTGTTAATTATTAAAATAATTTATGTGATTTTTACATAATTTTAATAAAATAGTTTGTTCATTTAATTAAATAAAGAAAAAGATCACTCATCAATAAAATTGTACTGAAACAAGTGGAATAAGTTTTATTAAATTAGTTTAATCATAAATTTTATGTTTGTTCTAAGATATTTGAAATTTTTTTTAAATTTTATGTATATAATAGTATTAATTTGCTAAATCAGTTAATTAAGTGAAATTATTTATCTCAACGTGGATCAAGCCAAAATAAAATAAGAACATATTTTTATATTGCAAAAGACATATATAATATATCAATAAAATTTAATTTAATTTTAAGTTTTGTACCTAGAATGTAAAACAAGAAGCAAAATAGCATCATCTTATAGTAGTTTTGAAAAATATTAGAAAAATATTTTTCAAAATATAATTTTAAGAATAAATAATAAAACATCAAATGTATTATATAAACATAAAATTATCATTATTCAATTTAAATACAAAATCAGTAAATGTATAATGTGATCAATATTATAATAAGTTTTTATTTTATATTTGTAAGTTTTTTTCAATAACTCTTATATTAATTTACTTATTTTACCTTTTATTTATAAGTTTTATATATAATCAACAAAATTTATGTTTTATTTTACACGTAATGTTATCTTAAAAGTTTTATATTACATTCATAAATTTTTATTTTGTTTACTAGTAAGACTCAAATTTATCATTCTTATATTAATTAATTTATTTTACCTTACATTTATAAGTCTTGTCTTTTATTTTACACTTAATGTTAATTTACTAATTTTACAAACTTTTATTTTATTTACTAATAATATATTAATTTACTTATTTTACCTCCATTTTACAAGTCTTGTAATATTATTTATAAACTTTATTTTTTATTTTACACTTAATGTTGATTTACTAATTTTATATTATATTTATAATTTTTTTATTTACTAGAACTACATCAATTTATTAATTTTATATAAATTTACTTATTTTATCTTTTATTTATAACTCTTATGTTCTATTTTTAAAAGTTATATTTTATTTGGCACGTAATGTTATTTTGCTAGTTTTATGTTATTTTTCAAAATAAATTAATTTATCAGTTTTATATTAATTACTTATTTTATAACATTTATGTTTTATTTTATTGTTAGTATTAATTAATAAATTTTATATTAAATTTATAAATCTTAAATTTTATTTACATAATTTATAATTAAAATCATAAGCAGTGTCAGCGATGAATTTATGTTCATGTTAGGATTAATTTCGACCATCCAAATTTTGCAATGCTACACGTTTCGAAACTTTTGAAGTCCAATCACTGTTCAGAACTCAGGGAAAAAACAAAACAGAAACAAAAGCAAAAACAACGTTGCTTGTCACAGACGGAGAAGAAATTCAAACACGAACTACAGATGTAAATCGAAAGAGACGGGCGTGCTATCGGATATCAATGGGCAACAAGATTGCGAAGACGACGCAAGCATCGGCGACTGAGTACTACCTCCACGACCTGCCGTCTTCTTACAATCTCGTCCTAAAGGAGGTCTTAGGAGGCAGCCGATTCTTCAAGTCCATTCTTTGCAAACACGACGAAGGCTTGGTCCTGGTCAAGGTCTATTTCAAGCGCGGCGACTACATCGATCTTCGAGAGTACGAGCGCCGTCTCTTCCACATCAGGGAAACCTTCCGCAGCATCGACCATCCGCACGTGTGGGCCTTCCAGGTTCGAATTCCCTAGTTTTGTGTTTATTGCGTTGGTTAGATTATGAATTATGTGAATTCTCCAGTGAGTTATTTGAATTTAGTTGAATTATAGTGTTAATGTAGACAGTGTTTTCAAAGAGAGACTTGAGGAATGTAAGTCCCCATATCCCCAATGCTTGTAAGCACTTGGACTCTCTCTCCTCACAAGCCGTAATTTTAACGACTGCATAAGAATTAGTTATTAGAGCAGATTCTTTCTTTGGGATGACCCTTGCTGTGGCTGGTCCCGGCCTCGTGACCTTGGTGTGTCACCTAGCCGGGGTAAGAACTGCCAGAGATGTTGCTTTTGAAAGAGGAATGGATTGTAACAAATCTAATTGTGTCCTCACATTGGTAAGTTAAGGCTTGTCGTGTGGGCTTATAAGCTCTTGGACTCCCTTTCTCTACAAGTTACAAGCTGGTTTTTAAGGATGAGTTCTACACCACGTGTGCATAAGAAGGCATTTACTTTTTTTTTTAATTTCAGTTTCATTGTGCGTTTGGCTGATTTAAATACTGATTCATTGTTTGAATTATCTTAATCTATAGTGTCTTATTGCAGTTTTGGCAAGAAACAGATAAAGCAGCTTATCTTTTGAGGCAATACTTCTTTAATAGTCTTCGTGATCGGTTGAGTACCCCACCTTTTCTTAGCCTTGTTGAGAAGAAGTGGCTGGCTTTTCAGGTCGCTATCACCTGTAATCTTTATCTACCTATTTTTTAATGAATCATGATTATTTACTTGTACGTCTCCTGTTAATATTCTGCATTATTGTGGTCGTGCAGTTACTTCTTGCAGTAAAGCAGTGCCATGAGAAGGGCATTTGTCATGGTGAGTTCAGTTGAGGGAACCTAGTCATGTTGTTATTGTGATTAATGTTAACTGTCTGATTTATTATAAGTGTATCTTTTTTGTAGGTGATATTAAGTGTGAGAACGTGCTAGTCACTTCCTGGAATTGGCTTTATCTTTCTGACTTTGCATCATTCAAGCCCACATACATTCCATATGATGATCCTTCAGATTTTTCATTCTTCTTTGACACTGGAGGAAAAAGGCTTTGCTATCTTGCACCTGAGGTTGGTTCTTCTTTCCCATTTACCTCACTGTGTTATCCAACAAACCTTATTATTTGTTATCTGTTAGCCATGGATGCTTCTTACGAGACATCATTGAGTTTTGATGGTACGTGGTTCTGTTTAGCATCTTTATACGAGGCTTCTCTTGGTGGATTTCTTCTGCTGTTGTAATCATGGTTTCAAGTTTTCACACATTTGTTGTTCTTGATTCCTTGAATCATTTAGAAGTTCACAAAGAGAGATTTAGAATTTCTAGAAGTTCACAAAGAGAGATTTACAATTTTTAAGTAGCTTATAAATGATCCGTTCTGTAGTAGAAACACCAATTGAAACCCTTGTGGCAAGTCAAAGTCAAGAAGGTTTATTTAGCAGAAAAGCATCAGCATGCGTCCCCAGTCTTATTCCATTATTCTTAAAATGTACGGGCTCTGTCAATGACTCAAGTTTAGATTTATGACCTTGGTTGAAGAATGTCAAAAGTCATCTTGAACTAACTCTCTGTTAAAAATTCGTTAGATTAATGTAAGTCGTTTTAGCATTTCAATCAAGCACCTGTGGCAGTTGATGAATGTACTTTTTATAACTGGTATTGTCACAGTGAAAGTGTGCTGGATAATATAATGTGTGGGTGAAAACTTTATGATCACATGCATGCTTTCTAGTGAGGAAGCATCTTAGTGTGTTCAATATTCATTTTCTTTTGTCTTTTGTAATGGTAAATAGTTATCAAATCTTTTGTTCTTTATCCACTGGTTTATGTGGTATTATCTATTGCTAGTGTGGTTAAATTGTTCCACAAATTTTCAGAGATTTTATGAGCATGGAGGTGAAATGCAAGTCGCACAAGATGCGCCTTTAAAGCCATCTATGGACATCTTTGCTGTTGGGTGAGTATTAGCATTTATTAGCCTGTTTATTTTGGCCTGCTTATTACATTTAAGTTAGGATGTCAAATGATATATTGATATTCCGAAAGTGGAAGCTCATTATTGTCCTAGTTTTTTTAGAATTTCAGTGCCTCCTTTCTGTACATTTTAGTCCCTCCCTTTTGTACATTTTCTGTTACTGATGTATTCTTCTTCTGCTTCCCCCAAAAAAAAAAAAAAAAAAAGGCTGTGGACATGCCTGGCTTTTTCATGAAATAATTAGTGTAGCATTGCTGACAGAATGAGGATCTTGCTTATGAAAATTAGGATGTTTGTTTACTTATGCTCTGAAAGCAACTACTAGGAAGTGGTAGTATGGTTATGAGCCAAAACCACTTACCTTTTCCTCTTCTTCTTTCTTCTCTTCGTTTTCTTTCTATTAGTCATCTCGAGCAATTTCTGTGGAACGAATTTTGAAGAATTTGCTAAATACGTGATTCTGTCTTTCGGTCTTTTCTTTAAATTATTTTATCAAATTATAATTATTTTAGGGATGTGCAGTTGTCAGCCTTGTTCATTTTTTACCAGAATACTGCAACAAAAAGCAGATTGTTTTAGTCACAAGCGAACTGATTTAATGAGTATTAACATCGGAACCAAAACAGATCAATCTATCGGTTCACATTAAGTCAGAAAAGAGCGCGAAACCCAGAAAATGTAACCGGGTAATGATACAGATTTCCCTCTGAATACTTACTGATGTTACAGATTTTCAATAGAATTATTGTTATTAGAAGATTTCTCATAGTCCAGATCTATTTAGTCAGAAAATGTGTACAGTAACAAAAAGCCATTAAAAGAATATGAAAGTTTAAAGAACCATTATTAAAATGCTCAAATAGGCAGCTTCATTACAAAATTTGTGACACAATAATACAACAATTTTATAAAATGTAGAGAGATTTGTATGAGAAGTTGAGAAATTTTGAATGAAAAAGGAAAAATAAAAGATAATCAACTAACAACTTAGGGAGATACTGACATTAGGAAATGTGTGGATGAGTGGTAGGTGTCAATGTCCGTTGGCTGGTGAAAATATGTCATTAGGTATCCTTGCGACGTTTACCAATCGGTAAGCAAAATGCGTTGGAATTGGAATGGGGAATGAGAATCGAAATAAATTGTTTACTTTAGTTGTGGGAATCGAATTCAGAATGAGTTGTATTGCCATTGATGTGTTTATTTTGTCTTGAAATTGTAATGAATTGCACCTAAAATGACATTAGTTGATCATTGTCATTAATAATAATAATAATAATAATAAAATATAATAATTATTATTAATAATCCAAAAACATGTGGACCTCACATGTTTCATTCCCATTCTCACTTCTATTTTAACAAGCAAACACCATCAATCATTCTCATTCTGGATTCCGATTTCCCAATCCCACAAGCAAACACACAATTACGGTTTTGATTTAGATAAGGGCTGATTTGCAGACAGGGTTGGAGAGGGGTAGGAGAGAGAGGGAGAGAGGAAGAAGAAAGCTTAGAATCGCTTGGTGATGACCTAAATGAGCTATCTTTGTGACATTTAAACTGCGGGAAAGGCAGCTATTTGAGAAGAGAGAGAGGTGGCTATTTAATAATTGAGGTTGGGAGTTTAGGGTTTCTTGTGTTTGAATTAGTTAGTGTATGATTACTTGTAGGTGACTGTTATGTAAATGTGGACATCCATAATTAAAGACAGTGTGTCTAAGTGGTTAGAAAAATCAATTTGGACAATTTTTTTTTTTTTGGTTCGAAAGTTGAAATCAAAACCAACTGAACACATATTTTGAAACTGATTCTAGATGTGAACTTGAAGAGTGCGGTTCAGTTAGTTCGGTTCGGTTTTGGTTTCTTTTGCCCACCTCAACAATATTTGATCTTTCTTTCATATCAGAACTGAGACAATCGATAAAGAACCCTACAGAATTCTGGAATATGCATTCTTTTAATAATATATATTAGAACTGTCATAAAAATTGGGAGGAAGGCATGGAAAAAGTTCTATCTAAAGACAGATTGTTAAATACTGATTTTATGATAAATATTACGTGATAGTCCGGGGGCTGTGAAATAAGTAATACTTCATCTTGATTAAGTCTTCTGCCCTAAGTCTTCGTCACATCTTTTCTGGTCATTATTTGTGATACCCCTGGTGTCATTGTTAAAATTTTTTGTATGGTCGTTCAGAATGTCCATCAACTTTTAGGCATCATTGTGTTTGCTATTTCTATCATGTCTCGAGAATGTCCATCAACTTATAGGCATCTTGTCTTTCTATTTCTATCGTGCCGTTGGCATCATTTCCATCCTAGTACAATTGAAATTCATTTATATCATCATCTTGACATTAAAAATCTCCAATTATCAGAATATAGTCAACGGAAGTCTTTCTCTGATGAATTAATCCTTTAGTGTCATTCTTCTAGAAGCTGGAATCTAAAATAGTCCTGCAATAGAGAACCTGAAATTCACTGACTCTTTGTTATTCTTAACATTCTCAACTTATAGGGATCATTGCCTTTGCTACTTCTATCATACCACTGGCATCATTTCCATCTTAATTATCTCCAGTTATCAGAATATAGTTTAATGCAAGTCTTTCTCTGATGAATTAATCCTTTAGTGTTAATCTTCTAGAAGCTGGAATCTAACCTGAAACTCACTGACTCTTTGTTATTCTTCAATAAAGAGGAGTCTTGTTCCTTCAAAGAAAAAGAAAATGCCACTTGGTGGTTTTATTGGCCTTTTTTTTTGTGTAAACGTGAAAAATTATGCCTCTTTTCAAATTCTTGCTTTAGCTTGGAAGCATGTATTATGCAATTTATTTCTCAGAGTAAGTTACCAGAAGCCACTTCTGTTCAAGTATTTCTATGTTTAGTGTCGTTACATGATTATCTGTATTGATCTTGATACCACTTTAGGTGTGTAATTGCGGAGCTTTTTCTTGAGGTTCCTTTCTTTGAGCTCTCCCACCTCCTTGCTTATCGGAGAGGGCAATATGATCCTAGCCAGCATCTTGAAAAGGTACGCACTTTCTCCTCCTCCCCTTGTCTGCTTCCCCTTCTGCTCCAGACTTTATTTTCCTTTCGTTTTCTCCCACTCATGTGTACTCTCAGTTTTGTTTAATTCACATTCAAGTAAATTCTGAAAGCCTTACTTTTACTTGAGCTGTACATCTCCGTTTGGTCAGCCTGCACCGCTAGTTTCAAATGAAAACATATTTAATTATGCGTTATCATTTTGTTTTGTACCAAAAATCATGAAGTATGGTGTGTGTATGGATCAGGATTCTCTCATCATTTGATCTTGTATTGAGCAAAAATTAAGTGGTGATTGGGTGGTTAGTAAATAAAAAAAAAGAAGAAGTTAAATTATAACCATACATAACCACTAAAAGACACATGACGTAGGATGTTTAAAGCTCAGGAGAGCTCAAATCAGGTGAGGATCCTAATCCGTGTGTATGACTTTATAATTGAGTGTTATAAATCTAAGTTTGAAAGTTCCATTGAAATTTTTTCGTTACTTTTATCTTCACTTTCATTTGTGCTCAATAACAATTTCTTCCATTCACATGCCCTGTGGGTGCAGATCCCAGATTCAGGAATCCGCAAGATGATACTTCATATGATTCAGCTGGAACCGGAGTTGAGATTTTCTGCTGAAAGCTACTTGCAGAATTATGCAGCTGTTGTATTTCCGACCTATTTTTCACCATTCTTGCATAATTTCTACTGCTGCTGGAATCCTCTTCATTCTGATATGAGGGTAACAACTTTGTAAGTTAATGCTTCAATCTTGATGTTCCCAGGAACTCACATCTGGGTTTCTGCTGTTCGCTTCTTACTACAGGTGGCAATGTGCCGTAGTGTTTTCCCTGAGATACTTAAGCAGATGATGGGCAATAAGTCAAGCGAGGATATTGGTAGTGGAGTGGGAACACCATCGACTGCCATGAGTGTTAAAGAGTCGCAAGAGAGAGTTACAAAACAAAACTTGAACTTGGCGAAGGCCTTATTGGAAAAGAGGGAAGAGATGGAGAAAGGTAGGGTCCAGAACAGGTTCAGACTTCTAGGTGATATTAGCACCCTGATTGGGGATGGAAAAGAAAGCAATCAGTGTTCCAACGTCAAACCAATGCCAGAGGATGTGCCAAATTCTACATTTTCTCAAGATCTCAGAAACAGCAGTGTGGAATCTTCTGGTGAACTTCTTCAAAGCATCTCTGATGCTTTTAGGAAAAATGGTCATCCCTTCCTGAAAAAGATTACAATGAACAATTTGAGTTCATTGATGTCCGAATATGATAGTCAATCAGACACCTTTGGCATGCCTTTTCTACCATTACCTGAGGATAGTATGAAATGTGAAGGAATAGTTCTTATTGCTTCTCTGCTCTGTTCCTGCGTACGTAATGTCAAGTTGCCTCATTATAGAAGGGCGGCCATACTTCTACTAAAGTCTTCTTCACTGTTTATTGATGATGAAGATCGCTTGCAGCGCGTGCTTCCACATGTTATTGCAATGCTTTCTGATCCAGCAGCAATTGTGCGGTGTGCTGCATTGGAAACGTTGTGTGACATTCTGCCTTTAGTCCGGAATTTTCCTCCCAGTGATGCAAAAATTTTTCCCGAGTATATCCTTCCAATGCTTTCCATGCTTCCTGATGATCCGGAGGAAAGTGTGAGAATATGTTATGCCAGCAACATAGCTAAACTTGCACTAACTGCATATGGATTCCTGGTTCACTCAATTAGGTTAAGTGAAGCAGGTGTTCTTGATAAATTGAGTGCACCACATAAGTCGCCGTCATCATCTAATGAGACATCTGTACAGCTGCAGAGACTAAATGCTGATGTGCAGCTTTCACAGCTTAGGAAGTCCATAGCTGAGGTTGTTCAAGAACTTGTAATGGGTCCCAAGCAGACTCCAAGTATCCGGAGGGCCCTCCTTCAGGATATTGGCAACCTTTGCAGCTTCTTTGGTCAGAGACAGAGCAATGACTTTCTGTTACCCATCCTTCCTGCTTTTCTTAATGATCGAGATGAGCAGCTAAGGGCAGTATTCTATGGGCAAATAGTGTATGTCTGTTTCTTTGTAGGAGAAAGAAGTGTGGAGGAATATCTTTTACCTTATATTGAGCAGGCTTTAAGTGATGCAACAGAGGCTGTTATTGTCAATGCGTTGGATTGTTTGGCAATTTTGTGCAAAAGTGGTTACCTTCGGAAGAGGATACTGCTTGAGATGATAGAGCGTGCCTTTCCATTGTTGTGTTATCCTAGTCAATGGGTAAGAAGGTCAGTTGTGACTTTCATTGCAGCTAGCAGTGAGAGCTTGGGTGCAGTAGATTCATATGTTTTCCTTGCTCCTGTCATACGCCCTTTCCTTCGCAGACAACCTGCATCTTTAGCTTCTGTAAAAGCTCTCCTGTCATGTTTAAAGCCTCCAGTCTCAAGAGAGGTATTTTACCAAGTCTTAGAAAATGCTCGGAGTTCTGACATGTTGGAGAGACAGAGAAAGATATGGTACAATACATCTTCACAATCTAAACAGCAGGAAACCGCAGATTTACTTAAGAGAGGGGCAGAAGATTTGAGCTCAATAAAGTGCTGGCCTGACAAACAACAAAGTAGTGAAGGTCACAGACCTGCAGGGGATACATCAAAACAGCCAGAGTTTGCTCAATCTGATGACAATGATGGGGCTAAGTTGAGAACCCTGGGAAGCTTGGTTTACAATGCTTCTAGTATGGCTGACATCCGGGATCCTTTGTGCCCAGAGAAACTACTGTTCTCAGGCTTTATGTCTCAACAAGTAAGTGGTGTGAATAGCCTCAGATGTGATAAATCATCAGAAGGCATACCCTTGTACTCCTTTAGCATGGACAAACGTGCAATGGGAAATCTGCCTGTGGCCTCTGATTCTGTACTGCAAGTCAACTCCCTTGGAATCGGCTCATCAACCATGCCTTGGATGGATACCACAAATCAATCGTTTAGCTTGGCCGGTTCGGTTCCTCCACCCAACCTTGTTTCAGGCTCATTTAGCATTAGTAATGGCTCTAAACAGTTTTATAGAGTGGTACATGAACCGGAGGGCAGGGAAAATGACCAAATGGCCTCTGTTAACTGTAAATTTCCAGAGATGGGAACATCTGGTACAGCAAAAGGAAGTTCTATAAATGTGGAAGATGCTTCTAGTCCTGCTGATCTAACCGGATTGCCATCATTTGTCCGAACATCATCAATTCCAGATTCAGGCTGGAGACCTCGTGGTATCTTGGTTGCACACCTCCAAGAGCATTGTTCTGCTGTCAATGAAATTGCAATTTCACATGATCATAGCTTTTTTGTGAGTGCATCTGATGATTCAACTGTCAAGGTGTGGGATTCAAGAAAATTGGAAAAGGACATTTCATTTAGATCAAGGCTAACTTATCACCTTGAGGGAAGCCGAGCTTTGTGTACTATGATGCTCCGGCATTCTGCTCAGGTTGTTGTAGGAGCATGTGATGGTATTATACACATGTTTTCTGTGGATCACATCTCCAGAGGTCTGGGAAATGTTGAAAAGTATTCTGGTATTTCTGATATAAAAAAGAAGGATACCAAAGAAGGTGCTATAGTTACACTTGTGAACTATAATACTGATAACTGTGCAAGTCATATGTTTATGTACAGTACTCAAAATTGTGGGATCCATCTCTGGGACACAAGATCGAATTCGAATACTTGGACTTTAAAAGCTATTCCTGAGGAAGGCTATGTGTCTTCTCTCGTGACAGGTCCCTGCGGAAATTGGTTTGTTTCAGGGTCTTCTAGGGGTGTGCTCACTCTTTGGGATCTGAGGTTTCTTGTACCTGTAAACTCATGGCAGTATTCTCAGGTATGTCCTATAGAGAAGATGTGCCTTTTTGTTCCTCCTCCAAATGCGGCTGTATCTACTACAGCAAGGCCTCTTATATATGTTGCTGCGGGTTGCAATGAAGTTTCGCTTTGGAATGCAGAGAATGGAAGCTGTCACCAGGTACATGGCTATTTTTTTCTGTTGTAAAGTTTAGGTTGGATGACATTAAATAGTTGTATGAGTTGTAATGATATTGTCTACTTCTTGTGTTAGTTTAGCAAAGTTTAAACGCAAAGCATATATGAGACAGTTTATTTTCATGGAGAGGGAATTTGAATTGTTGGAGGATTTTATATTACTGAAATTGAAAGTCAGCATGAGCGCTCTATAGCCAAATGAATTCCAAAATTATCCTTCACCTTTTATTCAACTACTACATAGTAGATGCAGCGAAACTTATGTATAACTTAAAAAGTATCAAATATCCTTCGCCTGGTTCCTTATTTTTATATTTTTTTAAATATATATCCTGAATATTTACAGATGATCAAATGTGGAAAAGATTGAAAATCTTTTAAAGTGCATTAGGATAATGAGTTTTGCTTGCTCTAATAAATTGTTAGTGATATTGTGGGAGGGAAATTGTGTGCTGACTGCACTAGAGTTGCCTCTTTCCTCTTGAGTGAATGGAGTGATTTGTTTATACTTGGTGCTTGGTGCTGTAATCTTATTCTATTAAGTGCCGATAGCTGGAATTAACCACTTTCATATATCTGTATTCTTATTGTTTACTATTTTTCAGTCTCAACCAAGTGTTGTTAGCATGTTTGTTTCGTGTTTCAACTTATATTTCCTTCCAGGTTTTGAGGACAGCAAACTATGACGGAGATACCGAAATGTCTGATTTACCTTGGGCCTTTGCAAGGCCATCCAGTAGGTCAAATCCTAAAACAGATCTGCGGCGGAATGTCAATCAAAAGTACAGAGTTGATGAGCTGAATGAACCTCCTCCTCGTCTTCTGGGTATTCGTTCATTGCTTCCTTTACCTGGAGGTGACTTATTAACTGGGGGTACAGACTTGAAGATTCGTCGATGGGACCATTGCAGGTTCTGGTTTGAGTTCCTTTCTTGTTTGTTTCCTCGTCTAATGAAACTTTTGTGGTTTTATTGACACCAGTATCTAATATTACAGCCCTGGTCGAAGCTACTGTATCTGTGGGCCAAATTTGAAAGGGGTTGGAAATGATGAATTTTATGAAACAAGATCTAGTTCTGGGGTGCAAGTTGTGCAGGTATTTTGATTCAATAATTGTCGTTTTACTTATGAACTTTTTAAATTTTGGTCTGTTTGTAGGATATCCCATCTTCTGAATAGGTAGGATAAGGTGACTACAATTTACTTGGGAATTTTATCATTCTGAAGAGTGGGGTAGTAAAGGACTAAGGGTCATAATTTGGTATCTTTGGCTAGCCCTTTGACTATTTTGAGAGAAGCTAGGCATGCCTCATTTTTAAGTCTACTAACCAGACTCGTTTCATGATGCTTTCTCTTACCTTTTATATTGGCTTCTGCAAAAAATTTCTCAATCTAATTAGTTCAATAAATGGAAAATAGAATCACGCAATAGAGGGTTTAGTTGGAGGGCATGCCATTTCAAATTTCTTCCCACTTAAACAATTTTGCGTTTTCTCTGATGAACTCCCTCAAGTCCCTATATCAGAATGTAAGCTCTATGAATGTTTTTTTCTTCTCTGATTTTCCACATTTATGTCAGTTGAAAAAGAAAAAGAGGGAAAAAGAGAGTTTCTGTGATTTTCTGTACTCACAGCAGTAGAGTTCATAATACTAAAATGTCATAATTTTTTTCTGTAAACAGGAAAGAAAGAGACAGCCTTTAACAAGTAAGTTGACAGCAAAAGCCGTTCTTGCAGCTGCTGCTACTGATTCTGCTGGTTGCCACCGGGATTCTATCCTTTCTTTGGGTTCCGTCAAGTTGAACCAGAGACTGTTGATATCAAGCAGTAGGGATGGGGCTATCAAGGTTTGGAAGTAAATGTTCTAAGCATAAAAGGTCTTATTGTACATATTAATGCAGTTCTAATTAAAACTGTTCATAATTTTTGAGTCCAAAAGTAGAATAATCATCCATAACCTGGACCTTGACCATTTGCATATTTTTTTTTTTGGTTTGAATTTACCCTGCTTGATTTGTACAGTTTGTAAGCCCCTAGGAACAGATAGGCATTCATATTGTTAAGTGAAATCTTTTATTTTATTAATGAAATATCTGATTATCTATTCCAATAGAAAATGATGTGAACATGTACGTTGGTAAGGTAAATGATTTCTGTTGAACTGTGAGACTCCTATCTGCAATATTTGATGGCATCAGTGCCCTTTTTTTTAAAAAAAATTAATTAATTTCTTTAAATTTCTTTTACCTTCAATGGGTCTAAGTTAACTTTTGGAACCATCTTTCTAGCCAGTTCATTTAGGAGCCTGTTGCTTTTCTACAGTAACTCTTGGCAAGGACAGTGGTTGAAGGAAAGGTTGCAAATGAATTGAGCTTTTATTTAACACTCTGAAGTTTGGATTGATTTGTTTGTAAATGCTTGAGGTTGAATTGATAGATCGATATCAATGTGAGTTCGACCTTGTCACACTCAAACTGCCTTGATGTTTTATCAAGTCAATTGGTGTTAATATTGACTATTCTCAAATTCTTTCTAAGTTGGCCTCTAGTCTGGTTTTTGAAATCTGGCCTGGTTTGAGCTTGAAATCCTTTATCAACAACTTGATAAGCTGAGTATATGACTCGACTAGGCTCAGTTTGTTTGCACAGCTCACTGAAGGTATCCCTTTTCATGTTTCTTCTATTGCTTTTAGCATTGACCTATACCATGAAAAAATAAGAAGTTGGTGGAAGAGGTTTAATTTTCATTAGATATGTTTCATCTCATGGTTCACTAGCACCTGAACAATTTGACTTCTGTCTCAATATAAATCTGGATCTTAATCATAGAAATACAATTAGGTCTTTGTGAAGTGTGTGCTTTCTATGTGTGTGTTAGTATGGTGTGGCCCACAGGAGGCTTATGAACTATTTTGTGTCTTGTTAGAAATTGAGAGTAGATATGAGTGCTATTAAATAAGTTTGCAAGTCATAATTCTTTCAAAGATGTTTTTTGTTGCATTGTTTTCTTGTATGATTTATCTGGCCATTTCTCAAATGTTCTTATCTACCTTTATTATCATCATTTAGGGATTGCATTTCTGCCCGGCCGTGTAAATGTTTTCTGTATCTATTTTTTCTCCAAAATTTCTGTCGTACTCTGTCACCCGCCAACTGTTGGTAATTCAGATGATGATGCTGAATTAGGTGTACCATTAACATTGTGTCAAAGTCAGAGTTGCATAAGATGGTGTTCAATACACATGGTATGCATTTGCTTAGTAGTTATCTGATAAGTGGAATGACTTGCAAAGATGTAGTAGAGGAAGCCTTATGTTGATGAAGACAGTCGAAAATTACCTTTTTTTCCTTTTCTTTTCTTTTTTTAAATTACTATAAACAAAAGAATCTTATTCAAAAAATGAACCAGAGGTCCACAAGAAGACAGTGAAAAGTAGCTTGAAACTTTTTTTGGTTTTAACAAGCTTTAAATTGTAATAAATTTAGATACTCATCTTTTTGGTAGGCATTGTTGGCTGTTAGGATGTATAATTGTTAAACTAGTGAAGTAGATTGTCTGCTTATGGTCAATGGCATAGATTTTGGCTTCTATTATTTGAGTGTCGCCAACTCTTACTGTATATGCAAAGCAAATATGGGAAGCTATCAACTTTATTTTACAGCTCCATTGATAACTCATCAAGATTGAGACCAGTGATGGTGATTGCGAACAGTGGTCTTTGGCAAAACAGTCTTCTTAGTCAATTTCCTAGCAGATCCAGAATAGAGTGATCTCACTATAGTTTGTGCATGTTCATGTTAGTTTTCCATTGAGGACTAGAGAGGCATGTCTGACTGCTCTTGAGACTCTCCAAACTTCATGTTGTACAGTATGCCATGACTTTGCTGTGTTGAGCTTCATTGCCTCTTCAATAGCATCATCTATTGCAGGGAAGTATTTAGATCCATAATCATTATGCTTTGAGGGTGCATAAATCTGCAAATTGAAAAATGATCGGTAACTTTGGTCCATTTATGTATTACTTGAAAGTGCAAAACTCTGCCTTTTATGTGGTGATATTCCGTGCTGGTTTTTACGAACCTATTTTTTGAAATATTATAAAAGGGAGCCAAAAAATATGAAAAAAGGAAAAAAGACTAAAACTGTTACTTAAGGGAAGCATACCAAATGCTTGTACCATGGCCTCCCAGATAGTCCATCTCGATCTGTAAATGCTCGTTCTGCCATCATTAGTCTATCATTCAGCTCTCTAACCTTATATTGATCTTTTTTCCAAGTTGATGCCCAACCTTTGGCCTTTTGGAGTTCCTAGAGGTTCAATTTTAATTATTTCATTGTCATGAAGTTAGTTGTATGAATCTTGAGTTTTAATGAGTAAATTGATACCTTTTTCTCGTTATCAATTTTGGCTGCTGCCTTTGCTAGCTCTTCAATAGACTTGAACAAGGGTATCAAGCTTATTCCCTTTCCTGAGACCTCATTCTCCAGGTCCTTTGTGCTTTTCTATTGTTGTGAATTATTGAATTGCATTATCACTTCTTGCCTCTAGACTCAATAATAGCTTGTTTGTATCGCAGACTGTATGTAACAATTAACATATATTAAATTTCAATATACCTGGAGCTCAAAAGCATATGAGAGATAGTTGAAAGGCAAGAACTCCTCATCTGCTAGCTGAAGAGCTACTAAACCCCACATACTTGCCGCTGTTTTTTAGGAGAAAAAAACAAGTAGAAACAAACTTGAGGTTAACCGCACTAAAATGAAACTTCATAACTTTAAACTTGTAACATGTTGAAGAATTCCCATCTTTGCTTCTCTCAGTGTAGGATGGGATCTTTTATCATAAGCTAGATTTATGTGTAAGATTTCATCTTTTGTTTATGGAATTTTAATCAATTAGACTGTTGACTGAAATCTTGTGGCAAACCTGCAACATGTCTTTGGAATGTTGGATCTCCAAATTTTTCCATCCAGATGAAATCATCATACATTGAGTGGTATACAGGGTATCCTGTGATTGGTAATCAGTATTATTAAGTCATGAAATGATAAGAAATGCATATAGACATAATATGTCATGCATCAGTATTATGAGTGGTTATATGTATGAATTTTTTTTCAGTCAGATGCTTATCTTTTGTGTCTAATGGTAATTGGAAATTTTGTGCAACACTAGTAAGGACCAAATAATTCATGTAAATTTGAAATTAGATGATTGTATGACTTGAAGGATACCATTGGTAGTCATGCAGGTGTGCAGTTGATGCTTTTTTACCTGCACTGTGCAGTAGATGCTAGCAAGAAAGTCAAATATCATGATCACCTTGCTTATCAGGTTCCAATCAGATCTTTGTTTTGGTTGATCAGTGACTGATTTATGGAGTAATTCTGTTTGATGATTTGATGGGTGCTTAAATAATGTTAAATTCTGTTTCATGTTATGAATGCTGACGTTCCTTCAAATAGTTGATTGTCTGATATTCACTGATTTGATCTTCATGTTGCTGCTGGATTTTCATCATAGCCACACACTTGTTTCAATTTATTCTCGTTTCTTTGTGCTATATATATATATACACACAGACACACATATATGTATAATGCTTGGCTGCTGTTCAAATTTCCTCATAATGGTATAAAAGAAAACAGAACAGATCAGAAATATAATGTACTTTTTTACCTGTTCCAAAAGACATGTCGGCCACTGGAACACCGATATGCTGAATGAAAGCCGCATAATCTGATCCCCCGCCTCCTAATCTCCCAATCTTCATATAGAATGCATAGGTTTAAGGACTTTAACTTCTCTAATATTTTTCTAGATTTACTTGAAAATTGTGACTAGTATGCAAGATTGTTATTGGTGGTTGAATTAGATTGAAATTCATCATATTTCTTGAGAATATCAAATTACCTGACCGAGTAGGTATTACATTACACTTACCACGGGAGAATTGCTGGAGCCAGTCCACGAATCATAGATTGTTTGTGATGAGTTATCTGGATCTTGAACCTTCAAAATCCAATTACAAGTGTTATTGAAATGAGTTATAGTAGTGTGGAAAAATATTGAAATCTGTGTACCAGTGTTAGAATCAACCACAATGCAATTTCATTGTTTCTATTTTCATTGTTGCTGCTATTTGTTTTAAAGATCAACGTACTCTTTTTATGGCTTGGCATAATTTTGCGTGGGTAATTGTAGTGGCTATTGTTGTCGTGCATATTGGTGCTTGTACATTCAGCATCATTTTTAAGGTACCTGTTTGGCAGCTTGTTTGAGTAGTTCATCAAGCTGCGGAGTTGCAGAGGCATGGAATCCAGCTTCGTGTACTGCAGAGTCAATGTTCAAGTAAGCAACAGCTCTTGAGGCTAGCATCTCCCTGTTCTCTTCCACCCATTCAGTTGATCCTATCTGGGAACAGATCACGGGTTTGTTTAAGTTTCTGTTCACCCACAAATATACAGCATGCATGTATTTGCAAGAGAAAGAGAGAGGGAGAGACCAGGCCATACTCCTCCGCGTCCCAATTGCATAAAACAATGGTTCTTCTAGGTTTCCACCCTCTTTTCTGCAATTTATTCAGTCTTTGGGCGACCTACAATATTTCAGATAAAGGGTCAATTATTGAAATTCAGTACTCTGTTACTTTGTCTTTACTAGAGAAGAAATTAATCTACCTCTAGGAGTGCAGCAGTGCCACTGTTGGGATCCACTGCTCCAAATGTCCATGCATCTCGATGATTGCCCAGAATGACCAATCTAGAAACAGTTGAAGCATTAATGAAATCATATCATAAGGTGGGTAAGTTTCTTTAATCGTCTATGTTCCTTTTGACAAGTTATTCTCATCTTAGAACGTGTTATGTAGTCTTCTCCTAGTTGCATGCCTATTGAAAGTTCATAATTATGCTTCCTCTATCGTTACCGCTTTTGAAAGTTGTATAACTCACCGATCAGGCTCCTCTGTCCCCGGAATGATACCGATTACATTTTGAATCGTCGCCATCACATATTCTCCCTGATTATTCATACAAATTTCAACCTTGTTAGTCTCAAGTTGTAGTTATTTGGACGGTTGGACTTGAAGCAAGGTGAATTGTATGTTTTGACCAGTTATTGATTGTTTACAATGAGAAAATGCATTTTCGGACTGTTACAAGCTTACCGTGTAACTGAGATTGACAACTCCTGGTCCTGGTCCAACTCTGTAAATTGGTGCATCTTTATCTCCTTGCCAATCCTCATTCGCCACTTCTCCCCCAATCGACCTCATGATGGTCTCACCATCCTTGGCCGATATAGGCAATGAAGGTATAAGTGGCACATTTCCTGCCTTTTCCACCTCTTCCTTGGATAGCCTCTCACATCCCTCACTACTAGGCCATCCAGGTGTGGTAGGATCTCCAGTCCCATCATAAACCGATCCTACCTGAACCCCACTCGGCGGCATCCACTTGTCATCGGGAAACCACCTTGCATCATCACTACCCCCACCGTAGTCTTTCCTGTCTGTAAAAATCAGTGCACCCGCGGCACCTGCCTCAAATGCGTTATGCACAATGTCTCCTCTGAAAATTTGTCCATATCTTGCCAACACAACGGTCCCCGTTACATTCACAACCATTTCTTTCAATGTCACGTAGTCTTCAACCCGTCCGTAGTTGACATAAACAACAGGTCCTATTACGGTACCCGACTTTGCATATCCATGGAAAGTTGGTAGAACTTCATCAGCCACATCGGCATAGGGATCACCCTCATAAATCTCTTGACGGAGAGCAAAAGTGATGGGTGGTTGTGGTGGTGGGCGTGTTAGTGATAAAGAACGTGAAACCGGGTAAGTCAGGGACACTCCATAGGAAGCAATATGTGATTCTAAATTGCAGGAAGTGAAAACGGATAGAACATAGGCCGCAGCCTCGGCGTTGGCCTCAGAACCGGCAACATGGGGCCGGCGAGTGAGTGTGTTGAGGTGGTGAGATATTGAGACATTGTCAGAGAGTGAAGTGGATGTGTAGAGGGAGTGATAGAAAGATTTTGGTTGGGGAGAAGATAGAAGGAAGGAGAAAGAGGTGGCTATGGCCAGGAAACAAGTGATGGCTGTTTTGAACATGGAGTTCAATTTTGGTAAAGCTATGGAGGCTCCTTTTTTTTTTTTTTGGAGGTGGGATTTTGATTTTCAGAATGGGGGAGTTAACGAGAAAGAGCGTGTTGTTATTACCAGTGATGATAAATTGATAATGGTTTATTATTTTGGATTTAAACCATTAGATAAGGTTTCCATAATTTAAAATCCTATATTCAACTTCTATCTGACAACTTTGATGCGATAATCTTGGTTTCTTTTATTTTTTTGCCACGGCGGCAAGATTTGGTGTCTTTATGTCATGCGTCATGCTCTGTTTCTTTTTAATTTTTAATTTTTGTTTCTTTTCTTTGTTTTAATTGATTTATTGATTGGGACAATTTCTTACCTATTGTTTCTTATCAAGTCGATTATTTCTGTAAGGAATCGAGAATTAGAAAAAGGGAGATATTGAAGAATGATTAAGTTGATATGTTTATTAAATGTTGTCGTACTTTTCATTTGATTGGGAGTCTTAAGCATAAAATATAATTAGTTATGGGTATGTTTGGCAGCCGTTATTGCATGGTATGAGCACTCCTCATATTACAGTATTATAATATCATATTTGGTAACTACTCATTATTATATTATAATGTAATAAAAAAATGCTTGTAATACGGTTAAACCCGTATAAACCAAACACATGCAAGAGTAGGGTTTATGTGGGTTTTGTAATTGTTTTGAGAGAAAAAAATCAGTTTCGTCATCTCACTCTCTCCGCTATCTCCAAACTGTTATTCTACACAGACATTTATGATAGAGTTTACATTTTGAATTGAAGTGGGAGTTATGAGGAGCGAGAATCTTGGGATGAGAAGTGATGAGTGGAAGTAGGAGTAAGTTGTTTACTTACACTGAAATATGAGTATGAATTGAAATCATAATTCAATTTATGTGTTTATATTGTCTTGAATTAGGAGTAACTAATTTTAAATTATAGCTTTACTCTTATTTAAAGAATTATAATTTTTAATTACAAAATTAATAAAAAAAATACTTAAAAAAATATTTATTTTATTATATTTGTAAATTAATAATAATTTTAATTATTTAAATCATAATTTTTTATTAATCTTAATTTGAATTATGTAAATAAAAAATTATTAATAATAGCAACACAAATGAAACATTATTATTGATAATATAGTACACAATTAATATTTTCTTAAAATAAAATATTTATTATTATTAGTTAAATAAATATAATACTATTAATTTTAAATAAATATAATAATATTATATTTAAATATGTTTAATATTATTATTTTTAATAAATTTAATTTATAATATAATAATATTATTTAAATAAATATAATATTTTTTCTTTTCTTTTATTAAATTTAATAAAATAAATATGTTTATTATTATTATTTTTAATAGATTTAATTTATAAAATAATATAATAATATTATTTAAATAAATATGATATTATTTATTTTATTTTATTAAATATTTTTTCTTTTATTTTATTAATTTAATAAAATAAATATGTTTATTATTATTATTTTTAATAGATTTAATTTATAAAATAATATAATAATATTATTTAAATAAATATGATATTATTTATTTTATTTTATTAAATATTATTTATTTTATTTTATTAAATATTATTTATTTTATTTTAAATATACAGCTAAATCTACTCCCACCCACTCCAAAATATAATGGGATCCACAAAGTGGGATTCACAATCACCTTTCAAAATATAAGTAAACACTAAAGTGGGAGGAATCCACACTACTCACTCTCACTCTATAAAGTAAACACTACGTATATGCTTTAATAAACGATACCAACTCCACACTGCCACTGCCGCATTATAGTAGCTCCACCACTATGCAATTTTCCTTCACCGCGCGATAGCAACTCCACCACAACATGATTTGCCTTCGTCGCGCGATAGCAGCTCCACCACAATGCAATCTACTTCGGTGCGCAACACCACCATGCGACACTAATGCCACCCTACCATGCAACACTACCACGCGATCTGGTTTGATTCTATCCTTTTATGCATTTATCATGGCAAGTTTTTCATCCTAAATTCCAATAATTTGTTATTTATTTTAATAGATTTTTTTTAACAAAGCTACTTGTTCTATTTTTTTCACGAGTTTCTCAGAAAAAGTTCAAAATTTTTTCTTTGATTGAGGATGAGAGAAGGGTGCAAATTTAGGTAAAGAAAGGAATTATATATAGCTACTAGATTATTGGAATTAAGCATATGATATCACTTTGATTGTGAAGTTTAAGATTCTCGGGAAGTATTTAAGCCCTGGAAGCAAAGAGTTAAAGACAATAAAGAAAGCAATTAAGATACAATAATCACATTTCATACATCAAAACTCTTAATCAAAATAAATTATTCAGGTAGTGTAGTTTACTAGAGACAACATTCAAAATGGCCAGCTACTGTAAAATGGTTGGTTGAGTGGGATAAATTGATTGGCAAAATATCTAACTAAGTTTTCGGGGGGGGGGGGGGGGGGGTGATAGGATCTTAGAGATAGGATATCGATATCATTGTTCATAAACTAGTTCAAAATGCTTTGTGTTAGTTGTTTTGGATTTCTCGTGGGATACTAATTAGTAATAAAATCAAATTTTCGTCTATTGTATTTGAGTTAGTAAAAGTACTAAACTAATAACTGTTTGTCTTTTATGCGTATACTTGTGCTTTCAGTCATTGCCATGATTTGCGTGTTGTAGGAAGGGTCATCCCTGAGAGTGTCCTATATAGCTTTCGCACTACCCTAGATTTGCCAAGTGGAAGCATATCCCTCCAAGTCATGTAGGTGGTTTATATTAGTTGTAGCATCTATTGTTTTGCATGCCTTATTTATTGGTTTTGTTGTGGAATCCTTTTTTTTTCTATGGCCATCATTTCTTCATGAATTTTGATTTTGTTGTGTATGTGATGTAAATGATTTGTATCAAACGCATGATGCTATTTCTATAATTTGGTCAACGCTTAAACAAGATATAGAAAACGTAAAATGGGAAGTGATTACAATTGAATTACACTAAAAAAAAATGATCAAATTTAGGTGAAAAGTCTAACATTTTGGCTAAGAAAAAAAATATTGAAGTTCTTAAACCAAATCATATAAAATCGAACTGAATCGAATTAAAACAATTCAGTTCCATATATAGTTCAGTTCGTATTTGGTTAAAAAAAATTCTAAATCAATCGAGTTAGGTTTTGAGCAGAATTTGTTTGAATATACTCGCATAACAGTTTTGGCTATGCATAGACTCACTATTCACATAAAATCTTTGCATCATTGCATGAAAACAAAATATTATTCAAGTGGTAGATAAAGAAAAACCACTTGAAAACAACAATGTGAACACCATCCTGGCCTAACTAAATTTTCTCGTTCACAACTATACATACTCCTTTATTTGGTTTTCACTTTGCGTTGATGTTGAAGCGAGCCAAGATTAACTCCATTGACTTCTAGTTTTTTTTTTGTTTGGTTAAAGTATGCATCAAGATTGATATATGATTTTGTTGAACTTGTTTATAATTATAAAATAATATAATGATAGTAAAAGAACAAGATTGCAAGCCATTTAATTCTTCATTATTTTGTTTTTGAATAAAATAGACTTGAAGGCAGTGGGCCTAATGGCTTAACAGAGAGCATATTTGGCTGTCATATTATTGTGTTAATGACATTAAGACATCCTTTTAAAAACAAAATGTGGTAGAATTCTTAATCTCAGCTCATGTTAAATTGTAAATACTTTTGAAAACTTTTAACATGCTTGAGTAACTATTATTGTTGTTTTCAAGGAACTTCTACACTTGTGACTAAAGATGAGATTGGAAGAGCCATTGGACGTTTCTTCAAACCTTAGCTGCTTAGGTCATCTCATTACCGATACTTTTTTTTTCTTTTTTGGTTCTCCTCTTCCCGCTTTGTTTATATTTCTTTTCTTTTTTTTTTATATTTCTCTAGTAGTTTTTTTAATATTGATTGTTTTGTTCTCAATACTCATAAAATCTAACAATGCAACAAAATATTAGTGAAAAAAACAAGCTGACCTTTTTTTTTTACATTTTATTTCTTATTTAGATATGGATATGAGAAGAAAATTTTATTTTGTCACGTGGCAAATAAAATTGAGGTTCATGTTCATTGTGAATTTTTTTTTTGTTAATAATGTTGATCCGAAGGCATAATTAAAGAAAAATGATTCTTAATCATACATTCCAAAATCATGGCACTCGATTGCAATACTTACATAGCGTTATAAGCAATAGTGACATATAATGTGTGAATCAACTAAGAATGGATAGAAAGACATTTAGTATGTTGTGTGAGCTATTTCAATTGAATGGGGATAAAAGCTAATGGTTTAGTAAAGACTGAAGAGCAAGTTTGCATGTTCCTTCACTCTTTGTCTCATCATGTCGAAAGATTGCACGATTGGAAGTAGGTTTTTAGATCTGGCAAGATTATTAGTAGATACTTTAACTCAGTGTCAAAAGGAGTGTTACGACTACACCATGTTTTACTAAGGGCACCAGTACCTATAACAAAGAATTATACTGGTGAGAGATAGAAGTGGTTTAAAGTGTAATATTAATTTGCTTTTATTTGATTATAGCTAGTGATAGTTTAATGCTAATAAAATTTTCATTTGTTTTATATATATAGAATTGCTTGAGGGTAATGGATGAAACTTATATTAAAGTCTGTGTGTCAGAAAATGATAAGCCAAGATATCAAATAAGAAAGGGTGAGATTCCTACAAATATTTTAGGGGTATGTTCACGGGATATAAAATTCATCTTCATGATGCCTGTATGAGAAGGCTCTATGATGTGCTAGTAATTTATTTATTATTTTTATATTTTCATAACTTAATTTTATGTTAAATTATATTTTATTATATTAATTTTCATCTTAATTTTTATATTTTGTCATTGTAGGAATATTGGGAATATTTAAGTGAAAGGAAGCGAAAAGAGGAAACAAATTGGAGTTTAATGGAGATAATTACAGATTGTGAGAGGAAAGAATAATGCTTAAAGGAGAAATTATTAGATTTATTGCCAAATAATTTTATAGATTTATTGGCTATTTGTACAAGTCACGTGCATAATGACATAAGGATTGGCCTTTGATTCACATTGGCTTCACGTGCATGGGCTTAAAACGTGGCGGCTTGGCTTTTGTTTTTAATCCTTTCCATGTGAGGATTTTAGGGTGCAGAATTAAAGCTACTATAAAAGGATGGACTTGCGGTAACATTAGGGGAATTAAGAAGACAAGAGCAGCCGCACAAATTGACAAGCCAAGAGAAAGAAAACCGAGAGCAAGAAAGAAGAGAAAAGAAGCAGCAGCCGCAAGAGATCTAGAGCAAGAGCTGAGTTTAATTCTTGAGTTTTTCTTTTCCTCTTCTCAATGGTCTTGCTTGAATGTTCCCAATTAAATTCATGGATTTTCTTTATATTCCCATGAACTAATTTATTTTGCTAGGGCTACGATATAGCCTAACTATAAAGATTTAATTCCATAAATCTATGTTATTTTTAGTTTATTATTTCATGGCTGAGTGTTCATTATTTTGTTTAATGCTTTTAAATATCTGGCCAATATTTGAATAATTTGAGGATACATAATGAGACCGAGAGGAGATTTATGTATTTTTGCTCTGTGTAATTGATGCCATGAATTGAACGAAAGACAGAGATGTGTCAACATGATTCGTGCAGTTTTTCTAAGAATTTCCATAAAGCTTAATGAATCTTTGCATATTTAAATTCACATAGAGATATAGTGGGTCAATATGTGAGGATATTTTTGATATTACTCGAGAGAGGATATTGAATAGATTAGGAAAGTTCATTGTCAACATAGGTAATAAACTTTAATAGCATAGATGGAGGATTAAATTGTATTAGTTATGGTGAAATCGAATGTCCTAATGTCTTAATCTCTTAGTGATTTCTATTACTGCATGCATCTTTATTTAATTTTTAATCTAAATTTACTTATTCGATTGTTCAAATAAATTAGGGTTAGAATAATTTCGGTAACTAATAGGATATACAGTCTATGTGGGACGATACTCTACTCTTCATTATATTACTTATGTTGACCAGTACATTTGCTAATTTACGCATTACTCTACATCTAACTCAAGAATACTTCGCGATGCATTAAATAAGTCGACTAGTTTAAAAGTTCCTATAGGTTTTACTTATTCCAAAAATTTAATTTAATCAAATTACATATTCAAACTAAAAATTACACTAATGTTTATGTAAAATAAATAGGTTGCTACAATCTTGTGGATGCTAGATACGCAAATGCTGAAAAGATCTTTACACCATATAAGGGAACAAGATATCACTTATTAGAATAGAGAGATGGGTGTGCTCCTCAGAATAAAAAAGAGTTTTTTAACATGAAACATTTCTTAGCAAGAAATGTAATTAAACGGTGTTTTGGATTACTTAAAATGCAATAGGCCATTCATCAAAGTCCTTTATTATATCTAATTAAAATTCAATGTCGCATTATCACTACATATTGTTTATTGTATAGTATGATTAGGAGAGAAATGTATGTGGATCCAATGGAGCATGAATTACTTGATATATCTAATAATGAAGTACAAGATAATGATTACATAAGTAGCCTTGAAGCTTTAGAGCAATGGATGAGTTGGAGGAACGATTTAACTACTGTTATGTATAATAATTGGCTTGAAAATTAGGATTTATCTAAGGCTATACTTTTATTAATATATAGATGTCATTAGAAAAGTATCTAAGGTTGTAGTTTTGCTAATATATCTCATGTCCTTAGGAAGCCATATAAGGATGCACTTTTGCTAATTTATTGATGTCCTTAGGAAGATATCTAAAACTATAATTTTGCTAATATATTGATGTCTTTAAGCAGGTACATAAGACTGTACTTTTGCTAATATATCGACGTCCTTAAGAAAGTATCTAAGGTTGTATTTTTGCTAACATATCGGAGTCCTTAGGAAAGTATCTAAGGTTGTACTTTTGTTAATATATTGATGTCCTTAGAAATTTATCGAGTGTTACTTTTGTTAATATATCGATGTCTTTAGAAACTTATCGAGTGTTATTTATGTGAACTTAATTTAGTATTATATTTCAATTATTTGTTTCAAAAATTATTATAATTCTTATTTTGCAGGCATAGAGAATGGAGATTCCAATCATACTGCTAGAAATAAGACAGTCTCAAGACGAGCATGGACAAAAGATGTAGAAAAAATAATGTTGAACATTTTGGATGCAATAGTTGCAAATGACAGTCAAGCTAATTATGGTACCTTCAAATCTGGAAGTTACAAATATATTGAAAATGAAATAGAAAAACTACTATCAAGGTGTAGTTTGAAGGCTTACCCACATGTTAACTCTATGATAAGAATATAGAAGAAAATTTGTGGAGTGACGTTTGATATGTTGAATACTAGCGGTTTTGGATGGAACAATGTGAGAAAATGTGTGGAGGTTGATAATGAAGAAGTATGGAAATCATATGTGAAGGTTAGTATTTTGAATTTAAAATAGAGAAAATACTTTTCTCTTTGTGTCATTACTTATATTTGTATGGTTGCATCGTTTATATAATTTGTTTTTATGAATGTAATAAGTTTATTTAACCATTTTGTTTTAATTTTATATTCCCATAAATAAGCAAGCAAATGGAAGACAAGCCATTTCCATATTATGAGAGACTAGCAAATATATTTGGAAAAGACTATGCAACTAGGCGGTTGGCAGAAACTCCAACTGATATGGCTAATCTAATATTTCATGAAGAAATTCATGATAATGGCAATGAGATTGATGATGAAGGTTCCCCGATGTTTACTACCCTCCTTCAAATTCTCAAGATAGTACTCGTTCACATTCACAATCATCGCACATGAAGAGGTCTAAATCATATGAATATATTATTGTTGGTATTAAGAAATTGGTTTCAACATTTTACCAAACCAACATTAATCTGTCTCAGAATATGTATGGTAGTAATGAAGATCATGATTACATTGCTGAACAACTTGCTTCAATGCGACTTTTTGTGGATGATGAGCTTATGACCTTAAATTTAATAGTAAAAAAACCTTCAAATATAACAGCTTTCAAGGCATTATGAAATGATCGTGACCGTAGTTGGCATATGATAGAAATGGTTTTGCATGAGAATGAAATGAGAGGTGCAGTTTGATAAGAGAGTATGCATTTCTAACTTAACAATGATATTATGCAGTGGTATTTTAGCACATGGATGTGTGTACTTGGTTTATTTAACACAATCCCCTTTATCACAACCATTGTATCATTTTTATTATTTTGTGGTTATCTTGTAATGTGTACAAAATTTTAGTTTGTCATCCTAAAATAACTTTTGACCTAATCTTATATGTTTTAACTATTTATTTATGTTGTGAAATTATTTAAAGATTATTTGATTGAATTATTTGCTTCATCTTTATTTCACATGTTATATATTTGGAAAATGCCAAAAAAAATAAATGTCATGCTACCGGAAATTTAAGGTCATAAGCTTTGATCTTTATGAAGAATTATGATTTTTTTTAAACATTTGTACCAAAAAATAATGTTAAATTTTTTAAATTTAAGAATTCTATATTTAGTATTTTTCTAAGTACTAATAAATGCTATTAAATAAATATATAATTTAAATTAGTTACTAAAAAAATTAATACAATACACTGCAGCACCAATAAAGTGTGTGTGCGCGCGTGCGTGTGCGGGTGTGTGTGTGTGTGTGTGTGTGTGTGTGTAAAAACTACTATATATATCAGGTCAGACATAATGTAACAAAATTTTGGTTATTTATGTTGAAAAACAATTGCTGGATAAATTGGTACTTGGTAGTTAATGGAGACTACACTTGTCGACATATTATTGGTTGCTAGTGGAGACTTTTAACAAAGCTTCCATTTCCGAATGAAAACAAAGAAAATGGGCTAAAAATGTTTAGAAATAATTTGGCTACCCAAACAAGATAGAGATTAACTAAATAAGAAAAGGACAGCAACTCGGTCCAATGGGTTACTACGAGACTATCAATTTTAGGTTATGGACCATCTAGCCTGAGTAGCATACTGGGTCTCGAAGGTAACATTTTGCTGAATCTTTGCGTGTACTTTGAAAGTTTTAAGGATGTGTACATTTTGTGGTGGCGTTTGTTTATATAGACGATGAAGAAAAAAAATATCTTGGATTCCCAAAATGAAAAAGAAAGAAAAACAAGTGGTATTAGTTTTTCCATTGCTATGGTCTGAGCTTGCTAATAAAAACCCAACAATCTTTGATGTGGTGAAAGGTGAACATGATGCCTAACATGAAAGGCAAATTGACCATTGATTCATGTACTAACAAAACTAACACTACCTGGTATTAAGGTATCACAACCTTTTAAGGTTATGGTAGAAAAAAAGACTATAATTATAAAATAAAAGTAAATATATAATTTAAATAATAATTTTAACAAAAATAGTAAAATATTATTAATTTTTTTATCATACAAGTATGAGATCACCTCAATTTAATTTCCAAACTAAAATAATTAGTGTTATAAATACTTTATACTGTAACGATTCAAGATAGTTATGTATTTACAAAATAGTATCTCAATTCATCATATTTCATTAGATCGGAGATGTGATATGGTTTTGAAGGATGAACTGGTCATGAATAGTTCCAATAAGATTTCATTCTTAAACAAAAATCTATTTTCTGATTTATTTAATCTATTCCATGATTTGAATAGGAAAATTTACATTACAACACAATTTTAGATCAGAAAAGAGATTTCAAGAAACGACAAATCTATTTACTCTTTCGATAACCATATGAAATGTCAAACCTCAATAATGTGCTTAAACAGAAGCTTTGTCATTTTATTAAGGGTTTGGTCCAACGTAACTAGCTAATCAGCAGCAGTAGCTTTATCTTATAGTAACTTTATAGTGGCTAAATTATACCCTACACATAGGCTGTGTTTGGCACATTATATTTTATTATATTGTATTGCATTATTATGTTGTGTTGAATAACACACACACACGAACGTGCGCGCACACACACACACACACCAACGCACAAAGGTAGAATACAACTCGTAGATATGAAATCAAAACATTAACAAATAAATAAACTCTCACATTTATCAGAGATACTCAAACTCTTAACCTCAAAGATGAAACGAGGGTTTATTATTAATTTGTATTTTACCCACCTTTAAAAAATTTCACAACACATGAAGATCTAACAATAGGAAGCATCATTGTTTCTCCTTCTTTCACTTCTATTTTAATCCACCATTGGATTGATCACAAAATTCGAATATGTGTCTCTTCTCATGTTTTTTATTATTTGGACAGTAATCTATTATTCAATTACTTAAGAACAAAACATTAGCATTAGTAAATAATGAATGTAGAGAACAACTATTAAAATTATGGCAAAATTTATACCATTAATAAGATGTTAGAAAACTCATTTTAATTGTTTGGTTAAGCTATATGAACACTTCAAAGAAAACTCCTGTCATTTTCTCAAATTAGAAGATTGGGTTAATATTGGATTACTCCCCTCATAAAATTAAAATATTTAAAAATATCCTCCAAATTATTATAAATCTCAACTTACACCTATTTTTATTAAGAAAACAAAACAATTTCATCAATTTTCCTCTCCCTCCCACCCCACCCCCCGACTTATCTTTTGAATAAAATAAGGATAAGTTAAGATTTATAAATTATAATAGTTTGGAGGGTGTATTGAAAATTGTCATTTTACGATGGGAATAATTTAAAATTTAACCCTATAAAATTTGACAAATGGTTGTGTTAAATAAATGGTACTCGGAGCATTTTTAAGGGTGTAAATTGTAATATTCAACATTGTTATGAAAGTGGATCTTGATCAATTTATAAATTTTGGGTTCACCTAACTTAACAGGTTCATTTTTTTTGTTAAGAAGTTTGTGGTAGGTTGTGCACTAAAAGCTAAACAAAATCTACTTGGTTAATAAATTTGTGATAAATAGTATGTCTAAAATAGACAAAATCTACTTAAATTATCGAATTTGAATTATTACATAAGTAACTACACCGTTGGAGTGATATAAGAACATCATTTTTTTAATACAAATCTAAACTCTAAATTATCTTTTTTTGTCTCCACTTAGAATTTTTTTTGCCCAAAAAATTATCAACAATCGTCTTAACTTTTACTGAAGTTTAAATACACAAGACAGTTAAAATTATGCCAATCCACATAACTTTTAGAAATTAACTAACAATTACTTTTTTTGTTAACTCCGTGGAGAATATTCTAAAATATCCATGCATAAAGCACCCCTATGCTCTTGGAAGTGTATTATTACATGAAAAAAAAAACTTTGATGTTCATTTAAACTTTCATTAAAAGTTTGGTAACCCGTGATTTTTTTTTTAAAAAAAAGAACTTGATTGTTAAATGACTATTCTACCCTTGTAGTGTTAGCACAAACTACTTGAGATTAATAGAAAATTTATTTTGAAATATACTTGACAAATTTTAGGTGAATTAGTTTTCAAAATTTTGTGTATTTTCAAACTTTCGTTAAAAGTCAGACGTTTGGTTGATTCTTCTTATTATTATTATTTGTTTTTATTTTAAGTTCTGAAATTCTTATTATGAAAGAAAAAACAAAGTCTTTGTGTCTGATGAATGATCAGCTTTCGACCCACGGGTGTGCCAAACATCATCCATCTGTATTTTCAGAGAAGCTGCACTTTTAGATTGTGAAGAATCATTAAAACAAGAAGAAAAGAAACGAAGTGACATCACCTCTTCCCAAAAGCCAAAAAGAGATCACAAGGACATTCTGGCAATTCCAATTTTACAGAACAAATTCTCCACGTAATGAAATCAATGTTGTATTCCTGCATTTTTTTCAGTCTCTTGCATGTGTTTATTTTGTCTAAGCCCGGCTGGCGGGCCTCACAGTTGGTCTCAAGCATCCAAATTAATCATACATTGACAATATGGCATAACACAATCATGTCTAATTTTAGCTTCAACAACTAAACGGCCATTATTAGGAGGTGGGTTATCTACTTATCCACAAATAGGACTGATAGGTGTATATATATATATATAGTACAAAAAGTTAGTATTAGAATCAACCCACATGTGAATAATCTAATTGCATTGAGACATCTCTCATTATCTCATTATCCCATTAAAAATATATTCACATTCACGCACTAACAGAAAGAGAGAGAGAGAGACTCACGGGCAATACCAATAAGCAGCAGCAGCGACAACAAAAATGCAAGAACAAATTTTAGAAAAACACAAGAACAAATAAAAAATGCAAAAAGTGCAACCTGTCTTGTGGCCTCAATTGATTTGCTTATGGATGTCAGTACTAGAAGAACCCGTGACCTCTCACTTTCTGTCATTGTTTCAAGCTTATTCAAACATCACTTTCTACCTAAACTAGTACTCGCTAACTTGTGTATATAACCATTACACAAGCTTAATTTTCCTTCAACACTACTTCAAATGTTCAGCTCTCACAGTAATTATTAATTCTCTCTACATATTCTTTTCTTTCATTTTCTTTTCATTTCTCAATGGCCAAGCTTGAACATGCTCTCTTTTTTGTTCTTGTAACTATTATTCTTTGTTCAAGCCAAACATTATGCCACACCAAAGGGCTGAGACCAAGAAACTCTGTAGGGAAGCAACAAACAAGGAATATGACCAGAACCCAATTCTCAGAACAACAATTCATGAAGTGGGTCAATTTTGTTGGAAGGTTAAAACACTCGGTCTTTAAGTCAGCGAAGAACAAGCTCTTCCCTGCATACACGTTAACCGTGGCCAAGAACCCGGCTGCTGGAGACTTCACCAAAATTCAAGATGCCATTGATTCTCTTCCTTTCATCAATCTCGTCAGAGTGGTTATCAAAGTCCATGCAGGAGTCTACAAGTGAGTGCCGTAACAATTTGGCTATGTCATGTTGTTATGGGGTCATGTGATTAATTTTACTTGGACTGTAGAGCTTGTCCAGACTCACATGCTAGCATGTTTTTTTCTTGTTAAGAGTGGTTGATGAAAATGTGATTCTAGTTTTTGTTTTTTATTGTGTCTTTTTCTTCCTGATCAAAATTCTCTTGAAGTACTCTAGTTGATGAACTGTCGTTTTGTTTCTTCTTGATACCAAACTTTGAATTGTATTTTCTTGAAATTGAATCATTAATACCTCTTTTTTTTTTTTTTTTTTGGTGTCTGTCCAGAGAGAAGGTTAACATACCACCATTCAAATCATTCATAACCATAGAAGGAGCAGGCGCAGATAAAACAATTGTTCAATGGGGAGACACAGCTCAAACTCGTGGCCCAAGAGGGCAACCAATAGGCACCTGGGCTTCCGCAACTTTTGCTGTCAATGCTCCTTATTTCATTGCCAAGAACATCACCTTCAAGGTAATATCATATTGGCTATCTCTGTCTGTCCAATTGTTCAAGCAAATTAAATGTTGTTTGTGAATGCAGAACACAACACCAGTTCCAGCACCAGGAGCTGTAGGAAAGCAAGCAGTGGCATTTAGAATATCAGCAGATACAGCAACATTTTGGGGTTGTAAATTCTTGGGAGCACAGGACACACTCTATGATCATGTCGGTAGACACTATTACAAAGATTGTTACATTGAAGGCTCTGTTGATTTCATCTTTGGCAATGCCCTTTCCCTATTTGAGGTTAATTAATTTCTCATCCTTATTTCCTTTACATTAATTATGTTCCGAGTCATACTTAGGTGCGGACGTTCATATTCTATACAAAGTACAGAGTCACTCAATTGTATTATCAATAGAAAAACTCTTTTTCCTGTTGTAAAAAGACGAGTTTGTAAAGTGCAGACATCACACACATGAGCATAAACACTTTCAATTACGTCTAATCTGTTCTATGTGTTCTTTAATTTAAGCTTTGATTGGTCGTAGGGATGTCACGTGCATGCAATTGCACAATACACAGGGGCATTGACAGCACAAGGGAGAAGCAGTCTTCTAGAAGACACAGGGTTCTCTTTTGTGAACTGTAAGGTCACGGGCTCAGGAGCTCTCTATTTAGGAAGGGCTTGGGGTCCCTTCTCTCGCGTTGTCTTTGCTTACACTGACATGGACAACATTATCATTCCCAAAGGGTGGTACAATTGGGGTGATCCTAATCGTGAAATGTAAGTTATATTCTCTCACTCTCTTCCCCCGCATATAATATTAATCAGTTATCAGGAAAGACCAGAATGCCACAGTAGTAAAGCTCTAGGGGTTAGGTAGAACAAAAAAAGGGAGTGGCTAAATGTCATAATTTCAGAGTTAGAGGGGTCGAATTAAAAATAGTATTTCTAATTGCCCACGAAATATTGCCAGAATTTTTTCCCCACAAGCCAAACACTACAAAACCACCCATTTTGGCTGGTCTGGTGCTCGGCTTGACTTAAAAAAAAATTTCAGATAATATTTTTCGTACAAAGCACCAATATTTTTGTCAATTATACATACCTTAAATGATCAAATTGTTCCTCCATACGAAGTATTTCACATACTTCTATGGGCTAGCCCACCAGTCGCTAATGCTCTGTCAAATGGCATAACACTGGGTCCCATTTTAGTATTTATTAAATTTAATTTTGAAAAATAATATGTTCCACTTTTAGATTTATTGGACAAAACATCAAGTGCTCTATAAAAATTTGGAAAGATATACTAAATCCATTAACCTTAAAAAAAAAATTCCTATTTTTTTAACTTCTGGTAAAATTAGGTATCAAATGACCATGTGGCATAAATTCATTGAGTGAGTGATAAAACTCTCGGGAAGGATCAAATATTGCTCTAGATATATATATCCTTGTTGTGAATGATAATCTTTGGTAACACATTTTGGGGTAGTGGACATACAAGCATGGGACGGTGCCATTACCCTTTTAATTTCCAATTCCCTGCTGTGTAGATGGGTTTAGGTATTTGTCAGCATGCCCTTTTTCAGTGGAACCTCAAAGGCCAGCTTTTCTTCTTGGTCTTGCACCTAAATGACACAAACATACTCAAAAAAATGGCATAGGACAACAAGAATGGGCGGTGAACTCATGAAATCACCTTTTTTTTTCTACTGCTCTATCTACGTGTAGTGCACCTCAACAACTTGTGCATAAAAATTAAATTAAAAAAATAAAAAGAAAAAAAAAGCCTATCTAGTTTGTTGGCATAATAAAATTTCACCACCTAATTCTGGTTCTTGTGTGATTCATAATATTATTGTCCAAGGTACTGGGTAGCATGCGTATAAAGCTTCTGTATTCATTTATTTGGTTGGTTCTTTTTGGATGTGGCTGCTGCAGGACTGTGTTTTATGGACAATACAAATGCAAAGGGCCAGGAGCTAGCTTCGCTGGAAGAGTATCATGGGCTAGGGAACTCACTGATGAAGAAGCTAAGCCTTTTATTTCTCTTAGCTTCATTGATGGATCTGAATGGATTAAATTGTAATCACATAATAATTTCAGTATTACATATCCAAAAGATCATTTTTTTTATTTTCTTTTTTCTTTTTTAGCAATCTTTGTTAAAGCTTCTTTTGGTGTTTCTTTTGCTTTAATATACATGTACATGACAATATACAGCATATGAATTGGGAATCTCGCTCGAATTCCTTTTTAAACATGAAAAACAAACCTTATCATATATATTAAAACAAGAGGTTTACTTATTGAACTAATTAACACAAAAATCTCACATTATTATTTTATTAATGAGGGATGGTTCATAATCCAATGCAGGTAAGATGCTACCATAAATTAGGACTGTTCATATTTGAGAGTGGATTTGACAAAATGAACTGAAGTTGGTTCTAAATAATCATTCTCTAAAACAAACAAAACTATCTTCCCAAAAAAAAAAAAAAAAAACACACACACACACACACATACAAAACAAAACAAGCAAAACTAATCGAGAAATGATCAAAACTCCTATGTTTTTCCTGGTGAATTTCAATGAAGTGAGGGAAACTTTATCAATTCACTAAAAAGATACTTAATTAGGAAGGAGATAATGAACCTTGCCCCTTAAAAAAAATCATGCTACAAAAGTAAAATAGAAAAGACAATAAATGCCATTGGAAACAAATATAAACTAGTTAAATTCTTGCTCTGCTTCAGAAACAATATGGGGTAGAGTATGATCAAAACTCCTATGTTAATTTCAATTAATTTATTAAATTACTACGCTACAATAACTCGTGTGTATTGGTGTTTTATTTCAATAGTGGCTACCTCTGTTTTGTATTATGGTTTTGTTTTTACTAACTCGGGGGATCCAAATAAGTAAAAAAGAGAGTTATTTTAGCTGAAGTCGGTGTGTATGGCAAAAAGCATATAGTCGTTGGCATGATCTACTTGTGGAATAGGAAAAAAGAAAAGTTATCTAGTAAAATACATATTAGGGTTGTTAGCGTTGGTATTCGGTTTAGTTTTTTTTTTAAATCGGATTAAATTGAATTAAAAAACTTATCAGTTCTCTTATCTTATTTACATACATACATACATGTACACGCACACATATACACACGCATACATATATACATACATATACATATACATATACATATACATATATATTCTTCGAATCTTAAGGTGTCGGGCATACAATACCTTGTGAATTGATTAGTGTGATACATAACTTGTAATATGTTTCAAGAGATGTGATACACACGCATACCATAAATCATGTAGCTACTTTTGTAATTTAGTTCCTAAAGTCATTAATGTGAAACATGGATTACTTTTATGACGATGCTAAAACGTTAAAAGTTGATTGATAGAAGAAACTAGATTTTTTAATATTAAAAATTTTATTAGAAAAGTATGAATTAACAAAACTAGGATTTTGGATCCCTTTATACAATAACTCTAAATATCGTGAATTTACCAAAATAGGCAATTCTAAAATATTATCTTATAATAAAATTCACATAATCTACATAAGACATTCAAAATAAAGGCCGTCAAATCTGATATCTAGAAAAAAAATGATAAAAATCATAGAAGAAATAGGGAAAATACAAAAATAACTTAAAACTTAAAATGACTAGGAAAAAAATATAATTTTCAACTTAACCTCAAGGTAGAATAACACATGCATTCTGAATTTGATTTGTCTCATCGTAAATTTCGAAACAGTATATTATATGCCCAAAAAGAATATTTGTAACCCAAGTTACGACTTCCTAAAGTTTCTATACTTATCCCACCATCCTACATCGTTTTATCAAGGGATGGATAAAAATGTCTCATAACAAAACAGATATTGTAATTAAAATTTACTTTGTTTTAGGTATAAGAATAGTAACTAATGTTCAAGGATAAAAAAAAAGTGTATGTTCAATTAAATATGTATAACTCTTTAAAAAGTGGATTAGGTGCAAATTTTTTTCTCGATGATTTTTGAGAGCAAATTTTGAAGCTAATGTTTGGTTGATCTCTAGGCTGTATTAAATGGGTGATGATATTGCCCAACAATTAAATCTGAATTCGACTCGGATATGGAAATTTGGGATCTGCACGGATCCGGATCCAGATGCAAGTGCATTCAGAAAATTGGATATCTGGATCCGGATAAAATTTATTTTAAATTTAAAAAATATATTAAAAATTAAATGAAAAATAAAAAAATAAATTTTACTTGTGGATTTATGATGTTGTTTTATATTATTCATGTTGAATTATAATCTGTTGGATTATGATTGAATTTTATTTGATATTATTAGGTAAATTATTAAATTTTATTTGTAGATTTATGAGATTATTGTATGTTATTCATGTTGAATTATCAATTGTTGAATTATGATTGGATTTTATTTGATATTATTAGGTCAATTATTGAATTTTTAAATTATATATTAAATTTAAATTTTTGCGGATCCGAATATCCAGAATATCCACCTGCATCCGGATCCGCATCTTTTTTGCGGATCCAGATATAGAAATATGAATTTGGATCCGAATTTTGCTAACCCTATTGGACAAGGTCTATATTGGACTTTTTAAAGAGTTCAATTATTGGCACCCCTTAATTGATTTTATAAACCCCTATTATATTGTAATTACATTTAAGGACAAATACAAGAAGAATTAACTGCTTATATTTTTTCCTCTTCCCTTTTTTCTCTTTTCAGTCCCACCTGTACAATTCGTTTGCACTTTGCACAATCTTAAAACAACAATCCTTTTTTTTATGTATTATTTTTAATTTTTGGGAAGCTAAAGTTTTTTAGTTTTGTAGAGAGAGAAAGTTTGAGAAGATTAGAGATATCAAAACTACAGATTTTTTTTTTTTTTGTGTAAAAGAGATTATTAAAAAAAAAAAGGGTAAAAGGAGTATTTTATATTAAACAAAGCAAGGAAGCCACAACATATTTGCAATATCTGCAGAAGCTTCTTCCAGCCACTCCAGGTGCTCAAGAAGGGAAATTACAAGCTTGGCTAAGTACCCTAGGCATATGCTTAATAATAACTTCATTTTGGTCAGTTGAGAAGTCGCTAAATTCATCTACAAACCAACATCTTTAGCCTTGTGGACTCTTCCTAAACTTACTACTAATTCTACAAATTCCATATTACTAGTACAAAATTTCCTACAAACTAATGCCGCCACAAATTTAAACTCTCCTTGACCAGTGACTACAACTCCAATTTCCATTAAACCTTTTGTTCCATTTACAGCAGCATCTATACTTAGTTGGTACAAATTTTCTTTTGTGGGAAGCCATTGAATTTTAAGTGTGAGAAAATGATTGTAAATTGAAAGATTTTTAAGTGTGAAAGAGGGGTTCTTTAAAAAAATGGTATTTTTGACAATAATTGAAGTGTAATTGAAATACGGGTTTTAATAAGATCTTGAAGGGGTGTCAATAGTCCAACTTCTTTTTAAATTTTGATATATTGAAATAGAAATAAACTACCTTTTGAATTTTATGATATATTGAAAAAGAAGATGAAACTTATTCACTTGAAAATTTTGCTTTTAAAATATAAATTAATATGTAAAAAATTGATGTATACTAAATTGGGTCCTTAATTTTATGTGGGGCTCTAGTCAATTGCCCAACTTAGCAAAGGGTTGAGCCACTACTCCGTGTCATTTAAATTTTAAAAAATTAAAATTAAAAAATTAAATTAAAAAAAGATGGCAATTTATTTGGCAATATTTTTGAATGAATGGATATACCAGATTCTTCTGTTCAACAGTTAGAGAATAAAAAGAACCCAACCTTTTTACAAGTGTTATCCAAGTAAAATCAAAATGGAATATTTTGAAATCATACTAAAAAAGGAGATCACATCAACTGCCCAAATCTTTTTCCTTTTAAAAAAATATATATTAACCGGTATGAACAAGTTTCTTTGTACCACCTTATTTTAATAGTAATAGCATTCAGTTTCAGTGTTCAGATGTTCTAAAGGGGTTTGTTTTTTAAATTTAACAATAAAAAATTAGTGATTATGTCTGAATTTAATTAAGTCAAAACTTTTGACTTAACAGAGATTAGAAAAATGACTAAATACGTTAATTAATTAAATTAGATTTCAAATAAAAATACCGCCTAAGATCTTGTTTCGGATTGAGATACCATAACTTTTAAATTATAGCTGCTATGAAAAAAAAAAAAAGATGCAACTATAAAATAAAAGTTAGTAAAATGTAGCAATGATAATTTTTAAATAATAATTTTGACAAAAGTATTAAAGATATAATAAGTTTTTTATCATATCAATTAGTAGAATGTAGCAAATATAATTTTTACAGCAGCTAGTGTTTACCACACACTTTAATGCTTATAATATATTTTAGTGTTATAACTTTTAAGATACAACTGTCCAACCTTAATTTCAAGTAGATTCTAAGCCTGCAAAGAGTTTTATGAGACATTATAATCACGATTAAGTTCTATCAAATTAAATGAATTATATTATTCAATCAAGAAACAAAAACAAAGAGCCCTATGGGAACTTGTCCAAAGCCAAGCCCAAAGGATGAAAAAGAATTAAGCCATGGAGACATGGAACTTATTAATTTCTGCAATCTGAAAAGAGATCAAAGGCTAATGCAATTAACATATTGGAAAGCAGCTCCAAAAGTTGTGAAATTTATTGATCAAGTTTTGGGGTTCTTTGTGGCAAAATAGGCTCTATTACTTACTAGAAGTAATATGATTCCTAACTAACTTCCCAAGGGGTATCACAAGTCGCAAGTTCAAAATAGGTTTTTTGAGAACTTCATATGGTGTTAATAGCATCACCTAATTTATTAGTAGGGTTCTTCCAAGGCCCATTTTTACTAAGATTTATTAAGCATGGGTCTAGGCCTACTAAAGACTTGGCCCAAAACCCCCCAAGACCCAAGTCGGTAGACTTTTAGTACTTCTTAAGTTAAAAAAAAAAAAAAGGGTGGTCAAAATATTTGTCGGCATATGTCATTGTGAACAGTGGAAGTCTCCAAACTGTTGCAAAACTTCCACATATTTAGACGCTTGACTTTTAAAAAAATAAATTTGGCTAGAATTTTAAAATTCAGATGGCCAATTTAGATAAAGATGTTTAAAAACTACTCAATTAATTAAATATTGACTGTTTCAATACTTTACACAAAATTGTTAAGATTTTTTAGTTTTAAAAAAATTGAGCTAAATTAAAGAGTATGAAATCAATGAATATATTCAAATTTGCATAAATGAATCACAAAAGCTTGCACCAAAATAAGAGGTATGTTAAACAAATTACAAACTATATATTGTTAATTCATTAATTCGAAATACTATTGAGAATATTTTGTAGCACAAATTGAAATTTTGGTTTAGCCATACAAGTGTCGCATTCGCAGAAATTTAAGGTATGCAATTAGAAAAGACAAAGGGTTAATGAAAAGAACAAATCGCAAAACATCTCCCAAAAGAGTAAATTTATTCATATATCGCACATGCTTTATGAAAAGAGGTTAAAAAGTGCCTGACAAGGCTTCCAATGGCAATATTGTTGAGGGCACTAGCACCCTGTGAAATTAAAATATTTTTTAACAAAATTATGATGTGTTTATTTTTCATAAATTAGAATGGGAAAGAATTGAAACAAAATCAAAACAAGGTAGATTAATTGGAATGAAAAATAAAAATCAGATAAAGTTATTTACTTGGGTTGTAGGAATTAGAATTAGCATAGGAGGTGATCCCATTAATATGTTTACTTTATTTTATAATCAAATTGGATTGTTAAAATTATAATTTTTCACTAACAAAATAATTAAGTAAACATTTTTAAGATTTAATATAATATTGAGCGTAATATTATATATATTTTTTAATAAACTACTACTACTAGTAGTAGAAGTTGTTGCTGTTATTATAGTTACTATCATTATTAAACCTTGTTGAAAAATTATATAATAATAATATGTTAATGTTATTCTAATTAATAGTAATTATCATCATCATCATCATCATCATCATCATCATTTAATAGTAAATGGAGTAAAAAAAGAATATTTAATTTTCTGTTAGCCAAAAGCATCAACTTATTCTCCATTCCCATCATTAAAGCCTACTCCATGGGAATGAGATTCTTATTTTAAATTTATAGGACCCATCCAAAATTTATTCCTTAATGATTTTAACAAGTAAACACAGTCAATCATTATAATTCTCCAATCCATGACATTAATGTGTCATTGATGTGATTCTTAATAATTTGTGTAATGCAGCTTTATAAAAAAAAAAAAAATTTATGAGGACTTTCAAGGGTGTAAATAGAACCACTTAATTTTGGTCCTATTTAGGATTTAGATTAGGCAGTTGTAGCTTAAAAGTTACAGTACTAAAGTATTTGGTAAATACTAATTGCTATAGTTTGGAAGATAAATTGATTTAAATTTCACCATTGTACGATAAAAAAACTTATAATATTTTTGTTATTTTAATCAAAATTATTATTTAAAATTTGTACTTAATACACACTATCAACTTTATTTTATAATTATAACATTTTTTCCCTCACAACATATATAATTCGCCTCAATACTAAACAGAGCTTTTTTTAGCTGGATTCTTCTTAGGCCAATTCCTTTAGGCCTGCTGCTGACTTAGCCCAAAAGCGTCCATAACCACAAGTCGCTAGATTTTTCCTTTTAAAGAATTAAAAAAAAAATCTGGTCAAAACATTAGTGGGCATATGTCATTGCGAACCATAGTTTCCAAAACTGTTGCAAAAATTCATTTTTCATTGTTTATTTATCTGTCTTTTATTTATTTATTGCATTACTAATATGTATTATACAATTAGAACTTTACTTATATTTATATCAAGTACTTATTAGGATCACTTATATCCATTTTATGATAACACAATCCAGATAACTACCTTCACAAATATTGATAGGATATTTACATTAGACATCTACTAGGACTACCAGCATCTGTTCTATGATAACATAATCTAGATATCTACCCTTACAAAATATTAAAGAGATATATGTTCTACTCACAAATCAATGAGAGAAAGAATTATTTTTACACAAATTTTTATTTAGGAGAGAATATATGAATCCCCTTCAAAGTACTCTAACCTCATTTCTGACCACTCGGCTAAAGGTCGGTGGCATTTGAACTGTATTGATAATATCCATAGAATCACATTTTTCTTTGTTCCCTCTAATAAATATATGATTTTACTTGTGCAATATCTATTCTTTTCTTTTCTTTTTCCTTTTTTCTTTATTTTATGGTAAGGTGTAATGTCTATTCACGGATGATTTTTCTTATCTTTGGTGTTATCATTCATTTCCATAATAAGGAATTACCGACAAAAGATGAAACCGCATCAATCTGTGTTTGCACTAGTTTTATTAATATTCTCCACCTACCATTTCCCCTAATGACTTTTTCAATTATAGTTATCAAATTGCAAAGTACGTGATAATGTATATATATATAAAACAAAAGTTAGTCAATATTAATCTAATCTTAGCATTAGCAATTCCTAGTTGGGTAATCTGTTGAACAGTTGAAGGACGATATTTTATTTTTCACAATTTGTGGTAGTCTCATGTTATTTGTCTTGTAAAAATATTAATAGAATCATTATCTACTTTTAAGTCGACATATAACATTGCATTTATAACAAGTTATTTTTTTAGATATTGTGAATTACATTCTGAATTATGAAATTTAACATTTAATTTTACATACTTCAGGTGTATCATAGTCTGTAACTTAAACGTTGCTAAATGTTTTAATAAAAAAATCAACCAAATCTAATTATTTGACGGTGCTCAAATTAATAGATGTAAATCTTCGGATACCCTTTTTTTTTTTTTAACAACTTCAATTTTAAATGACATATAATCAAAATGCTCTATTTCAATACTGAAACATCTCATCTACACATTTTAAAGCACAGCCAGTTGTCTGGCCAGATGGGTGGATGTTGTATGACAGTGAAAACAAGGATAGTTTACTAAACTTTTGTAATTTAAAACGTGGACACATCATTATTGGAAAATGACAATTGTGGTGTAATTGCATGTACATGTGAATACAGCTTACATGTGCCCAGCTCACGTAAATAGCCGCAATTTTTGAAAGCTTCCTTGTCCACACGTTTCACGAAATGTTAAAACTATTTCTCGGCTTTGGATGGCCATGTTCGGCTTAATCGCTTTGGCCCCCATTTCAAATTCAAATTGTTCTGGCAATGGCATTTTGATTTTGATGGGCGCAGGGGCAGCCATGAAGTGATGCAAGGCAACAAGAGGAATTAGCGTCTCCATAAACATTAAAGAGAAAAAAAAATGATATCATTTGCCTTGCGTCGAATTATAAAGCTAATGATTATGAGTTTATTATCTATCTCATTGGAAAAGTAAAATTACTGTTTGACATTAATATTCAAGTCATTATCACGCACATTTAGAATAATAATGAATATGATAAGACCATCCCAAAAGGCAATCTAGGATCTTTTTGTCACTTTAGAACTATTTCTTAATGATTCTTACAACCCCATTAAAATATGTGCTAATTGTACTTTTGCTTGTTAGAGTTGAGTAATCAGAAAATATTAATTCCGAAGTGTTTAAGGCCGAAACGACACGGGACAATGGAGGGGCCGAGGCCGACTGAATAAAATTTTAACAGAAGTAGGGTCACACATAATGGTTTGCTCAAAGGCATGCTGCCTCCAAATTCTGCAAAACAGAGACACAGCGGCATGACAATCACATTTACAACTAACGAACGGAGAGCCATTTGCTTTCGCTTGAATTGATAGTTTCAATTTGAATTTTGTTTCTTACCAATGATTCAATCTCAGCCCCAACTCTTCCATGGCTGTCATGAGTCTTGACTCTTGACAATGTCACATATTTGACACTTTTGGCACCCATTTCACAAATTTTCTGCTCGAGTTAGGGTCCGTTAGATGATCAAAAAATCTATAAAAATCAATAAAATTTAATTATTTGACAATGCCCAAATTGTGGGTTATGATACGATAGTCAAAGCTTCCAACATACCAACAAAAATATAATTCTGCTGCTAACATATCTCATTTAATTTGAAGGAAAGGCTAATAACATTACTTGGCACCAAGATTTGAAACAGATGCAATGGCATTTCAATGGTAATAACTAATAATGTTTTGATAATACTACATACATGTTTGAGTTCTATTGCCTAACCCTTTTGGTTGTCAAGGCACAAATAGCAGGAAGCAAATAACACACACAATGCAAATGCATAGTTATCACCACTTCCTTTGGACATAATTATTCCTCTCTGGTTCTCTGCACAACTCCGTAGATCTATCAAGCTTACCAATCACAGTATTCTTGAAACTAATAACCTCTTGAGCTTGTGAACAGGATCTTTGCATCCTAATGCCACTTAGGCTGCTTCTTGACTCCATCATTTCATTAAGTGAAAGCCTCCTTTTAGGCCCCGGTTCCGGCCTTTGCTTTGGTGCACTATGTGACCTCAATTTAGCCTTGAATGATTTTGTATTGGCCATGTAATTTGGAAAGTTGTACTGCCTGAAGAAGTTATCAGCACAAACACTCTTCGCGGGGGTAGCCGGAGCTTTAGACCTATCAAAACTTACAAACCTAGGGGTACTCTGAGCTGTTGAGAACTTGCACTCATCACCGGTTAGTCCCCAGTCAGATTCTTGAAAATTCCGGCCATCGGGTATCGACAAACACTGGTAAATCCTCGATGGGAGTGGAGACGAGATTGTTTGATAATGTGGGTCATCACTAAAATCCGAAACTGAAGTGTTTGTTCTGCGAGATCTTGATTTAGGCCTGTTGCTGCCTGTATCGACCTCCACAATTTTGGGACTCTCATCAATGGTGGTGTCAATAGAAGCAGACAATCTTCTACTGTGGATAGATACTGCTGCCTGCTCACTTCTTGTTTCATCATCATACCTTTCCTGCAGATTATTAATTCAAATAAAGAAAAAAAAAACACACATGTTTAGTGAATGACAAGTGTTGTAACTGCTGCTGTGTATACAAAAACTGCCGAGAAAATTGAAATTTAATCTTTTTTTTTTTTAACCATGGATTTTCGAGCTCTTGATTCCAATCTGTTACTGTTGTTGTTAGTGAGACCACCACAAGCACGAGCTCTCTGAGACCTAGCGGTGACTTGTGCTCTAATGAGCGCTTGCATACCGTGGAGTGTTGCTGTTGTTTGTTTCCTCACTAAATAACCTCTTACATGTGCCTGTAACTTCACCAGTCCTTTCAGTGCTCTCAGTGCTCTTCTTGCCTGTTTTAATTTCCAATTCAAGCTCTTGAAATTAAAGGGAAACAGAGAGTTGTTTTCAAGTTTAACCTCTTTGAACCAAAAAAAAAGACAAAATAATCAAGAAAACTCTGAGCTTACCAAATAACCCCTGAAAACAGATTGAATCTTGACAGCAGCCCACTTCTCATGGGTAGCACCACCGAACATGGTGCCCCTGCCATGGCTAGTTAACCTGACAACGGCCACGGCCGCCTGAGCTGCTGCCACGGCAGCGTCAGCTGCCGCAGCAGTGGCAGCAGCCACAGCAATAGCGTGCTTGTTCTGTTCCTTCTCTGTTTCAGTAGCGTAGTATGATCTTATCCAAGCTGCTTCAGCTGGTGACATGTTTGGTGGTATCGTTGCCGGATTATAACACAAACCACCGCCACTGCCGCCGCTGGCTTCTCTTTCTCTTTCTCTCCCTGAGTGGCCAAAGCTGCAGCCGCTGCCCCTCCCCTTTTTGTCTCTCCGGTCGCCGGAATTTGCTGAAGTAGTGTTCTTTATCCCAAACAAGCTCTTCAGCCACCTTGTTGCTCTGCCCATTTTTTCCTTTTTCTCTTGAAACTGAAATTAATCAATCTAAAAAAAACTGTTACCCATTTCAATTTTATTTTTATTGTTATGTTTATTTTCAGATAAAGAAGAAGGCTGTTACCAGCTCGCAAACTGAGTTGCTTTCCTTTGTTGCGAAAAGTGGCGATGCAGTCTTGCAGAGTTGTTAAAGAATTAAGATCTTTTAAAAACAACGTCCATATATTTCAAAAACTACAAAAACAAAAGAAATATTATATATAGAATAAAAAACAAAACAAAGATTAATAATAACTCGAGGGATTTTTCTTCTTTCAGCATGACACTCGAAACTAAAGAAAACAAAAAAAAAATTGAATGAAAGAAAGAAATAGAAAGCTGTCATGGCCCCCATTACGTGACAAAATCATGGCGCTTAAGAAATTCAGAGGGGTTTGCGTTTTCAAACCAAATAATATTATTTTAATTTTTAAATAAACTAAATTAATTTTTTTTTAAAAAAAGAGACAATACAGAAGTAAGCACTTAGTAGGGAGTTACAACTTACAATGCCACTAAACTAACAAAGATTAATTAAGCATTAAAGAATGAGATGAGATGGGTAATAAAATAATGGATCAGAAAGAGTAATACCCAACAGAGGGGGGGTGATTTATGGCTTCTGCATGACTGTACTGGGATTTCATTACCCAAGTTCTGTTTTGCCTTAGCCTTTAGCTAGTCTCTCTCGTTTATGTACCCAAAAAAAAAAAAGAGTAATACCCAACAGAGTAGAATCAGATTCTTGAAATAAAGTAATTAAAAAGGGCCAGAAAAAAAAAAGGTAAAGGAAGTTAAAAAGTAGGAGGAAAGTGAAACGAAACGCTCAGTTTTTGCAAATTTGCAATATTATCCACCAATTGAAAAGTGAAAAGGGACACTCAATCTAACAGCGAAAACACAAACACAAAGCTCTCTTCTTTCTCTTTCTCATTACTTTATGGAGCGACGTGTCCTTAAAAAGAAAAGATACCTGGGGGTTCCTCAGCCTCTGACACTCTCGTGAAGCCTTGCATTTTCATTATCATGCATAATATCATATATACGATAGAAATGTTCGTGCTGTATTTTTTTTTTTTTAAGTCTAAGAAATTATTAAATCATATGATTTTAAAATATAATATTAAAAAATGTTAAATCATCTAATTTAACAACTTTCTTAAACTTTAACTAAATCTAAAATCCTAAATCAGATCAACGCTCTCATAAGCAATAATATTTATAAATTGTGACTACATCAAATTTCGTTGATTTTTATTGACTCTCTTCTATAGTGTTAAATAATTAAATTTTCTTGATTTTGGTCGTTTTTTTATATCCAGCAAACAATACCCCTGAAATAAGGACCTCGTAATGTAACCCTAATCCCCAACATTTGAATTTAATGGCAAGAATACGTACCGTCGCCAGCTCTCGATTCTCAAACTACAACTGGGTTTGAATAATAGTCTGTGATTTTATTTATGATAGAACTGTTGCTTGCTGCAACACTCTGTTTTTTGGGGCTCTGTTTTGGATTATTCTTCGGTTATTGTTATTTATTGTTCAATTATTTTGTCCAGAGTAATTCAACTCTCTTGACCCAGTAACTCCTGATCTCTCTGCAAAGCTCTGTAACGTGCATCTTGGAGGTGAAAACAAAGTTTCGTCTACAAATGCAAGTACTTTAAACAGAGAAAGGGGTCAGTCGTTTCATTATTGAATCATAACCAATGAATAAAAAATTAAATGAAAAACTTATTTATGTTAAAAATTTATGAATGTTAAAAAAAAAAAAAAAAGGGATACATAAATTACTGCTAACTTGCTGTTTTGGTTCTCTTTTACTGCCAAAAGAAAAGAAAACAAAACAATGCCCCTTCGCTTGCATGTTTCCACTTACGAAATGGAACCAGCATTGATTGACAGCTTCAGCGTAGTACGAGTTCCCCAGTAACGAGTGAGGGAAGAGGGGTAAATTTGTAATTGCATGGTTGATTCGCGATCTAAATGCTTAGCTGGCTGGTTTTTGCACGGCTGGCTCAGACCATTCAAAGACAAAATTAGTAATGAGGTCACCGAGTTTGGATATATTTACAGAAATACTACTCATCACATAGTGCATTCAAGTTTTGTTTTGACAAAAATGGGACAACGCTTGCATCATTTGCTGCGTCCTACGGACTCGATTAAATGGTCCCCCTTCCGATTTTCGGTTCTCTAGGATCGCCAGGGAAAAGATCGTGCCCGGATTCGTTTCATAATTAAGGGAACTAAAATAGAATTTTATTACTTCTCCCTTTCTCTTTCATATGATCTCTCTCTCTTTTTTTTTTTTTGGGTACTCTTTTGATTTTATTACATCACTTGTATCTATATATTTTTATAATAAATAAATAAATATTTTTTCATTAGATTACAATTAAACTATTACTAATATTTATAAATTAAATTATTGGTCTCATAAATATTTAAACAATGTCTACTTCATTCACCTGAAATATTTATTTATTCACATGTATCAATATATTTTTATAATAAATAAATATTTTTTTTCATAGAACTACAATTAGAAAATTACTAATGTTTACAAATTATATTATTGGCCTCATAAATATTTAAACAATGTCTACTTCACTCACATGACTATTACTGAATACTGATATTTACAATTAAAAATATTATCCTTATAAAACCCTCATAAGTCATAAATATTCAAAAGGACATCTACTCTATACATATTTCGAAAATAAAAAAGATTGTTTCTACTCAATTATTCTATAATTGAACAAGGAAATTAAACATCTATATTTAGATATGGAAACTCAAACACCTGTGAGAGTATAGGTTCTCTCCCTCGGTCAAAGGTCGATTTGTATGATAAATAAATATTTATTATTTACTTTATCATATATATAACCGTTTTTGTTTCCTTTTTTTTTAAAAAAAAAACCGCATTGTTAGCAGTCTAAAGATTTTCAAGCTAAGATTAAAATCATCAGATATTGGCGGTTATATTTATAATGTCTGCATATATTTTACTTTACCAATATATTTTACCGTCTATGGGTAACGTTTGGTGTGATGTACAATATTGCATAAAATGAAATTGATTAGGACGTACGGTAATGATTGTTTTAGGGAACTAAATTTGACATAATACCATATTTATGTGGAATATATATTATACATTTTAATAAATCTCTATTAAAATTAGTGTTTATTAATATTTTTTATTCATAAAAAAAATAACATCCATCTCCGGAACCACCTTCAAGCACTACAAGCCACCAGCAACCATTAGCTTCCACCACCCGCCACCAGTTGTCGTCAAATACTGTCCTCCTATTGCCGTTGATGTTAAGTTTCGTATAGCTGGAATCCTCATCACCAGATCTAAGAAACAATACAAAGCATCACCAAGCATCTAAGTATCAAGTACAACTCAACCTACTTCTAAACAGGAGTACTCAATTACTTGAGCACCACATGCATTTTTGCAGTGAGAACAAGAATCAATTTAGGTATTGTATGTTGGGGTGGTGTCGTCGGATGGAATATGAAGTACTTATTCATCCGCATGCATACATATATTTTAAATCTATCAATAGTGAAATTAAAATTCTCACGAGTATAGATAGATTTTCTATTACTATGTCTCTTTGTTTCTCCTTTGATTTAGTTTGTCCTCCTAATTAGTTTCCTTCTTGTCATATTTTTTATATATCATCATCAGTTTTCAATTGTTGTAACTATTACTCTTGCCAACCCCATTTACTAGTTACTAAACACAAGATTGATGCCAATATGCCTTGGACCCAGCGGTGAACCTTTACTCTCACAGTTAAGAAGGATTGTTCGAGTCTCCATGGACTCAAAACTCTTTCAATTAAGCATTATATATGATTGTGATGTTTATTTGTAAGTCTTTCTCCATTGCAAAGTGCGAGTGGAGAAAAGACATCCATTCTCTGCGAGGGTTACTTGCTTGGACATCTACTTCATAGAATTTAATGTAATAATATAAATCTTAGTTATGTAGGGTTACTTGCTTTGGGCATCTACTTCATAGAATTTAATGTAATAATGTAAATCTCAGTTATGTAGGGTTACTTGCTTGGGCATCTACTTCATAGAATTTAATGTAATGATGTAAATCTCAGTTATGTAGGATTACTTGCTTGGGCATCTACTTCATAGAATTTAATGTAATAATGTAAATCTCAGTTATGCATATCTGATTGTAAATATCAGTGTAATATCTGTTGTAATAGCAGTTGTAAATATCAATATAATATAATAATTTGATGTGTAATTAATATTTAAAAAAAACACAAGATTGATCATTAGAGTAAGGATCCCATGCGTGTATCGAATTCCAACACATTCCAAAGTCTTTAAGATTTGATGGTGACACAATTTCTACACTGCTGCATAGCCTAGGGTTTCTTTGGAGAACTTTAATTTCAAAAGATTAGATGGGCTGTCAATTTGAAGATCCCAAAATGCATTGAACTTTAGAAGCTCATAATCAAATCTAAGAACAAGGGCCAGTGCTAGGATGCGACTTTGTTCTCCATTTTGGGGTTCAATCGTAAATCATATTAGCTTTGCTTATTCAGTATGTAAAACAGAATTTTACACCTCCATTACCATTCTTCGTCTTCTTTCCGAGAACCACAATAGCCTGTAACAACTATGATGCCTAGATACCTATGGGAATAATATCAGATCTCGTCAGCGAATAAACCCGTTATCTTTAAATTCTACATATAGGTCCTATGCTCATTAGTCATCCATTTATGAAGAGAATATTGTCTTTATTTATTACTATTATTATTATAATATTTCTTTGTGGGGGGTGGGAGCGGCAGTAAATGAATAGAATGTTGTTGGGAAACATTAAATATCGAATATTACTATATATACCTTATCTAGTATATAAATATTTTGTTCTAGGGACTTGGTTGAGTAATTTTCAAGCAATTTTCTTTAAGTGGCACCCATGTTTGAATATTGACAAAAGATAAGGACATCTTATCTAATATATTTGGCTGACTATTTATGTTCGAATCTACCATGTTAGTTTAACATTACGTGGATATGTATATAAATGTATATCTTTAATGGTACATTTAAATAGGAATCAAAATGGGTTAGAATCTGAATGGATTGAAATGAGATTTATGAGAATGAGTTGGAAGATAGAATGAGAATGGAAAATGAGAATCATAATAAACTATTTACTTAAACTATAAAAATCGGAATCGGAATGAACTGTTTCAAATTATTAAAATATCATTTGTTAATGATAATGATAAAGGAGATTAAAGAGGATGATAATGATGATGATGATATTAGTTTAATAAATAATAATAATAATAATATATTATTATAATTGATTAATTTATCATCATCATCATTATTATTATTAGAAAATTTGTATGGACCAAAATGAACAAATAGCAAACCTTTTCCAGCAAGTTGCTATCCAATTCTGCCTTAGTAATAAGCTAATAAATTGAAATTGAAATAAAAATAATAATAAGCAAACATAAAATGTAAATTTAGATCCAAAATAATTCCCAATAAAACATATGTTCGACCAACATAAAATTAAATGAGTCACATAAGTTCCACCAACATAAATGTCGTTACATAACACATATAAAAGTTCAACCATCACTAGTTAAATAAGACACATACTATATATATAAGTTCAAAATCCCAATAGCAGCACAAATACATAGTTTCAACATCATAACTAAGAGCGGACTACACCCCACAACGAAGCATTTGAATCACATATCGTTTTTTGAGGTGATAAGGTAAGGTAAAGAACACATGAAGCAAATCATGTTTCGAGACCAACATACTAGTGGCTTCATATATTCCCTCATCAGCCAAGCGGCCTTCAATTTTGCTCATTCTATATATAATTTACCTTGTAAATCAATTATTTCCTTATCACTAAAAAGTGCAGTAATCAAACAATCCGATGGAGAATCGAATATCACGCATCTTCACCATTGACATTTGATCAAATCACTGGCTGCAGCAACCATTCATCACATAACAAAACATTAATCATCAAAATAGTCATCAAGCATGACAAAATGAACACAAAATTCTACATTTAATTTTTTCCTAATAACTTTTATGGAAAATTTTGCAAAATTCATGCTTTGCATTAACATATCTAACTTCATGTTACTAGAACAACGCTCATAAGTAAACTTCATGCCCATTTACGTGTTCTTCACATTTCCAGACAAACATATTAATAAATTTTTGTTTTCGGTAGATGTCGATTTTGTTGATACTGATCTTCAATTCATATTATATTTTTGTGTTAAAGAAATAATCTAATAATAAATCAAAGAAATAATAATCTAATTAATTCAAAAAAAAATAAAAACGATGAAGAATAGTGAAGATAGTGATTGACTACCGAAACAGCTAACCATTACTTGCAGTGGTGAAGACGGTGATGGGAAGCTTCAGATCAGCAATGAAGGGGATCGGCGAAGACAAGTGGCGAAAACCAAAACCAGCAAGACCAGGGGCGTCCATGAACAGAGATGAAATGACCTTTGATGGAGAAGAAACCGAGAACCGCTAATTGCTTCAGCGTCGACGGAGCAGCAGTAACGATGACGGCCGATGATTTTGGCAGCAACGACGACGAGCAGTGGATATGGCGTTCGGCAGCTTCAAAGAGATTTTGGCTTTTTTTTTGTATTTATATTTTGTATTTAATTTTATGAATGTTTAAACGTCGATGGAGGCATAATGAGAACTCTAGAAGAAAATGGGTGATTGATTCCCACCCCTAGGAATCAGTGTCATATTCCCATTCCCAAATAGTAGTGGTCTATAATTTCAATTTTGATTCTTATTTTATTTTTACGAAGTAAATACCGTCAATAATTTTAATTTTAAATTCTGATTTCTTAATCTGAAAAGTAGCACATCATAAATATATTGATTGAATTCGAATCAATAGCTAGTGTGCTTGTAAAGGATATATTTGGGCTATAGGTGTTGTATAACCCGAATCACTGCTTAGAAATAAAATCATTGGTTGTTAAATGAAAGTATATGGGTGGCATAAATAAAAATAGTTATAAATGAAATGAATGTGAGTACTGGTATTTAAACAAAAAAGTTTGACACAATGACAACAAAAAACCATAAAATTATCTGGTATTATAGTGTTAAGTAAAAAATTAGCACTATTTTTCAATTCAACATTATAACATCACCAAATTTTACAAATATTTTTTTCGTCGTTATGTCACCATTACAACTCTTTATCATTTTTAATGAAAATTTACAACACATTTTAGATACCATCCATCCAAACTTTGTTAGAAAAACAATAGCAACCTACATACTTAATACAGGTCTGGCTTATTCCAAAATCAAGTTCCTTTTTGAATGAAAATGTAATTGAAACAAACGTCTTTGCTGGATAGAAATTTTGTTCTTATTGTTAAAAAAAAATCTGGCTATAAGTGATTCTCGTAATAATAATCTAGACAAAATCATAACTACCCCGTTTGAGTAAATAACTTTTTCAGGGGGAACCAACAGGGAATTGCTTTGCTATATTGGTCCAGGTAAAATAACCGTGATGGGCTTAACTATGGTTATAGAGAGTGGGCTAATAAAAGCCCACAACGTTTTGCATTGGGACTTTTTGACTTTTCCCACTTCCCAGTTTTAAGAAGCCGAGGCTTTCTTCATTTTCAAGAAGATTAAAACGGAGAGCAAAAAAGGATTCAATGCTTTTGTTTATAAATTTCCCTTCAAAAATCACTACATTGTCGTGAAATTCCAAACTAATAACTTTTTTTAATATCCCATTATGAATAGGTAAGTAAATAATAATAATAATAATCACCATCATAATAAATTATTATATAGTACTAGATTAAAATTAAAAATTTAGTGTTTGATGTTTAACAAGGCTTTCGACTTTTGGATTTGTTAATTTCTTAATCTGAATTTTGAGGCTAGAAACTTTTGGATTTTAAAATTTAATGCTAGTTTTATGTTTTGACTGTGAAATATGATGGATATTATTATTTGTGTTTTTATTTTTAGTTGTTTCAATTAATTAATTATTCTTCAACTATTTTATCTATTGGGATAATTTAAAAAAAAAAAAACTAAAAATGGGCCTTTGGGATAAGTCACCCCTAATTTTTTTAGTGAAAGCTTTTAGTTGTAAAAATTTTACTTTTAAAAACATTATTTCAATAAACTCTATTTAGAAAGCCATTCCAAACAAAATCTTAACTCGTACTTAATTATATTGAGTTGGGTTAGGCACTCTATGAGGTGAGTGCCAACCTAACTCGTGCTTAGAATTTGTTTACAAAATCCGCTCATGTGTTACCGCATGTCACATTTACGCAAGGTGTTAGACTTCCTAATTTGGATTTTTCATGCATTCCTTTCACCAACCTGTTAGAATAATTTTGAAAATAAATGATGTCTTATTATAAAAACATGTCCAATTAATTGTGCATTATAAAATATGCATCTTTTCACTTAAGGATGTATCCTTTCATTGAGGCATTTTTATTTGAAATTGTTATAATTCAATTTAGACCATTAATTAAAATTATTTGAAATGACCATAAGTGAAGGGGTATTATGAAAGATGACCACCCAAATATAGGGGCACAAGTATGCCTATAAATAAGGCCATGTCTAGGCTATTTAGACATGAAAATAATGATTCTACACTACTCTTTTCTCAACCATCTTTTCTAAAACTAATTTCATCATATGACACCCATTTTTATCAGTTGAATATCCAATATATTATTTTTTTACAGGAAAAATATATTGATTCTTGACAGATTTGCAACATTTAAACAGTATTTAAATTTACATTCGTCGATACACAAACAAACAAATAAGTATTTCATTGTATTCTTGAGGTGTATTTGCTTAACCTATGTGCATCATTCAATTGATGGGGGCAAATAATATCTTTAGAGAAACGGATATTTGTAACGTGCCTTGTGTTAACATGAATATGTTCATAATATTGATTTTGATGATAACAAACTTTAAATTTTTTTGATTAAAATGTTGAGGCTATTCATTAATAAACAAAAGCCTTATAATCATTCCAACCTTATTCATAAAAGTTGGATGACGGTTATTTTTCAAATTGAAAAATGATTCTCTGCAATATCTGGCTAAAATTGTGGTTCTGGAAATAAACAGTGAACCATTTTCCTTTAAACGGTTAACCGATTAAAATCAGAGAGTAACAAATTGCTTAAGCTCTAACCGGTTAAGAAAAACGGAAAACACAAAATGATGGAAAGGCTACTAGAATTAAACCGTGAACCGTTTATTGAAACGGTTAACTGATAAAATCCAGAATGGAAGATTATACTCATCTTGTTACTGGAAGCAAACGGAAAAAGTTTAACTGAAACGGATAAGGCTAATTTGTTCTGCAGGTTACTGGAAACAAACGGCGAACTGTTAATTATAAATGGCTAACCGATAAATTCCAGAAAGGTCATTTCGTACAAATCTTTAACCGTTTAATGTAAACAGATAACTGAAGTTTATCTTGCAGGTCTCTAGAATTTAACGGCGAAAGGGTAAGCCTAAATGGCAAACCGTTTATTTGAAATTTGGCCCAATGATAACTTTGACCATCCTAAACAGTTAACCGATAATGGTTAACGGCGAACCATTTTCGGGCAGACAGTCTGTAACGGCTAGTTTTTCAGCTCCAACTATAAATAAACTCATTCAAATTCAAATAAGGTTGATCACAACACTACCATTGAGCTTATATTCGAGAATACAATCTTAATAGAGCTTTAAACACATTCTTACTTCATCTATTCACACATTGGGTATTGATTTGTAATCTTAAATATTGTGTGAGAGAAAAATAATTTGTAATCTTTTACTTTGAGTGATTGTAAGTGTTGGGATATACTTGGGTTAAGAGATTTGAGATAATCTCTTGTTGTAAATGTCCATTGACACATTAGAAGTCAAGTGTAAGCATTTGAAGCCTTGGAGGATTGCTTAGTGAAATCCTCAAGCCCGGAAAGCTTGGAGGCGTGGACGTAGGCAAGGTTGACCGAATCACGTAAAAGTCTTTGTGTTTGAATCTCTCTTCCCTTATCTTTTTATATTGTGATTGATTTAATTGTTATTACTTTAAATTCGTTTTAGATTTGCTTGGTATTTTATTTTAGAATTGAATAATTTTTAAAATATCAATTCACCCCCCTCTTGGGTTACATAACTAGAATTTCACCTTGAAGTATACATTATTTTTCAGCAGTTTGCCTGTTTCTATTTGAAGGCAACAAGAATTTACCTTCACACGTACTTTCGATTTGTGGAGAACTTGTGACACACGTTGAATTTGAATCCGGCGTGGTGGGTACCTAAAAAAGGCACTTCGACGCCTAAGTCAGTGTTTGATTTTAAGGTCGAAGTGCCTAAGTCAGTGGGTACCCATGTCATTCGTTACTTTCTTTTGCTCAGGGCTTTCCAGTAAGTTTCAGAACATGCTTCTTTTCGCATTTTTCATTATCACTTATTCATTATTATTATTATTATTATTATTATTATTATTATTATTATTATTATTATTATTATTATTATTATTATTATTATTATTATTATTATTATTTTTGTTCTTCATTCTCACCTCCTTTTGCTTTTTTTTTGGTTGGTTTCGTCTTTCGGTTCTCTTTCTTTTTGTCCCTTATTTTGCTCTTTTTTTTTGTGTGTTCCCCCTCCTCGTGGCCTTTTGCCTTTTTACTTTTGTTTTTGTTTTTTTTTTGTTTCTGCTCTCTCTCTCTCTCTCTCTTTTCATTCGGTTTTGAATTTTAGTTTTATAATTGATTATAGCTCATAATCCCAAAAAGCATAAGATATATTGCTACAGTATATTGATTCTTGTTGCTTTAGTATAGTGCATCAGATTTTTGTTTCTGCTTTTTTTTTTCATCCGGTTTTGAATTTTTCTCAATTTGATTTTTGATCGATTTTTTTTTACAGGAACATTGGTTGCCCCTAGAGTAGAAAGGCTCTTATTTGATTGATTTGTGGAATATGTGGACTTTGGCTCTGATGTCCAGTTGAGAGAGCTTGCAGATAATGTTGATATTATGGACCCCGGAATTGACAGGGAGTCGATTTTACTTTACCACCAGCAAATTGAGGTATTATCATTCTTTATTCCTCCACTAGTTATGGAATTTTTTGCTCGTTGTGGAATTTCGCCCTTGATGATTAATCCCTGTGTTCTAATATTATTACAAGCCTTTGCCACCACCAATTTAGCTTTTAAGGGGTCCCATTTCCTCTCCTTGTATGATTTGTTAATATGTTATAGACTTAAACTTTATAGTGGTCCTAAGAACGAAAGGGATTCATGGTTCACCACCATGAGGTTTGAGGATAAGGGAATTTTTTTACAAAATTCCTTCTTCGATGAAAAAGGACCCGTTTAGGGAGTGGTCAGTCAACCGTCCTGTAATAGTTACTAGTTATTGGTGTAGGAGCGAGCGTATGGAATCTTATGTTTTTAGTTATGCCTTTTGGAAAAAGCTCCGTAAGTTTGTATTCCTTTTTGTTTTGCTATGTGTGGATGCCTTTTGTTTTGTTATTTGCGTTACTCACCTTTTTTTTTTAGCTGGGCCTATTGTTGATCCTCCTTTATTGGGTGCTCGAGTGGCGTATTTGAAGAGGAATTTTTTGGGAAAAGATTTTCCGTGTGTTACAGAATTGATTTCGCGTCAATGTTTGAGACGCATTGGTCGATTTATCTACGTTCGTCATGTTGATAGCTTGTGTTTGGGAGAAGGCTACATTGTTTTTCCCCTTAGACTTGCCGGTCTTTCCCGTAATGATGAAATAAATGAGGATGCGAGGAAAATACTTGACTTATATGTGGCTGATGAGGATGAGAATCCTGACATTCCTCTTCCAGATGGGATTCCTATAGACTTAGGGATCAAGGAGCCTATATCGAACCCAAGGTCTCCTCCCTATAGGTCTAAGGAATTATATATTCGAAGAAAGGTTAATAAAAAGAAGACACATCTTAGAGAGAAAATTCCTATTGAGAGACAAAGTAGCGAAGCTAGCGGGGTTGTTAGGAAGCGATCTATGGAGAAATATGATGTTCCCATCCGGGGGGCTTTATCTGAGTGTAACAAGACAATGGCTAATTCTATACAAAAAAACTCATAGCGAGAAACCCGAAAATATTGGTCCACAAGGAGAGGCTAAGCAAAGTTCTTATTCCAACTGATTCCGATGAGTCGGAATACGAAGGTATATAAGTTCCTTTGCTCCTGCTTATGTTATTATTTTATGTATGCATATATAATATTCTCCTAATACTTTTTAGTTTTTAGAAAATCATGATGAATATATTTTTCGATCTACTAAAGGAGTAGTGACGAAAGAGGACCATAGGATTGGTGGCAATGAAATTTTATCTAAAAGCTGCTCGAGTAAAGAAGTTTTTTTCCCGTGACAGAGAGGACAATAATGCTCATGTAGGAAAAAATCAAAAGAGGAGGAACGATGGTAAGTGTTGGATTTCTATAACTTTTCCTTTTGTTATTGGTTTTTCCATTTATTCTTACCTGACATCATGTTTTGTTTTAATTGTGTAGCTACTTTCTCTAGCTGAACTTCTCCTTTGGGGAATGCTGAGTGTGGAAAGCAGGGCGTGGTTGTGGAGGAAGTAGTTCTTATTACTATAGGAACTTCCGAGGGAGGTACAACTATTCCGGTTGTAGATTTAAGTAAAGTACAAGCTTTCGGGCTGTTAAAGTCTAAAATACCGAGGCTTCCTTGTCCGAAGCACAAGGCTGATCCCCGAAAAGATTATGCTTCAAAGAAGGCAAAATCAGGTGTGGAATTTATTCCTTGACAATTCTTGTTGGTGATAATTTCTATAATTTATTTTAAGTGGTCGTTCATATTTAATAGAGAAGTTTTTTATTTTAGTTTTGTTTTGGTTTCAGCGGATATTTCCAATGCTGGGGAAGATATATCCCACCATGAGTCCGTTCTTACTGGAAAAAATAAGGGTGCTTTAGGTGCAGAGTATTATTCTTTTGAGAAAAAGAAGATCGTGGGTGATTCATCAAAAGATCAGTAGGCTTTTGAAGCAGCAGTGGTGCCTAAAATCTCTGTTGCATCCAAGGCCGAAGAATCCTCTGGTATTACTTTCTCCCATTTATCGTTGGATGCAACAGTTATGAGGACTTGGTAGAGGTGGAAAAGCTCATTGGCTATAAGCCTAATGAAAAGATGGAGGAACACTTCATGCGTTGTATGCAGCGATATATGAAGGAGAGTGCATCGATTCTCCGCTCGTATTTTAGTATAGAATTAAAGATCGCAGAATTACAATTTTCGAATGATAACTACAAGGGGTTTGCGAAATCTTGCAAGAAGTTGTCATCCGAGTTAGAAGGTGCTATATCTGGTATTGTGGAAAGGAACTTCCGAATTGCGGAGCTAGAGAGGAAAGTTAAAGAGGCAGAGCAGGAGCATTTGGAGTTGCTTCTTTTGAGGCAGGAAAAGCAAGAGTGGGATAAGGTAAAGGGTGTCCTAAGGAAAAAAGTTGGCTGAAGAGCGGGAAAGTCATCGTATTGCTGAGGAAAAATTGTCTACTGCTGGGGAAGTTTTTGATCAAGCCTCTAATGCATATATGGCATTGGACTATCGTTGTGGGTAGCGTGGTGGCCGTTATAGGAATGATGTTAAGCCTCGAGAGTTCGACAAGTTGGTTAGTTATGAGCCGGGTTGGTCGTTGCGCCATCTTGGCAAGGATGTTTCTACTATTGATTTAAGTGAGAAAGATGGGATTAGTTTCGATGATGATGAGGTAGTTATGGAGAAAGTGTGATTCCTGACCCGGATCTAGAGGATGGTGAGGAGGGAGGTACCGATGCTAGTACTTCAAAGGGTGCGGAAGACGGAGTTCCATGAATTAGTAGATTTCTATTTGACTTTGTATTTGCTTATGAAGGACATTACCTTTAGGTTTTATGTAGTGAGAATTTTTCTTTTTCTTTGTTGTTTTTGGCTCTTCAGAATTTTTTAGAAGTGCGAATCTTTTGTGTAAGGGCAGTGTTTGTTTATAGCTTGGATTTGCTATATATATAGTTTTTGTTTCCATAATGCCTTTGCGCGTGGAATTATTCTTTTAAGTTGTGTACATATATGCTTCCATGAAGCTTTTAGGAAAGCTTTACATATCGTTTATTTATAAGCATTGGTAGAGAATTATTTTCTTAGAGTGAGTAATATAGTCATTAAGCCCTTTTGTGGATCATAATTTCTTTATGTTCATCGGAAATAACTGTGCTTTCGAAAGAATTATTTACAAAATGATTCTCGTGGAAGAATTGTGTTCTCTCATATTATATGGAATAATCCTTTTGGGTCGAATTATTTCCTTTAGTTTACATTGAGTAGTTGGTGCTGCAGAATTACTTATCTTGAGGTCGGAATAATTCTTGGAAGAATTATTAATTGTTTCCGTAATAATCCTTTTGGGGACTTATGTACCAGAATCTCGGAATAATTTTTGTCTAGAAATTATTTTCCGCGACTTCGGAATAATTCCCTTGGGGCATTATTTTCTCCTTACTCTTGAACTAATTCTTATTGAGGAGTTGTTTTCGTTAAGCTTACATGGGATAATTTATCCGGGAGAATTACTTAACTTAAGCTCATGCGGAATAATGTTTTCGAGATGATTATTTGATTTAAGCTCATGCGGAATAATTATTCCGAGATAATTATTTAACTTAAGCTTATATGGAATAATTTTTTCGAGAGAATTATTTAACTTAAACTTATACGGAATAATGTTTCCGAGATAATTATTTGAGTTAAGCTTATATGGAATAATTATTCTGAGATAGTTATTCAACTCAAGTTTATACGGAATAATTCTTCCGAGATAGTTATTTGACTTAAGCTCATATGGAATAATTATTCCGAGATAGTTATTCAACTCAAGCTTATACGAAATAATTCTTCCAGGATAGTTATTTGACTTAAGCTAATATGGAATAATTATTCCGAGATAGTTATTCAACTCAAGCTTATACGAAATAATTCTTCCGGGATAATTATTTGACATAAGCTCATATGGAAAAATTATTCCGGGATAGTTATTCAACTCAAGCTTATACGGAATAATTCTTCCGAGATAGTTATTTGACTTGAGCTCATATGAAATAATTATTCCGAGATAGTTGTTCAACTCAAGCTTATACGGAATAATTCTTCCGAGATAGTTATTTGACTTAAGTTCATATGGAATAATTATTCCAGGATAGTTGTTCAACTCAAGCTTATACGGAATAATTCTTCCGAGATAGTTATTTGACTTAAGCTCATATCGAATAATTATTCCGAGATAGTTATTTTGCTTTAGCTTATACGAAATAATTCCGGCTTGAGTGTTATTATTATTATTTTTATTATTTTTTTAGGGTTATAAGGAATTGTGGTTATGATAAAATGGTGATGTTTAGGAAATATAGTCGGCTTTCCTGAATAACATCTTTCATTGACAATCCAAGCGGGAAGCTCAGAATAGCATTCATATTTACATTGGCATAGCCTTTAGGGAAATAAAAAATAGTGCTTAAAATATACAAACAAATTGGTGGACTGATAGTGGGAATTAAAGGAGATAAGATGGTGCCAAGTAAATTTCTTCCTAAGCATAGAACTTTTTCAAGTGAATGACATTCCACGCAGTGGCGACCTTTTTCCCATCAAGTGTTTGAAGCTTGTAAGCTCCTTTGCCAAGTCCTTTTCAGAATTGGTATGGTCCTTCTCACTTTTCCACCATCTTTCCAGCATTGACCTCTTTCTTGACATCCATTGCTACTTTGAGGACAAGTTCCTCCTCCTTGAATTTTCGGAACTTGACATGCATATGGGGTGTTGGGGGTGGTGCTACAGAAACTTTTGCAGCCATTTGCTATTGTAAGGCCTCATTATCTTTCAGCCGCACATATTGCTGAGATTTTAAATTGATTAGCTCTATGGTTTTAAAATTTTTCTTAAGAATGTACTATTGAGTGTTAGAAAATGTATATTTATAAAGGAGAAAATCATCATTTTACATTTCAAGTTTTACTAACAACCCTTACTTTTATGTATTTAAGCTTCTTGCAATTTAATTATGTGTGTTTGATTTTAATTAAGTATTTTATGTATTTTAGGGGCATCATGGTCATTTCACAATAAACAAGAGATCAGACGGCAAAACGGACATCACTTTTGAATTCAGGACGGTCGAAAACCTTAGGAGGAGCATAAAAAGAAAAATTGCACTATTCACATGTACGGTACTATTCACGTGTACGGTACTGTCTACATTACTGTTCATGACACTGTTCACATAGATGGATCGATGACGTGGCATTGACCGATGATGTGGCATTGACTGATGAGGTGTCACGATCCTGTTGGGCTAAAATTCTTATGTACTGTTGATGGTGACATGGCAGCATATCAGTGGACGAAAAATCTCACGTACGGTACATGCATCACACAGGATTATTTTCAACCAAACCGAGTCACTGTTCAACCCGGGTCAAACCGTGTTACTGTTTGTCCGCGTGGTCAAACCGCGTACTGTTGACTGATGACGTGGCGCAATCTTGAGCGTCCAAACTGTTTTTAATCTGATGGTCATGATTTACTCCATATATCTATAAAAAGGTGGCCTCCCCCCTAATTTGATAGCTCTGAATTCATTTTTGGACTCTGTTTTCTCTAATTCCTTCTCTATCTTGTATTTTCTACGTATTTTAATAAATTCTCTTTTTACCCCTAGTTCAATTATGAGTATCTAATTTTCTTTCAAGCTTGGGTTGAAGGTGAAGTCTCAACATGTGTCATGGGCTTTATTTAGTAAATTTATTTTCTTGTCCCCTCTAATTTTTGTGGATGATTTGACTTTTCGTCGACAAATAATAATAATCTTGTCTAGATACCGCCTTACTTACACCGGCTCTCTAGTACAAGGTTATTATTATTTTAATAAATTCTCTTTTTACCCCTAGTTCAATTATGAGTACTTAATTTTCTTTCAAGCTTGGGTTGAAGGTGAAGTCTCAACATGTGTCATGGGCTTTATTTAGTAAATTTATTTTCTTGTCCCCTCTAATTTTTGTGAATGATTTGACTTTTCGTCGACAAATAATAATAATCTTATCTAGATACCGCCTTACTTACACCGGCTCTCTAGTACAAGGTTATTATTATTTAGCACGATAAGCCCTTAGCACCATATTGATTAGAGTGTGGTTCATGAGGTGTGGATTCCCCCCTCATGATTTAATTGGTATTAATAAGGAATATTTAGCCCATGATGCATGTTGATACGAATCCAGATACCCAATTACGTCATTTCAATAGATTTTTCTTCAATTTATTATCGCCATTTCAATTCCAATTTTAGCATTTATTCTCGCCAATTTAATTAAGATTTAGCATATTCCAAATCATTTCCACCACAAATCCAATCACTCATTTACAAAATTAATTCTACACACAATTAAAATCCACTTTCTCGTGGGATCGACACTCGTCACCATTGATCTATATTACAATAGATTCGTGCACTTGCGAGTTCAATAAAATTTGCACAACAAGTTTTTGGCGCCGTTGCCGGGGAGGTAAGTAATTTTAATTCATATAATTATTTTTTGTGAATAATTTCTTTTATTTGTTTTATTGTATTTTTTTTCTTATTAAAAAAAAGAAAAAAAAAGTGAATCTGCATTTAGAGGTTAGTAGTTCTTTTCTTTTTCTCTTCTTTAAAATTCTGTAATTTAATTTTCAAGTTATTTTTTTTCTTTGTAATTTTTGTTTATTTTACTAATTTTTTTTAGTTAATTTATTTCACGTATTTTTTTTGTGTATTTTTATAGTAAGGTTGTAATAGCGCGATAAGGTTAGTATTATAATTTCTCCTTATTCTTTATTTTTATTTGTTTTGTTCCCATTTATTTTTGTGTTCCTTGCATGCATGGTCGTAGGTCATTATTTCATAATCTTGAACCTATAGACATTGAATTAGAAAAAACACTTTGCACACACAATCATGTTAAAAATAAAATGGATTTACAAACACAACAGGAGAGGCCATTTAAGGATTATTTCAGTCCTTTAGCAAATTTGAGCACATCATGCATAAGATACCCAAATGTAGCTGCTAGGCGTTTTGAACTAAAACCTAGTGTGCTAAATTGTCTCCCCACATTTTATGGCCTAGAAAATGAGGACCCATATAATCATTTGAATGAATTTCATGCTATTTGTCAAACATTTAAATATGAGAATTTTTCAGATGATGATGTTAAACTTAGATTATTCCCATTTTCTTTAAATGATAGAGCTTGTTCATGGCTTAATACATTGCCTGCCAATAGCATTTCATCATGGAAACATATGGTAACTAAATTTTTGAATAAATATTTCCCAGTGCATAAAACCAATGCTATTCGCATGGAAATCTCAGAGTTTGCCCATAGAGAGGACGAGCAATTTTTTGAAACATGGGAGCGATTCAATGGGCTACTCTTGAAGTGTCCACATCATGGGTATGAGAAATGACATCAATGCCAATACGTTTTGGAGGGATTATTGCCGAATGTGCAAGAATGGCTAATGGCAACAAGTGGAGGAGAGCTAATGTCAAAAAGTGCATCAGAGATTTGGGAATTCTTCCAGCGACAAGCGGATAATTCCCAACAACAGAGTTGATCACTCAGGAATATTAGAAGAATTAAGAGAGTAAATGAGGTTTACATCGGCGAGTCAAATTCAGAAATTAAAGAAGTCAAAATAATAATTGAAGGCCTCTCTCGACAAATAGCATCGTTATCGACTGCTAAATCAACAGAGCCACATGACCATGACTCATACTCATATCAAGCCGATACCATATGTGTAATGAGAAAACCATCAAATTACAACCCATACTCCAACACATATAACCCTGGATGGAGAGACCACCCTAATTTTTCATGGTCTCAAGGATTCCAACAGAATGGACCAATAGCTCAAGCTCCACCAATGCAACCAATTCCTCAAAATCCTCAAGCTTCTCAGCCCCCATTTAGACCATTCAATCAGAACCAGAACTACTCTCAACCCAGACCATGGGAGGATTCATTCCAAAATCTCAAGAATGTTACTCACTCTACGATTGAGCAACAGAATCGCACCATTGATGGACTATGAAATGAGTTGAGAGCAGGTTTCAACTAACAAGCTCAATCAGTTTCAAGCCTCGAGAAGATGGTGGGACAACTTGCTTCTTTAGTTCAGACCTTGGCAATGATTGTTCAGAAAGGTAAATTTCCAAGTCAACCAATGCCTAATCCTAAAAAAGTACATAAAGCAAGTACCAGTTCACCACAGCAGCATGGAGAGGTCAAAGCAGTCATGACCTTGCGAAAAGGAAAAGAAGTCGACAACAAAGTGGAGATGCCGGTGACAAAAGAAAATCAAATTGTACATGTGAATGTTGAGGAATCATCACCGGAGGAGAAAGAAAAAACCAACCCACGAGAATATGTTCCCAAAGCTCTATTTCCTCAAAGGTTAGCGAAAAGAATGAAGAGAAAATCCACATGTGAGATTCTCGAAATCTTCCAATAGGTAAGTGTTAATATCCCTTTACTTGATGCTATAAAGCAAGTTCCATCTTATGCCAAGTTTCTTAAAGACCTTGGTACTAAAAAGAGAAATATTCATGTTCAAAAGAAGGCATTTTTAACAGAAAATGTTAGTTCTATCCTTCAACATAAAATTCCTCTAAAATGCAAAGATCTAGGTTCCCCCACTATCTCATGTAGCATAGGGAACCACACAATTGAGAATGCTTCGTTGGATTTAGGAGATAGTGTAAATTTGTTGCCTTACTTAGTATTTTTGAAACTTGGACTTGGAGAATTACACCCAACTCTAGTGGTGTTACAACTTGCAGATCGGTCCACGAAAATACCTCGTGGTATTGTGGAAGACGTGCTTATCCAGGTAGACAAGTTCTATTTTCCTGTTGATTTCATTGTAATTGACACTCAACCAATATATGATTCAAGGAAGCACATCCCCATTATTCTAGGCCGACATTTCTTGGCAACTACGGATGCTCACATTCAATGCAGGACTGGAAATATGCAATTGTCCTTCGGCAACATGACTATGGAGCTGAACATCTTCAACATTGCCAAACAACCTCACAATGCAGATGATGAAATTGTTGATGTGGATTTAATTGAAGCATTAGTTGATGACACGTTTGTTTCAAACCTTAGTGATGATCCTTTACAAACATGTTTAACTCACTTTGGTTTTGATTTTGATATTGACAGATCAGTCGATGAGGTCAACGCCCTACTTGATGCAGCACCATCCATGGACACTAATAAATGGAAGTCAAGAGTTGAACAACTAGCACCATCAGAGAAGAAACTCATCCCATCATCAGAATCACCACCGAAACTTGAGCTCAAACCATTACCCAACACATTGGAATATGCGTTTTTGGGAGAAGAAAGCACTCTACCAGTAATCATCTCATCATCCCTAAACGACGAACAAAAAGGTAAGTTGTTGGATGTTTTAAAAGAGCACAAAGGAGCATTAGGATGGACCATAGCGGACATCAAAGGTATAAACCCAATAGACTGCATGCATTACATTCTCCTTGATGAAAATACTAAATCTATTAGCGAAATGCAATGTCGGTTAAATCTTAACATGAAAGAGGTTGTTAGAACTGAAGTTCTTAAGCTATTAGATGCATTTACCCAATTTCTGATAGTTCATGGGTCAGTCCTGTACAAGTTGTCCCCAAAAAGTCAGGAGTTACAGTAGTTACCAATGTTGATAATGAGTTGATACCCACCAGAGTGACTACAGGATGGCGTGTATGCATTGATTATAGAAAGTTAAATTCTGTCACACGTAAAGACCATTTTTCTTTACCATTTATCGATCAAATGCTAGATAGATTAGCAGGCCATGAATTTTATTGCTTTCTAGATGGCTACTCAGGATATAATCAGATTCCCATAACACCAAAAGATTAGGAGAAAACTACTTTCACTTACCCTTTTGACACTTTTGCATATAGGAGGATGCCATTTGAATTATGTAATGCACCTGCTATATTTCAACGATGCATGTTGAGCATTTTTTCTGATATGGTTGAACGATTCCTTGAAGTCTTTATGGATGATTTTGTTGTCTTTGGTAACTCTTTTGATCAATGTTTACATCATCTAACACTAGTTCTGTAGAGATGTGTCAAGAAAAACTTAGTTTTAAATTGGGAAAAGTGTCATTTTATAGTAAAACAAAGTATTGTTCTCGGTCACATCATTTCAAGTAAAGGTATTGAGGTTGACAAAGCCAAGGTGGATCTCATTTCTAATCTTCCTCCACCCAAAACAGTCAGAGAAGTAAGATCTTTCCTTAAACATGCTGGTTTCTATAGACGTTTCATTAAAGATTTTATCAAAGTTTCTAGACCCTTATGCAATTTACTTGCTAAGGATGTATCCTTTATTTTTAGTGATTCATGTCTTGTGGCTTTTGAAAAATTAAAGCAATTGTTGACATCATCACCCATAATTCAGCCCCCAAACTGGAGCTTACCATTTGAGCTTATGTGTGATGCATCTGATTATGCAGTAGGAGCAGTATTAGGATAAAGAGTTGATCGAATTCCCCATGTTATTTACTATGCTAGTATGACATTGAATGATGCACAGTTAAACTATTCAACTACTGAAAAAGAAATGCTAGCAGTAGTGTTTGCATTGGAAAAATTTCGATCTTATCTCATTGGTTGTAAAATAATTATGTTCACAGATCATGCTGCTCTTAAATATCTTCTCACAAAGAAAGATGCAAAAGCTAGACTAATTCGTTGGGTGTTACTTTTGCAGGAGTTCGACTTGGAATTTAAAGATAAGAAAGGCACAGAGAATGTTGTAGCTGACCATCTCTCTCGTCTCCACTTTGACACAATTATGGAATTATTACCATTGAATGAGTCATTCCCAGATGAACAATTGATGAGTGTGGAAGTATTACCATGGTATGCTGACATCGTGAATTATCTTGTTACAGGTCAACTTCCAGAGCATTGGACCAAGCAAGACAAGACTAAATTCTTTGTAGAAATAAAGAATTTCTTTTGGGATGACCCGTATTTGTTCAAGTATTGTGAGATCAAATTGTTAGACGATGTGTCCCAGAAAATGAAATTCAAAATATTCTTTCATTCTCCCATGAACAATCTTGTGGAGGCCATTTCAGTGCTAAGAAAACAGCGACTAAAGTTTTACAATGTGATTTCTATTACCCAACTATATTTCGAGACGCTTACACTTTCTGTTCTTCATGTGATAGGTGTCAATGAATGGGGAGCATTACACGAAGGAACATGATGTCACTAAATCCAATTTTAGTGGTTGAGATTTTTGACGTATGGGGTATCGATTTCATGGGACCCTTTCCCCCTTCTTTTAGCCATCAATACATATTGGTTGCTGTTGACTACGTATTGAAATGGGTAGAAGCAATTCCATGTAGAACCAATGGTCACAAGGTGGTGATAAAATTTTTGAAAAGCAACATTGTTTCACGCTTTGGATTCCTTCGAGCAATAATCAGTGATGGTGGTGCCCACTTTTGTAACAAAGCATTCAAAGCTCTTTTGACAAAGTATTCAATCACTCACAAAGTGACGACCCCATATCATCCGCAAACCAGTGGCCAAGTTGAGATCTCCAATCGAGAAATAAAGCACATATTAGAAAAGACGGTGAGGCCAGACAGAAAAGATTGGTCATTAAGACTTGATGATGCATTATGAGCATATAGAACGGCTTTCAAGACCCCGATTGGGATGTCACCATACAAGCTAGTGTATGGAAAAGCTTGCCACCTACCTGTGGAACTCGAGCATCGTGCATATTGGGCCATCAAGAAATTCAATTTTGACATGTAGCAAGCTAGTTCAGAAAGAAGATTACAGCTGACAGAACTTGAAGAAATTCGTAATGATGCATACGGAAATGCCAAGATTTACAAGCAACGAATGAAAGTCTTCCATGACAAGCAAATTATGAGAAAATCGTTCACTCCAGGTCAGAAAGTTCTTTTATTCAACTCTTGCTTGCACCTATTCCCAGGTAAGTTACGCTCTCGTTGGTCTGGTCCCTTTATTGTTCATACTGTTTTTCCACATAGGGCAATTGAAATTAAGGACCCAAAGAACGGTGTCACGTTTAAAGTTAATGGTCAAAGATTAAAGCCATATCTAGAGTACCAGCCACCTGGAGAAAACACCGAAATAAATTTGAGTGACCCACAAGATTTGAATTGATTTTTTTTTCTTTTTGTTGATTTGATTTTTCTTTCTTTCTTTTTATTATTTTTTTGCTAATTGAAATTATTTTTGCATAAGTGTGTTTGTTTAACTATTAAGTTTTCTTTTATCATTTTTAATCATGAGTACCTTACTTAGACCGTTCCTCTTGAACATTCTTAAACCACTTCAACGTGTCAAAACTGATCTCAAAAGGCAGATTCAATTTTGTAAAACACATCGCATTTGGGCTCTACAACCACCAGAGTTAGTAGCCTATGTTGAGGGTTTAGAAAGCCAATTCAGAGATATTGAGAGAAGTGTTTACGACATCCAGTTGGAGCTTGAGGTAAATTCAATAAGAGGAAGATTTTAATTTTCGTTGTGTGTTTTAATTTGTTTTCTGTTTGTGTGCTTTAGTTTGTTACCCCGGTGAAGTGGCGGATAACGGTACTCCGTGACAATCAAGTCGGTTACTTCAGTTTCCCATAATAACTGATATTCTGAGGCGAAAGTATAGACAGAAACGACATTCTAGCGAAGTTTCACAAGCGATTCCCTTCACTTCCTCAGAATGCCCGCCTTACGATCTATAAAGCTCGGTTCGAACGCATGCGATTACTCATGAGGAACAACATACCTGGTGACATTTGTTGGTTAATCGAGGCTAAAGTATGATCGGCAGGTGAGTTACCTCCAAAATTTATTGCACACATGCCTAGTTGTGGTAAATGAAATTATGCAAGAAAATGACGAGCTCGAAGAATTTCTGTTGCTTGTCATAAGTGTGCCAGAATGGGTTGCAATAAAAACTCATGTTCTTTAGGAATGGTGTCTGATAACAGGGGAGATAAGATTCAATTCATTAGGGATGGCATGAATAAGGAGTCATTGGATGATATCCTTTTGTCTCTTGAAACGCATCCAAGTGGATATGTGCAAGGAGCGATTCTCCAGTTATGACCATTATTCCAGAAAGAGCATGCACGATATAGTCTTGGGAATCTGACTATAAACGACCATGTTTGCCAGTTTATAAGAAAACTGGATAGGAAGCCTATCCTCGACCCATAGAGGGCGTTCAAGCCGTTTCTGGACGTAAAACCAAAGGAAGATGTGAGCCATAGTCGCAACTACCTGTAAATATCATTTTACTTTACTGTTATTTTATTTCACTATTGTTTTATTGTGTGCCTTATTGTTTTTAATAATTTTATTACTGTTTGCTTTTTCCTTATTACTGTTTGCTTTTTCTTTTTTATTGTTTTCTTTTTGACTCGCGAGCCACGTGTTTTACGCGTTATTTAACACTGACATGTTACCTCATACACAACTGTGACCCACTGTCACCAAGACTCTTAAATGTGATTTTTTTTGTCAAGCACTCAAATTATTTTTTTGAGAAGTATCTCAATGGCAGCTACTCCAAATAAACAATTCAAGAACATTTGTGTGCTTTCTGGATTTAACTATGGCAAACATAAAGAGTTCGTTGAGGCAGCCATCGATCTTGGTCGAACCGCGTACTGTTGACTGACGACGTGGCGCAATCTTGAGCGTCCAAACTATTTTTAATCCGATGGCCATGATTTACTCCATGTATCTATAAAAAGGGGGCCTCCCCCTAATTTGATAGCTCTGAATCCATTTTTGAACTCTGTTTTCTGTAATTCCTTCTCTATCTTGTATTTTCTATGTATTTTAATAAATTTCCTTTTTGCCCCTAGTTCAATTATGAGTAGCTAATTTTCTTTCAAGCTTGGGTTGAAGGTGAAGTCTCAACATGTGTCATGGGCTTTATTTGGTAAATTTATTTTCTTTTCCCCTCTAATTTTTGTGGATCATTTGACTTTTCGTCGACAAATAATAATAATCTTGTCTAGATACCGCCTTGGTTACAACGGCTCTCTAGTACAATGTTATTATTATTTGGCACGATAAGCCCTTAGCACCATATTGATTAGAGTGTGGTTCATGAGGTGTGGATTCCCTCCTCATGATTTAATTGGTATTAATAAGGAATATTTAGCCCATGATGCATGTTGATACGGATCTGATACCCAAGTACGTCATTTCAATAGATTTCTCTTCAATTTATCCTCGCCATTTCAATTCTAATTTTAGAATTTATTCTCACCAATTTAATTTAAGATTTAGCATGTTCCAAATCATTTCCACCACAAATCCAATCACCCATTTACAAAATTAATTCTACACACAATTAAAATCCACCTCCTCGTGGGATCGATACTCGTTACCATTGATCTATACTACAATAGATTCGTGCACTTGCGAGTTCAATAAAATTTGCACAACATGTACTTCCCACATTCCATGTTCAAATTCTTCTAGATGCGTAGAAAGTAATTATTAGTTACATAATATGTAAGAAAAGTTAGATTAGTCCACGTTGGTGTGACACCCATTTGTTTACTCCCAGTTAAAGGGTGAAAATATGGGGTTTACTTAGCCTCACTCGTGGGTAAGTCAAGTAAAGTCGGGAGTGACATAAGAAAATTAAAAATAAAATATGTTAATATGTTAGATGCGGAATCATAGTTGTTAGGTTAGAGTATAGAGTTATGTTAATCCACATCGGCCTGATGTTGTGCAAATTTTATTGAACTCGCAAGTGCACGAATATATTGTAGAATAGATCAATGGTGACGAGTGTCGATCCCACGAGGAGGTGGATTTTAATTGTGTATAGAATTAATTTTCTAAATGGATGGATGGATTTATGGTAAAAGTGATTTGGATTATCTTAAAATTTAAATTGGAATAATGGAATTATATTAAAGTGGAAACTATTATAATTGAAGCGCTTGGGTATCTGGATCCGCATCAACATGCACTATGGGCTAAATATTCTTTATTAGTGTCAATTAAATCATGAGGGGGGAATCCACACCTTATGAACCACACTCTAATCAATATAGTGCTAAGGGCTTATCGTGCCAAATAATAATAATTTTATACTAGGGAACCGGTGAAACTAGGGCGGTATCTAGATAAGATTATTACTATTTGTCTACGAAAAGTCAAAACATCCACAATAATTAGAGGGGAAGAGAAAATAAATTTACCAAATAAAACTCATGGCACATGTTGAGACTTCACCTTCAATCCAAGCTTGAAAAAAAATTAGCTACTCATAACGAACTAGGGGCAAAATAGAAATTTATTAAAACACGTAGAAAATACAAAATAGAGAAGGAATTACAGAAAATGAAGCCAAAAAATGGATTCAGAGATGCCAAATTAGGGGGGGAGAGCCCCCTTTTTATAGATACATAGAGTAAATCATGGCCATCAGATTAAAAATATTTCGGATGCTCAGTATTGCGCCACGTCATCAGTCAACAGTACGCGGTTTGAATAGTAACACGGTTTGACCATGCGGTTTGGTTGAAAATATTCCTGTGTATATGCATGTACCGTACGCGCGATTTTTAGTTCACTAACATGCTGCCACGTCACCGATCAACAGTACATAAGAATTTTAGTCAAACAGGATCGTGACACCTCATCAGTCAATGCCACATCATCGGTCAATGACATGTCATCGATTCGTCTATATGAACAATGTCGTAAACAGTAACGTAGACAGTACCGTACATGTGAATAGTACTGTACATGTGAACAATGCCATTTTTTCATTTATGCTCCTCCTAAGGTTTTCGATTGTCCTGAGTTCAAAAATGATGTCTGAACTCTCGTTCATTGTGAAATGACCATGATGCCCCTAAAATACTTAATTAAAATAAAACACACATAATTAGCATGTACCGTACGCGCGATTTTTAGTTCACTAACATGCTGCCACGTCACCGATCAACAGTACATAAAAATTTTAGTCAAACAGGATCGTGACACCTCATCAGTCAATGCCACATCATCGGTCAATGACATGTCATCGATTCGTCTATATGAACAATGTCGTAAACAGTAACGTAGACAGTACCGTACATGTGAATAGTACTGTACATGTGAACAGTGCCATTTTTTCATTTATGCTCCTCCTAAGGTTTTCGATTGTCCTGAGTTCAAAAATGATGTCTGAACTCTCGTTCATTGTGAAATGACCATGATGCCCCTAAAATACTTAATTAAAATAAAACACACATAATTAAATCACAAAAAACTTAAATACATAAAAGTAAGGATGTTAGTAAGACTTGTAATGTAAAATGACGATTTTTTCCTTTATAAATATATATTTTCTAACACTCAACACACCCCTCAACCACCTTATTGCTAGTCCCTAGCAAATAAAGAGAAAACAAAATTCAATTCCAAAATATTTTTAAAAAAAAAATACTCGTGTTTATTCAATCAGACTAATGATAGCAATTAAATAAAAGTATAAGCATTATCTCTAGTCTAAAGAAACATCAAACCCACATCAACCATCCACATGAATCAACCTAGTAGACTTTGTCACAACTACTTTCAAGAATGACATATCAAATCCCAAAATCTCACTGGAAGTAGTGACACTCTCACAAGGAAATTAAACCCAATAAAAATAGTCACTCTAATGAATGTTAAATTTGAGAGAAAATAATACAGAAGTGATATCACACGCTCTCACCAAGATGAAAGAAATTTGCCCACAGCTTAAAAATAACACAATCTGAAGTCAAAATGTTAGTCAACCCAACGTATTCATCTTTGTAGCCCATACAACTAGCTTCTACTTCAGACTATAGATCCGTAAAATCAAGAAGGATTTTTATTAGGACATAACGTAGGCTAGGGTCATGGCTAACAAATGAAGGAAAATTGGAAAAACAAAATATATGTTTGAGAAAAAATAGAAATATTTTGGAAATTACAAGATGCATTTTGCTTATTTATTATTTTTCCCTTTTTTTCTATTTTTTTTCAAACAACAATTTTTTTTTGGTTTTTTTGTTGTTGTTTTTTTAGCACAATTTCACTGAACAAAATAATTATTTACTTTTTTCTCAAACATAAATAAGTGATGGAACTTGTAAGATATCGGGTAATACTCCAAATCGGAGTGGGTCAAGATGATAAGTTGACAAATAAAAGTTTTTTTTTCTTTAAGGCTCAAAAGGGTTAACTATGGATATTTCACAAAAGGGATGGCTAGAAAGGCTTAAACGGGTCAAAGATGATCTTTCCATCATCTTTTAGAGCTCTAAATAATCTTCCATATCTACTAATTAGATGGACCTTCAAGATGTAGCAACACACATTTTTTTCTTTTTTTTTATCTTACAAAATTTTCATTTTTTTTAGAGGGTTGACTTAAAAGAAATCTAGAGATCGTATATAAAATAATAAATTGATAAGCTGTATGAAGAATGAGCAAAAGAGGTTACTCTCCAAGAAAAATGATAGGCTCAAAAACTCACTTGTTACTTATTATGACATGTGCATTCCTTCAAGCAACTCATATTTGTCTCCGATATTAATATGTAGAATAGCAAACATAGCGTAACATCACTTAAGATCAAAGATAATATAAATACTAAAATTTAAAATTCATCATGTCATCCAATGTTAAAACACATCACATAATTTTTTTTTTAAACGATAGTCTACCCCCCAACCTATTCTAAACATGAAAAGAAAATATGCATGCAGAAAGGTGAAAAATGATGCAGAAAAGCTAATTAGAAAAGTTACACTTAAAATGATAGAAAAAGAAAATGATTTTTTTTTAACTAAGAAGATGCGTTTCTAGAGTCACTACACTCCATATTCAGCCATCTTTGACTCAAAAATTTGAAAGTGTATATTTGTAAAGGAGAAATTAGAAAGAAAAGTTTTTTTTAAAACTAAGAAGATGCGTTTCTAGAGTCACTACACTCCATATTCAGCCATCTTCAACACAAAAAGTTAGCCACGATTAGTCTCTACAATAAAAAATTAGTAAAAACTTAACCAATATTCCACAATTGTCGACTATTCCCTCCCCCCAACAAGAACGAAACATTGTCCTCAATGTTTTAAAGGAAAGAAGTAGAGTTTAGAAGATATCACCTGGGTAGTGCAACAGAGAAAAAAATATTTACAAGCGGAGAATTAAATCTAATTTGTACTTCTTACTGCGGCTACTGTTACCATCATTATTTAGACGCTCCAACACAAAGGTCCAGGAGTCTGGCTCCAGTCTATAAGCTTGTAACAGATCAGGTAGCTTATTAGCAGTGTGAGCGCAAATAAAAAGTTTTTTCGCTGTGGAAGGAATGAAATAGTTTTTTATTACATGGTTAAGAAATGCGATGAAGTCATCATAAAAATTATTGACATTTAACAAACTGATGGGTTTCTGGTGAATGTACAGATGGGCCCAAGATGCTAATGTGATAAGTGCCTCTAGAGTTGCAAGATCTCCTAGTAGAAAAATAAAAGCATCAGCATAATTAAGCATTTCAGTTATTCTTTCTTGCATACTTGAGACGACTAACTCTTCTCCAGTCGGTGAGTCAGACAAACTGCCTAAAGTTTTTAGGGCCTTTGGAATGATGCCTAACTCTTGACTTCCTCTGACAAAAGCAACTTCTGAGACCAATTTTGATAACTCGCGGTTACCTCCTCCATACACCAAGTGTAATTTTCTCTCTGCTATGCTTCGACCAAGATCTATGGCTGCCTCAACAAACTCTTTATGTTTGTCATAGTTAATTCAAGAAAGCACACAAATGTTCTTGAATTGTTTATTGGGAGTAGCTGCCATTGGGATACTTCTCAAAAATAATTTGTGAGTGCTTGACAAAAAAAATCATATTTAAGAATCTTGGTGACAGTGGGTTACAGCTGTGTATGAGGTAGCATGTCAGTGTCAAATAACGCGTAAAGCACAGGGCTCGCGAGTCAAAAAAGAAACAGTAAAAAGAAAAAGAAATAATGATAAAATAAAATTATTAAAGACAATAATGCAAATGATTAAACAACAGTGAAATAAAATAACAGTGAAGTAAAATGATATTTACAGGTAGTTGTGACTGTGGCTCATATTTTCCTCAGGTTTTACGTTCAGAAACAGCTTGAACGCCCTCTATGGGTCGAGGATGGGCTTCCCATTCAGTTTTCTTATAAACTGGCAAACACGGTCGTTTATAGTCAGATTCCCGAGACTATATCGTGCATGCTCTTTCTGGAATAATGGCTATAACTGGGGAATCGCTCCTTGCACATATCCACTGGGATGGGTTTCAAGAGACAAAATAATATCATCCAATGACTCTTTATTCAAGTCATCCCTAATGAATTGAATCTTATCTTCCCTGTTATCAGACACCATTCCTAAAGAACATAGTTTTTTATCGCAACTCATTCTAGCACACTTATGACAAGCAACAGAAATTCTTCGAGCTCTTCATTTTCTTGCATAATTTCCTTTACCACAACCAGGCATGTATGCAATAAATTTTGGAGGCAACTCACCTGCTAAACGTACTTTAGCCTCGATTAACCAGCGGATGTCAGCAGGTATGTTATTCCTCATGAGCAATTGCATGCGTTCAGACCGGGTTTTATAGATTGTAAGGAGTGCATTCTGAGGAAGTGAAAGGAATCGATTGTGAAGCTTTACTAAAATCTTGTTTTTGTCCATACCTTCACCTCAGAATATCAGTTATTATGGGAAACTGAAGTAACCAACTTGATTGTCATGGAGTACCGTTATCCGCCACTTCACTGGGGTAACAAACTAAAGCACACAAACAGAAAAATAAACTAAAACACACAAAGAAAATTACAATCGTCCTCTTATTGAATTTACCTCAAGCTCCAACTGGATATTGTAGACACCTCTCTCAATGTCTCTGAGTTGGCTTTCTAAATCCTCAACATAAGATACTAACTCTGGTAGTTGCAGAGCCCAAATACGATGTGTTTTACAAAATTAAATTTACCTTTTGAGATGAGATTTTACACGTTGAAGTGGTCTAAGAATGTTCAGGAGGAACTGTTTAGCTATAACACTCATGATTAACAATAATAAGAGAAAATTTAATGGTTAAACAAACACACTTATGCAAAAATAATTTCAATTAGCAAAAGAATAGTACAAAGAAAGAAAAAAATCAAATCACCGAAAAGAAAAAAAAAACTCAATTCAAATCTGATGGGTCACTCAAATTTATTTCGGTGTCCTCTCCATGTGGTTGGTACTCTAGATATGGCTTTAATCTTTGACCATTAACTTTAAACGTGACACCGTTCTTTGGGTCCTTAATTTCAATTGCCCCATGTGGAAAAATAGTGTGAACAATAAAGGGGTCAGACCATCGAGAGCGTAACTTACCTGGGAATAAGTACAAGCGAGAATTGAATAAAAGCACTTTCTGATCTAGAGTGAAAGATTTTCTCATAATTTGCTTGTCATGGAAGACTTTCATTCGTTGCTTGTAAATCTTGGCATTTTCGTATTCATCATTGCGAATTTCTTCAAGTTCTGTCAGCTGTAATCTTCTTTCTGAACTAGCTTGCTACATGTCAAAATTGAATTTCTTGATGGCCCAATATGCACGATGCTCGAGTTCCACAGGTAGGTGGCAAGTGTTTCCATACACTAGCCTGTAGGGTGACATCCCAATCGGGGTCTTGAAAGCCGTTCTATATGCTCATAATTCATCATCAAGTCTTAATGACCAATCTTTTCTGTCCGGCCTCACCGTCTTTTCTAATATGTGCTTTATTTCTCAATTGGAGATCTCAACTTGGCCACTGGTTTGCGGATGATATGGGGTCACCACTTTGTGAGTGATTGAATACTTTGTCAAAAGAACTTTGAATGCTTTGTTACAAAAGTGGGCACCACCATCACTGATTATTGCTCGAAGGAATCCAAAGCGTGAAACAATGTTGCTTTTCAAAAATCCTGTCAACACCTTATGATCATTGGTTCTACATGGAATTGCTTCTACCCATTTCGATACATAGTCAACAGCAACCAATATGTATTGATGGCCAAAAGAAAGAGGAAAGGGTCACATGAAGTCGATACCCCATACGTAAAAAATCTCAACCACTAAAATTGGATTTAGTGACATCATGTTCCTTCGTGTAATGCTCCCCATTCATTGACACCTATCACATGAAGAACAGAAAGTGTAAGCGTCTCGAAATATAGTTGGGTAATAGAAATCACATTGTAAAACTTTAGTCGCTGTTTTCTTAGCACTGAAATGGCCTCCACAAGATTGTTCATGGGAGAATGAAAGAATATTTTGAATTTCATTTTTTGGGACACATCGTCTAACAATTTGATCTCACAATACTTGAACAAATACGGGTCATCCCAAAAGAAATTCTTTATTTTTGTAAAAAATTTGGCTTTATCTTGCTTGGTCCAATGCTCTGGAAGTTGACCTGTAACAAGATAATTCACGATATCAGCATACTACGGTAATACTTCCACATTAATCAATTGTTCATCTGAAAATTACTCATTCAATATTAATGGCTCTGTAATTGTGTCAAAATAGAGACGAGAGAGATGGTCAGCCACAACATTTTCTGTGCCTTTCTTATCTTTAAATTCCAAATCGAATTCCTGCAAAAGTAACACCCAATGAATTAGTCTAGCTTTTGCATCTTTCTTTGTGAGAAGATATTTAAGAGCAGCATGATCGGTGAACACAATTATTTTATAACCAATGAGATAAAATCGAAATTTTTCTAATGCAAACACTACTGCTAGCATTTTTTTTTCAGTAGTTGAATAGTTCAACTGTGCATCATTCAATGTCATACTAGCATAGTAAATAACATAGGGAATTCGAAAAACTCTTTGTCCTAATACTGCTCCTACTGCATAATCATATGCATAACACATGAGCTTAAATGGTAAGCTCTATTTTGGGAGATGAATTATAGGTGATGATGTTAACAACTGCTTCAATTTTTCAAACGCCACAAGACATGAATCATCAAAGATAAAAAGTACATCCTTAGCAAGTAGATTGCATAAGGGTCTAGAAACTTTGCTAAAATCTTTAATGAAACGTCTATAAAAACCAGCATGCCCAAGGAATGATCTTACTTCTCTGACTGTTTTAGATGGAGGAAGATTGGAAATGAGATCCATCTTTGCTTTGTCAACGTCAATACCTTTGCTTGAAATGATGTGACCGAGAACAATACCTTATTTTACCATAAAATGACACTTCTCCCAATTTAAGACTAAGTTTTTCTCGATACATCTCTGTAGAACTAGTGTTAGATGATGTAAACATTAATCAAACGAGTTACCAAAGACAACAAAATCATCCATAAAGACTTCAAGGAATCGTTCAACCATATCAGAAAAAATGCTTAACATGTATCGTTGAAATGTAACAGGTGCATTACATAATCCAAATGGCATCCTCCTATATGCAAAAGTGCCAAAAGGGTAAGTGAAAGTGGTTTTCTCTTGATCTTTTGGTGCTATGGGAAACTGATTATATCCTGAGTAGCCATCTAGAAAGCAATAAAATTCATGGCCTGCTAATCTATCAAGCATTTGATCGATAAATGGTAAAGGAAAATGGTCTTTACGTGTGACAGAATTCAACTTTTTATAATCAATGCATATACGCCATCCTGTAGTCACTCTAGTGGATATCAATTCATTATCAGCATTTGTAACTACTGTGACTCCTGACTTTTTGGGGACAACTTGTACAGGACTGACCCATGAACTATTAGAAATTGGATAAATGATATATGCGTCTAATAACTTAAGGACTTCAGTTCTAACAACTTCTTTCATATTAGTATTTAACTGATGTTGCATTTCCCTAATAGGTTTAGCATTTTCATCAAGGTGAATGTAATGCATGCAGTCTACTGGATTTATACATTTGATGTCTACTATGGTCCATCATAATATTCATTTGTGCTCTTTTAGAACATCCAACAACTTACCTTTTTGTTCGTCATTTAGCGATGATGAGATGATTACCGGTAGAGTGGTTTCTTCTCCCAAAAATACATATTCCAAATTGTTGGGTAATAGTTTGAGCTCGAGTTTCGGTGGTGATTATGATGATGGGATGAGTTTCTTCTCTGATGGTGCTAGTTATTCAACTCTTGACTTCCATTTATTAGTGTCCATGGATGGTGCTGAGTCAAGTAGGGCGTTGACCTCATCGACTGATCTGTCAATATCAAAATGCAAACCTAAGTGAGTTAAGCATGTTTGTAAAAAGCCATCACTAAGATTTGAAAGAAAAGTATTATCAACTAATGTTTCTATTAAATCCACATCAACAATTTCATCATCTGCATTGTGAGGTTGTTTGACAATGTTGAAGATGTTTAGCTGCATAGTCATGTTGCCAAAAGACAACTGCATATTTCCAATTCTGCATTGAATGTGAGCGTCGGCAGTTGCCAAGAAAGGTCGGCCTAGGATAATGGGGATATGCTTCCTTGAATCATGGATTGGTCGAGCGTCAATTACAATGAAATCAACGGGAAAATAAAACTTGTCTACCTAGATAAGCACGTCCTCTACAATACCACGAGGTATTTTCGTGGATCGATCTACAAGCTGTAACACCACTGGAGCTGGGTGTAATTCTCCAAGTCCAAGTTTCACAAATACTGAATAAGGCAACAGATTTACACTAGCTCCTAAATCCAACAAAGCATTCTCAATTGTGTGGTTCCCTATGCTACATGAGATAGTAGGGGAGCATGTGTCTTTGCATTTTAGAGGAATTTTGTGTTGAAGTATAGAACTAACATTTTCTATTAAAAATGCCTTCTTTTGAACGTGAATGTTTCTCTTTTTAGTACAAAGATCTTTAAGAAACTTGGCATAAGATGAAACTTATTTTATAGCATCAAGTAAATGGATGTTAACATTTACCTATTTGAAGATTTCAAGAATCTCACCTGTGGATTTTCCCTTTTTTCCTTTAGCTAACCTCTAAGGAAATTGAGCTTTAGTAACATATTCTCGTGGGTTGGTTTCTTCTTTCTCTTCCGATGGTGAGTCCTCCACATTCACAGGTACAATTTGATTTTCTTTTGTCACTGGCATCTCCACTTTGTTGTCGACTTCTTTTTCTTTTCACAAGGTCATGACTGCTTTGACATCTCCATGCTGCTGTGGTGAACTGGTACTTACTTCATGTACTTCTTTAGGATTAGGCACTGGTTGACTTGGAAATTTACATTTCTCAACAGTCATTGCTAAGGTCTGAACTGAAGAAGCAAGTTGTCCCACCATATTCTCGAGGCTTGAAACTGATTGGGCTTGTGAGTTCAAGCATGCTCTCATCTTATTTCGTAGTCCATCATTGGTGCGGTTCTGTTGCTCAATCGTAGAGTGAGTAACATTCTTGAAATTCTGGAATGCATCATCCCATGGTCTGGATTGAGAGTAGTTCTGGCTCTGATTGTATGGTCTAAATGGTGGCTGAGAGGCTTGAGGAATTTGAGGAATTTGAGGAATTGGTTGCATTGGTGGAGCTAGAACTGCTGGTCCATTCTGTTGGAATCCTTGAGACCATGAAAAATTGGGGTGGTCTCTCCATCCAGTGTTATATGTGTTGGAGTATGGGTTATAATTTGATGGTTTTCTCATTACACCTACGGCATTGGCTTGATCTGAGTATGAGTCATGGTCATGTGATTATGTTAATTTAGCAGTCGTTAACAATGCTATTTGTCGAGAAAGACCTTCAATTATCGTTTTGACTTCTTTAATTTCGGAACTTGACTCGTCAATGTCAACCTCATTTACTCACTTAATTCTTCTAGTATTCCTGAGTGATCGACTCCGTTGTTGGGAATTATCTGCTTGTCGCTGGAAGAATTCCCAAATCTTTGATGCACTTTTTGACATTAGCTCTCCTCCACTTGTTGCCATTAGTCATTCTTGCACATGCGGCAATAATCCCTCCAAAAACTATTGGTATTAGTGCCATTTCTCGTACCCATGATGTGAACACTTCAAGAGTAACCCATTGAATCGCTCCCATATTTCGAAAAATTGCTCGTCATCTCTCTGGGTAAACTCTGAGATTTCCCTACGAATAGCATTGGTTTTATGCACTTGGAAGTATTTATTCAAAAGTTTTGTTACCATTTGTTCCTATGATATAATGCTATTAGCAGGCAATGTATTGAGCCATGAATGAGCTCTATCCTTTAAAGAAAATGGGAATAATCTGAGTTTAACATCATCGTCTGAAAAATTCTCATATTTAAAAGTTTGACAAACATCATGAAAATCATTCAGATGATTATATGGGTCCTCATTTTTTAGGCCATAGAATGTTGGGAGACTATTTAGCACATTAAGTTTTAGTTCAAAACTCCGAGCAGCTACATTTGAGTATCTTATGCATGATGTGCTCAAATTAGCTAAGGGACTGAAGTAGTCCTTAAATGGCCTCTCCTGTGGTGGTGCTTGTTGTTGTTGCAAATCCATTTTATTTTTAACATGTTTGTGTGTGCGCAGTATTTTTTCTAGTTCAAGGTCTATAGGCTCAAGATTAGATAATAGTGACCTTCGACCATGCATGAAAAGAACACAAAAAATGGGAACAAAATAAATAAAAATAAAGAAGAAAGAGAAATTATGGTACTAACCTTTTCACGCTATTACAAGTTTACTATGAAAACACACTAAAAATAATTCGTGAAATAAATTAGGTAAAATTAAAAATAAATTAATAAGATAAACGAAAAAAATTACAAGAAAAATAACTAAAAGAAATTTTTTATAAAAATTAATTCTACAAATTAAAATAACTTACCTCCCCGGTAACGGAGCCAAAAACTTATTGTGCAAATTTTATTGAACTCGTAAGTGCACGAATCTATTGTACAATAGATCAATGGTGACGAGTGCCGATCCCACAAGGAGGTAGATTTTAATTATGTGTAGAATTAATTTTCTAAATGGGTGGATGGATTTGTGGTAAAAGTGATTTGAACTATCTTAAAATTTAAATTGGAATGACGGAATTAAATTAAAGTGGAAACTATTATAATTGAAACGCTTGGGTACCTAGATCCACATCAACATGCATAATGGGCTAAATATTATTTATTAGTGCCAATTAAATCATGAGGGGAGAATCCACACCTCATGAACCACACTCTAATCAATATGGTGCTAAGGGCTTATCGTGCCGAATAATAATAACCTTATTATACTAGGGAGCCGGTGAAACCAAGGCGGTATCTAGACAAGATTATTACTATTTATCAACGAAAAGTCAAAACATCCACAATAATTAGAAGGGAAGAGAAAATAAATTTACCAAATAAAGCCCATGGCACATGTTGAGACTTCGCCTTCAACCCAAGCTTGAAAGAAAATTAGCTACTCATAATTGAAATAGGGGTAAAATGGAAATTTATTAAAATACGTAGAAAATACAAGATGGAGAAGGAATTATAGAAAATGGAGCTCAAAAATGGATTCAGAGATGCCAAATTAGGGGGGGAGAGCCCCCCTTTTATAGATATATAGAGTAAATCATGGTCATCGGATTAAAAATATTTCGGACGCTCAGGATTGCGCCGCGTCATCAGTCAACAATGCGCGGTTTGACCACGTAGTTTGAATAGTGACACAGTTTGAACAGTGACGCAGTTTGGTTGAAAATAATCATGTGTATATGCAAGTACCGTACGCGCGATTTTTGGTCCACTAACATGCTGCCACGTCATCAATCAACAGTACATAAGAATTTTAGTCCAACAGGATCGTGACACTTCATCAGTCAATGCCACATCATCGGTCAATGACACGTCATCGATCCGTCTATGTGAACAGTGTCGTGAATAGTAACGTAGACAGTACCGTACATGTGAACAGTGCCATTTTTCCTTTTATACTCCTTCTAAGGTTTTCGACTATCCTGAATTCAAAAGTGATGTCTGTTTTGCCGTCTAAACTCTCATTCATTGTGAAATGACCATGATGCCCCTAAAATACATAAAATACTTAATTAAAATAAAACACATATAATTAAATCACAAGAAGCTTAAATACACAAAAGTAAGAATATTAGTAAGACTTGAAATGTAAATGATGATTTTTTCCTTTATAAATATACATTTTCTAACACTCAACGCCTAACACCCTGCATATATTCCACCGGATAAGGTGAATGCTTGGGGTTTTTCTTAGTCTCACTCATGGGAAAAAAAAATAGTGAAGTACTATGGAGGAGTTGAAATGGCAGGAAGGTAATTAAATCATCATAGTTGTGTGGAATAAAAAAAATAAAAGGAAAATAAGGTAAAATAAATAATAATGGGTCTCTATCTTCTTTATTCTTTCTCTTTTTTTTCAGCAAAGTATTTGAAGGAATAACCTCCATTTGTGAGTATTTTTTAGCATGTTTGAGGTTCAAATCTCACACATAAACAATTTTTCATAAATATGTGTGAGTATTTTCCTCTTTTTTCAATTATATCCAACCAGATCTGATCTAAAAAGATGATGATAAGTGGTGTTCATCTGGGTTTTAGTGAGAGAAAAATTTTTCCAGCCAAGTTTCCCCATAGACGGCGCCAATGAAGGCAACAAGAATTTACCTTCACACGTACTTTTAATTTGTGGAGAACTTGTGACACGCGTTGAACTTGAATCCAGCGTGGTGGGTACTTGAAAAAGGCACTCTGACGCCCAAGTCAATGTTTGATTTTAAGGTCTAATGGAAGCAAGAACAATAAACAAGATTAGGGTTTTTTTTTTTTTGCTTAGGAGGGATCTCCTTTTCTTGGTGAGATGGTCCATATTTATAGTTGATAGATGATATGGTCTAGGGTTTTACCTTGGTCTCTCTCCTTGATGACACGTGCCACCAACTATTATTGCACACGTGGACGTGAACTTGTTCTTAGGGAAATAAATATATTTATTTCGAACCTACGTCATTTATTCTGTGCCCATGTGCTTCCCTACTCCTATGATCTTCGGCGTGGTTCCCTCAAACCCCGGAATCCCAAAATTAGAATGATTTTTTACTCTTAGTTATTATCGCAAGTCCCAGGAGAATTTTGTTCCAGTGTTACTTTCTCCTAAATAAATTGGATATAATTTATTTACTTATTTGATTTTCCGAGATAGTTTCTTTTTTTCTTTTTTATTAGGACACTTGGAGTAATTTGGTGTCTCTAAGTTATGGCACGTACAGGACACTTGGCGTAATTTTGTGCCTCTAAATCATGGTACATACGCTATTATTTTCTTTCCACATACAAAATTATAAACACATTATTTTATACAATAAAGTTCCTATAATTCTCTACATTTACCGTTTTCCATAATTATATAGCCTAACACAACCATCAAAACATTTACCATTATTAATCACAAAAAAGTTTAACCTTGTCTTTCTTAATTGGTTTTCTATCAACCATGCTCGTCTTCGAGTTATGGGAGAGCCATAACTCTCACAACAGTAGATCTTAATAGAGTAAAATGAGCCACAACTCCTCATTCGATTTTGGGGTAAACGAAAAAATTGGACTGTGACGACTAAATGGCCCCATTGCAGCCGTTTGTGGCCCACTAATTGATCAACTTTTGTTCAAATATTATTTTCGCTTTTCTAAGCATAATCCAGATTTTAAGTTACATTTCTGAATCGCCCCCAAAATTGTGGCATTTCTGTAAAATCTTCTAAATATTTGTTGTTATGGTGTTAGCCTACGGACATTACAATTATACACCTAATTTCTAAATTAAATTTCAAGTATTAGAAACTATGATGTGCCAAAAGCTTATTAACAAAGCGGATTTGGATTGAGCGTTGAAATAATTTTTTTCTTTTTATAATATTGTGACTGATAGTTATTGGATAATCAAAACTATATAATTAAACCTTAACCATATTTTTATTATAAATGCATACATAGCACAAGATCATAAAATACTTAACAATTAAGCTTAGCACTAAATTCAAAATTCAATAAAAGCAGTCTTCGAAAACATCAAAAATTTTGTTGTATCGTATTCTAAAAACCTATGCTAATTAAAAAATATATATATCAGTAACAAATTTTTATTTTAGTAGAATTTTTGTGATGTGAGTATGCTTTATTTGATACATTTGACGTCAGCTTGAAACTATATGGAACCATTTACTCCGTTTCCCCGCCGCGCAAAAATAATATTGAACCTTTTACTTACAATTTTTTATAACTAAATTGAATGGAGTTAAAACTTCAAGATTAAGGTAGTGTATTTTTAAAGATCTTTAAAAATCTACTCAATCCCTATTGAGGCCCTATATAGGATTAAGGTTGAGACGATATAAATGACTTATTTCATAAGTTTTGATAAAAATATTTTAATAAATTATTTAAAAACTACTTATTTCATAAGTTTCTCCATTTTGACTTTTAAAAGTAAGAAGAAAATTACTTTTTATAACCTGCTTATTGAATAAGCCACCATATCTTTTTAAAGTTCATGTTACAATCTTAACATTTAAATAAAAAGACAATTATGTCTTATTTTTTCATAAATCTTGATATATAAATATAAAGTAATTTAAACTTACGTGTATTTCAGTCATTATATAATATAACAACACTCTCATAATAAAATTTGTCAAATACACATACTATGCTTTTCAAACTTACAGCAAATGAAACAACATAATTTACCAATCTCTAAGCTTATTTCTTAAGAGTGATGTTATACCTGCTTACTTGGATATTGAGTTTGTATTCTACTTGAATTGCCACCAATAGAATTTAACCATTTGATAGAAATGATAAGATTAAATAATTAACTATCACTTCAACCAATTAAATAGTAACACATCATTTTAAATATATTTCAAGTAAAAACTAAATATCTCAACTAAGTAAATAGTATTATTATTTTTTCTAATAAAAAACTATTTCATTCACATAAAAAAAATGCTCATAATCTCGAACTAACTATAAGTAATAACATGCATAAAATGCTCAATCAAAAAAGTAAAAAGATTTCATAC